>NC_085136.1:299304777-299614966 GCF_035046485.1 Aedes albopictus | reverse complement strand
TTTTCGACTTTTTTCGCTCTGCTGGTATACAAGTTTAATTCGCTTGTGTTTTCTTATCCAGTTTTTTTTTTCTCTGTTTTCTCCTCTTTGTGTTACCAAGCTGCTCCTGGCCATCCGGAAGACCAAGTCCCACAACAAGTTGGTACCAACACCACAAGGCACCGAATACGCTAGCAAGATGCGATTCACCCCCGGATGAGCAGCAGTGAAACCTTTGGCCCAATCCTTACCCTGTCCATCCCTCAAAATGTGACCTTCTAATCTCGAGCTGCCACGAGTACCCTGGCTGCCACACATTACCAACAGATATCATTATAAATTTAAAGACACGGACACGTTTAGTACTTCCAGTGAGCTATTCGCTCTTTGAAGGAAGCACGACACTAGACAACGCACTAGCATGCAACGCCTAATGGCACAGCCGAAAACTTCTCCTGACAGCTGCGGCGGGAATCGAACCCGCGCTCCTAGCATGATGCGACTAAATGCTTGGTGACACTAGCCGCACGACCACGAAGCCACACTATGTTATGACTCTGTATAATGTATACTATTAAGTACAAAGAAAGATCCTCGGCTCCGTAAAGCGTTAAACGCGATTGAGCCCCAAATAAATGAACTAGATAAAAAAAGTACATATAGGGTAAAAACACTAGACTTCGCCCCCCTAAAATTCTGCTCTAATCTTCGCCACTTCATACATAAAAAAATGGAATTTGTATGGAGGGGGCGAAGACTAGAGCAGTGGCGAAGTCTAGTGCTTTTACCCTACAGCTTTTTATGACGGTTTTTCACTTAAGTAATGCCTATTTCAATAATTTTCTTAGTTTTGCTTAGAAGTGCACATGGGATTCTTAGTCTTGCATACTTCAATCCGATTCCTTAACCCTCTAATACCCAATCCCGCCTTTAGACGGGGTATAATTTGAGCATTTTTGTAATTTTTGTTTTGTGGAAATTCATTTTTTTTTATATTTTTGGCTGATATTTAGGACTGTTCTGTATATCTCAAAATGGATTTTGGTGTATTTTAAAGCGTATTTACATTTTTAAAAAATCATTGAAAAATTGATGTTTTAGTCACCTTTTAGAAGTCATTGTTTATTTTGTATTGAATCGCTACAATTAACATATTTTAAATTTTTCCCGAATCATTCTATCCTTGTTTGATAGTTTAAGGGGATCGAATACACTCCAAAATTATTTTCCTTGAAATTACACGGAAAATAGAATTTCCTGTGAAAAAAATTTAAAATAATAATATTTCAAAAATAAGCATAAAATCTCAAAATTTTGTTTTCATCTCAAAAAATCCGTTCTCCAAATTGGCTTCCAGGAAAAATATAAAAGTGTGGGAAAATTAGAAAAAACAAAAACTGAATTTCACGAAATCGAGAATTAAAAAGAATCATCTTCCAAAACATGTTTAAATCGATTTTAGATGACGAAAAATGATATTTAGATCAAAATAAAAAATTTGGGTATTAGAGGGTTAAAGTATAACAACCATTGCATAGAACATGCATACTCTTCCAGTTGTGACGAGCCATCAGCTCGTCAGTAGGTATCATCAAGCGTACCATTTTTCAAAGCGCAGCCCTCCATCATGTGCCGCTCTATAACTTCACACCATTAGCGATGGGTCCCATTTTTTCCGACGACCCATACCGTAGGTAGGTATCTACCGAGCAGCAGTGGCCAGCACCTTAATCATCATCAACACTTCGTGATTCAGAAATGCTCGCCGCTTTGGAGCGAAAATGTATGTTCATCGTTCTGACGACGACCGAAAGTCAGAAAACGGCAAATCCTCGATATGCTCGATATGGGCAGAAAGTTAATAAACACCCTCACTTTTTGCGAAGGTTCTATAACAGTTGTCGGCTAGCAGCCAGCAGTTAGAAGCGATCGTTCCAATTTCTGCTGATGATGCTTTCTTGAGGACGAGCGGAAAGGCAGAATGATTGCCTCCGGGAATAAGTGTGTGTATGCCTCGAATTCGTGGCTTAGATCTTGGCCCAGGAAACAGGCGGTGTCCTTTGAACAAACATATGAAGGTGTTATTCGGGTAATTAATATCATGTTTATAGATGCTTGATGATGATTCCTCGCCCGACCCAAGGCTTCGCAGATCGTTTATTTGACCTGCAGAGACCGCGCAACAGACGGGAACAGTTTGTTGAATATCGGTGGAGGGCTTTTTGTTCCCATCTCTCGGGAGCATTTGGGTTCGGGTGTGCATATCGGCTTGAAGAGTGTCCATTTCGGAGAACCTCCTGCGGCGAAGTTGGCTCTCCTTTGCATTACAATGCCCACATTTGGGCCACGAATGCTGCGTCGGAGAAGTGTTTCTCTTTGAAATCGGGAACGGGATTACTTTTTTGTGCGAGGGAGACGGCCCTGCTCGCTCGGTTAATAATCAAAAATCATAATAACCATTTGTTATGTTTAAGTGTTTTATGCTTGTAGATTTTTTTGGCGGCGGTGGCAGCGGCTGCGGTTTGGATCGGACCGCTTTCAACTCTTTGTTAACCAATCAGTTTGACGCGCGAACATTAGCGTTCTTTCTCCCGCGTGCGCGAGATCGGACCTCAAGATATGGAAAAAGAGAGTCGTCGGTAGATCGCGCGCGCGTTCAGCATGCTTTGGCCTAAGTCAATAGATCTCAAAATAGAAAATGGATTTCGTTCCTAATGGGTGCCGCCACAGGTAGGGCTCGTCCAACGCAATCCTTATTGTGGGTACTCAACTCACCTGTGGAACAAAATAATGGATTCGAGGGGGTGGACTGCCAGATTGATGCCACTTTGTCTAGGTCGGAGATTTTTGGTTTTGTTGCGTTCGGAGATCGGTAGCAAAATTGTTTTTAACACGTAGATAGAGATCTTGCACTGAGTGCTTTCGTGGTGTCAGATTGATACTTGAAAGCTTGTCGGCTTCCAATGTCGGTGACGTTAGGTGATGTGTTTCAGAGGAATCTCTTCTTTAAGCTACTCTAGGTTATCAGCTTGGCTTATAAGGTTTGAAATTAAAATAAAAAGTGTTGAATAGGTTATTTTATTAAAGCAAGGACTCTTATGAAACACGAATGTCGATAATGTATAAAGGATCTGTACACTGAAGTGTACACATTGACAATAAACATAACTTATGAAACACAATTCTACTGAAGTGCAACAAAGTTTTGATGAAACTTTACAGCATTGTTGAAGCTCTAATAAAGAAGTCAAATATTGCGCCGTCGAACACACCCTGATTGCATTCTTATTCATATACGCCGTTATACACCGTGAATCACAATTAACAATGTAGCACCATTTTGATGTTCAATCAGTCACTTTAATCATGGGAAATAAAGTTGAATGATGATACAATAAAAATATACCTGTTGCGGTACTTCAGGTGAATCTCCCCGCACCGACCGGGGGAAGCATTCCAATCAATCTTGAGCCATTCACACCAACAAATAAATAAAGCTCCGAGGCACTTGTGCTAATCTGACTCACCTCCGCTGGCTGGGAAGATTGTGAGGCCTCCATCCCAGGTCCCTCATCAGTAGGGCACAATCACACATTTGATGATGAAAAATCGACCATATCAAAAGCACCGGAATTGCCTTCCGTTCTGCACGGCCGCTATAAATGCAAGCAAATACAATCCGTTACAATGATATGGTCTGGTCAGCTCGTTCCATATTAATGGTAAGATTGTTCGTGGTCAGCTAGAAGCTGGGCAACGTTTTTCAGAAGCAATGGAATGGTAACCGCAAAGTTAACAATGTGGGACCGATTCACTTAGAAGTGAGTGCTCGTTTCTACTACATGTGTTCGGTGCTGAACGTAGTCGCTCAATGGAACTCTTCTGGCTCCAGGAATGAGATGTTGTGTCTCAACAGGAGACTAATTTGGTGAGATCTATTCAATATTACCGTTCATTGTTTATTTATTATAACATTGTACAATTTCCATTTTATATTGCGGAGTTTACACACACGGAGGGGTAGCCTAACAATCAGGTAGTATATGAGTGTCATCAGTAACCTCAATATATCTGAGTAATATTATGCCAAAATATGTTGTTGGCCACTTTCTAACTAGTTATTTATGGACATTTGGCTTCTCCATGATTTCAGTCAAACTTTTATATTCGAAGTCTTAGTCTGTAGTATATCGAATATTGAAACTTCTATCTGTGTTCTTAATTCATTTTTGAAACTATAGAAACTATAAGTTTCCAATCTGAAGGTTTGAGATTCTGATTAAAATTTAGGCTTTCCTCACAGAGAACGGAATTTTAGGCTCGATCAAAAATACGTTAAAATCGTGTGTAAAGGATTTATGTGTACCTCAACGCCACCAACGGAGACTGCCCCACATATAAAGTCGATTTGACCCCACGATGGTAGTGTTCTTCGTTAAAATACCTACCTACCTTGATACCTTGTTGGCTACAAAGTAACTTTACTCCAATGCCGAGCGTATAGTAGAGCACCATCTTCGTCGGTCTTGGGCGATGTTCCTCCAGTTTCCCCGAACGTGTAGGGATCGTAGATCTTCTTCAACCGCGTGTAGCCAGCGAGTTCTCGGCCGCCCACGAAGTCGCCTACCTCTACCGGGTTCTCTGCTGAATATTGTTTTCGCTATTCTTTCTTCCGACATTCGCACTACGTGTCCAGCCCACTGAAATCTGTCGTATTTTATACGTTTCACAATATTCGCATAAACGCAAATTCTTCAACAACTTCAAACTCCCCATAAATCACTACCTCAACACTAACACCACTAGGCCTGCTTCTGTCTCTACCCGCTATCATGTACTTCGTCTTGGTAGAGTTAATCGTCAAGCCTATCCTCGCTGTCTCTCTCTCTTCAGAGGAGCATAAGCTTCCTCCACTGTCCTACGATCGATGCCGATGAGATCAATATCGTCCGCAAAACCGAGGAGCATGTGTGACCCTGTGATGATAGAGCCATTCCTCTGCACGCCTGACCTCCTAATCGCTCCTTCGAGTGCAATGTTGAACAATAAATTTGAAAGAGCATCCCCCTGCTTCAATCCATCCAAGGTCACAAACGACATAGACACTTCGTCCGCGATCCGAATACTTGATTTTGATCCATCCAGCGTTGCGCGTATCAGCCTAATTAGTTTCGCCGGAAAACCATGTTCTGACATTATCTGCCAAAGCTCATTTCTTTTCACTAAATCGTACGCTGCTTTAAAATCAATGAACAGATGGTGAGTCTGCAAGTTATATTCCCGAAATTTATCTAGGATCATCCGCAGGGTAAACATTTGATCCGTCGTTGATCGACCCTCACGAAAACCAGCCTGGTATTCGCCGACGAAGGACTCCTCAAGAGGTCGCAGTCTGTTGAACAGGACACGCGACAGTATCTTATACGCCGAATTTAAAAGGGTAATCCCTCTGTTATTGGCACGCTCCAGTCTGTGCCCTTTCTTGTAGATTGGGCATATGAGGCCATCCAACCAACTGGTGGGCAATTCTTCATCCTCCCAAATCTTTATTATAATCTGGGTGCTCCTTCGCTGCTACCATTCAACAAATCTTCGAAGTGCTCCTTCCACCTGGCTGCCACCATTGTCTTGTCTGTCAGCAAATTTCCTTCCCGGTCATTGCACATGGCGGGCACTGGCGCAGTCTTGTGCCGCCCGCCATTGACAGTTGCATAAAACCTCCGCATATCGTTCCTGTCGATACTTTCCTGCGCTTCAGCAATAACACTCTCTTCGTGTTGCCGTTTTTTCCTGCGGTGGATTCGTTTCTCTTCTGCTCTTGCAACCCTGTACCGCTCTCTGTTCTGCCGGGTACTGGCCACTAGCATTCGACTTCTGGCGGCATTCTTTTCGTTCGTCACTCGTTGGCAATCCTCGTCAAACCAACCATTACGTTGGCGTCGCTGAGCGGTACCAATCACCTCTTGCGCTGTTGTAGTCACTGCTTCGTGGATAATTCCCCATAAGCTGTTGACATCTCCAGATCCGTTGGTCTCTCCTATCCTGACAAGCGCTGGATATTGAAATGCATCGTCCTGTTGTTTCTTGAACTCGTGACGCTGGATAATCGCGCCCGAATTTCAGCGGCTACAAGATAATGATCCGAGTCGATGTTCGGGCCTCTGTAGGACCTCACATCTATGACGTCCGAGAAATGTCGCCCGTCGACCAGCACGTGGTCTATCTGGGAGCAAGTGTCACCACTCGGGTGTCGCCAGGTGTGTTTTCGGATATTCTTACGTGCGAAGTAGGTACTGCTGATTGCCATCCCTCTAGCAGCAGCGAATGTCACAAAGCGCAGACCATTATCGTTGGTAACAGAATGAAGGCTTTCCGTTCCAATGACAGGCCGAAAGAAACTTTCTCTGCCGATCTGCGCATTTGCATCTCCGATGACTATTTTGACATCTTGTTTTGGGCACTCTCCGTAGGACTTATCAAGGCTCTCATAGAACTCATCCTTCATGTCATCAGGTTTGTCGTTCGTTGGCGCATAGATGCTGATCAGGCTGTAGTTGAAGAACTTGCCCTTCATCCTCAACACACAGATTCGGTCGCTTATCGGCTTCCACCGAATAACTCGCTTCATCTGCTTACCGATCACTATAAAGCCAACTCTGCGTTCTGCCTTATCGCCGCCGCTGTGGTAGATGTGGTACTTGAATGAAGTGTTGGCGATGGGATCCACCGCTCGGAATTCGCGTTCTCCAGTTATGGGCCAGCGTATCTCCTGGATAGCGGCCACATTAACGCCGACATTCTGCAGTTCCCGAGCCAGGAGCCCAACACGTGCGGATTCATTCAATGTTCTCACGTTCCGACTTTCCAATCGTTGTCCTTTTTTCGTTGCCGGGTCTGTTTCCGTTGAATCAATCCGTTTACTCTACTATTGCTTTTCTGGGTGTTTGAAGGTTTTCAGCAGGCTACCTTACCGGGGCCGCGCTGCCTACATTGCGTTGAAGGGGCTGCCTTCTTAGGTATAGCTGACGCAATACAGCATTTCATACTCAGCCGCGCTGGATGCCAGAACAGACGCTGTTTGAGCCGCACCTCCTTGGTGAACAGACGCTCGGAAAGTACTTCCTCAATCTAACTGAAGTCATAAGGACAACAGTGCCCAGGCTGCACTACCAGCTAAGCACACAACTCTTAGCTGGCGGTCTTTGTCATCGCTTGACCCGTGGAAGCATGAGGTAGGAACTTGTGAGGACCAGAGCTATGTTGGACGCTCTCCTTATCGACTCACCGTTTTGCAGCCCGTTAAAATACACTAGCCCACGAAGCGTCAGAAGCGCCAAACGGCCAAAAACGGCGAGCACTGGAAACAAAAATGAAAACACACCAATGTAAGTGATGGGACGCTGGCGCCACGCAACGGGAACATAACTACATACTCTGATATGACCGTTACAAAGTTTTACACAAGGCAGAAACCGAAGATAGACGTCTGTGCTCTGTGCTTTCCTTGTTATCTGGAGAAAGATGTTGCTTGCAGTATGCATTGCAACAAATACTAAATGTCGAAAGTGTAGAATAAGCAATGAGTTAAAATACACAAAAATAAAAACTTGATAAAAAAAACTAATTGTCGACTAGAATCCAACGAACGATTGACAATTTCCACTCAATTATCTGTTTATTTTTACCGAACTGCAGTAAAGCTAAACTTCGGTGGAGTTCTGCTGAATTTTGACAGCCGAGAATCCGGTAATAATTTTCACTGAATCTCGGCAAAAGTTTTACCGAGATGTCGTTAAAACTTGGCCGAGATCTCGGTAATCCAACTTTTTATCGAGATTTCGGCAAAGTTCACCGAGACTCGGTAATGGTTTACCGAAATTTCGGTAAATTTTTTACCGAGAATCAGTGAATATTTTACCGAGATATCAGCTGTTGGATTCTCGGTAAACCGTTTACCGAGATCAATTTCTGAATTTAAGTGTGTAAGGCAAAGAGTTTACTGGAACTGATTACTTGGGTATCTTAATCTAATTTTGACCTATCCGAAAAACGAGAAACAAAAAAAAATAAGAATTTATAAAATTCATAATACCAAAGAAAGCGGTAAAATGAATTTATTCAGAAAGACAGTCCAAAATTCTCAATATGACGTATGTTATGAAACTACGTGCTGGTGGGTCGCCAAATTCTTTAACAATCAAAGGTGGGTCGCAAGCTGGAAAAGTTTGAGAACCCCTGACCCAGAGAGTACTAGTAATCCAAATTCAAGGTGTCAAGCGACCTGTGCCAAGAAGTGAGTGATCGAGGGGGGTGCAAAATATGCTCGAACGTTAACGAAGCCTGTGGGGTACCAGTGCTGTATACCCCCACAGTATTTTTGTCCCTTACCGCAGGGTTCTGGCGTGGTGGACCTCTTTTTCCGTGCTAATCGTGGGATTAACTATGAATTCAAACCTACACAATTAAAAACAGCATATCACCTGTAACAAAAGGACCCCGTCATATCGCACACATTTTTCCAACTGTTTATAATTTACAGCTTGCTCTCAGTATGAAGCTTGTATTCAACATTCCATACAAGAAATTCGTTAATGTAAAATTCAGTGAAATAAAATTGAAATTCATATGCAATTTGTTTAAAGTCGGGTGTAATTTTAAGAATTTTTTGCTGTGTATATAAACAGTATCAAACATGAGGTGGTGGTAGTGGCGAGGCTAACTTCGTAAGAAGTGGGTTGACGAGGTCTCCGTTAAGAAGAAGCGAGGAGGTAGTAGCGGAACGCTGCGCACGCAGATCCAGCGTGGGAGCTCCGGTTTATTCCCCGGCAAGCCTGCCGGTGGAGATACTGAACGGAGCGTAGCTGATGAGGGCCATCAACCCAAAGAGAGAAGGACTGCCCGCGATGGAGGTGGCTGAGTGGCAGCTTTGATCATCGACTTTGTTTCCACGAAGTCCAACATAAGTAAGGACCTGGAAACGGCCCTGTTGCGACTTCGTAAGTCGATGGACGATGCCAAGCAGGATCATGTGAGACTCGTAAAGACTGCAACAGCGGCGGAACCAGTTCATGTAAAGGTTACGACGTCTACCCAGACAGAGACCTTCGCTTTCGCAGGAAGTCGAAAAAGGTGTGGTGGAAGCGACTGTTCGTGATAAGCATTCGCAGAAGTTGGTGAGGCAGCTGTCTAGCGGTACACACAAGGCTAGGAAGATGCTAAACCCGAAGGCCGGCAGTAATGCTGGCAAGTCGGACCCCAGTCAAGCGTCCCGGAAAGCTGGAAAGGGTGTGTCTGATAAGATTGGCCCGTCCCGGATGGAAGGGAACAGGGAGTCGCGACCGTTGTTAGGCCCTCAGCAACCACAAAGTAGGGTGAACCAAGGGAAGGACCCCCCTTGGACGAAAGTCGAGCGGAAGAGGAAAAAGAGAAAGCCACGGGTCGAGAAAGTTAGGGACGTCAAACCAAGAAGGCGTACAAGAGTATGTGCCAAGCGCGAGAAAGGTGGCGCGCTCATCATTAAGACCGAACATTCTAAGTACTCGGGTGTCTTGGAAGCGATGCGAAGTGACGCCAAGCTCGTCGATCTGACGAAGTCGTACGGGCGAGATGATCCTGGAGCTGAACCTCGATTAGGAACGCAAGGGCGCCGCCTACAAATGTTTAACGAAAGAGGTCCTTGGCGAAGGAGTTGTGGTGACGGCTCTCACACAAGAGAGGTGAACTCTGAGGAAGACTTTGAAGGTAATAAACCTAGACGATGTCACCGAAATGGAAGAGCTAGTCACGGCACTCCAGCGTTAGTGCGACATGCAGGTGGCCACTGCTGCCGTTAGGCTACCGAAGTGGCCGGCAGGGACACATGTAGCCTTGGTTCAGCTACCTGTGGCGGACTTAAAAAAAAGTTCGATAAAGTAGGGAGGATCAAGGCTGGTGCGTATGTCATCTGACATTTCACAAGCCACCAAAGGTTTGTTTCAGGTGTCTGGAACTAGGACACAAATCAAGGGACTGCAAAGGCTCTGACAGGAGCAAACTGTGTAGGATATGCGGCGCCGAAGGCCATAAGGCACAAGGCTGCACGAGTCCACCCATTTGTCTGATCTGTACCGGGAAATCCGTGAACAACAGACATCCGACGGGTGGTCCAAGGTGCCCGGCCTTCAAGAAAGCCGCAGTAAACAAATTACAGTGCAAGTAACGCAGCTGAACCTGAACCACTGTGACGCAGCTAAGCAATTGCTTTGTCAGGAGGTTTCTGAGCGGATATCGCCATAATAGCGGACCCATATCGAGTACCCGCCGGCAACGGCAATCGGGTCACGGATGGGTCCAGAAAAATGGTGGCGATATGGAGGACGGGTAAATACCCCATCCAGAAGTTGGTGTCTACTACCTATGAGGGCACGCAGATGCTGGACCGCATGACGAGCGGATGACTTAATTGCCTGGGACGTGGAATGGCTAAGCCGTTTCACGAACCAGCGGATTCGGATCCTGCTAGAGACACTGACCATACTAGATGTCGACCTGGCTAATGTCGGTACCAAAAGTACCTTCAGTCGGAACCATGGTCGGAACGGTGTGGAGTCGATTATTGACTTTACTTTTTGTAGTCCTGGCCAAACATATAGGTCGAACTGGAGAGTAGACGATAGTAACACTCACAACGATCACCTGACGGTTCGCTACAGTATCAACAACAACAACAGCAGGCAGCGGGTAGAGGAAGAAGCGGCTAGGCCAAGGTTCCTCGCAGGTGGAAGACTTCATACTTCGATGAAGGGGTATTTAGGGAGGCGCTCCGCCGTTAACGAAACCTATTTGACGAGCTAGTAGTGGTCGCATCCATGCCTAGGTGTATCCACCCTAGAAATGGGAGACCACCGGCTTACTGGTAAACTCAAGCGATTGTGGACCTGCGCCGCACCTGCCTACGGGCTAGGAGTCGGATGCAGCGAGCACGATCAGCGGAAGAGCGAAACGAACGCACTAAGGGGATTCAGGTGGCCAAAAATAGAAAATTGACTTTATTCAATTTGAGATTCAGGTTCGGTAGTTGGAAGTAGACCACTTGGACCAGTAAACCCTAGAATATTAGTTTGCTAATCCCTATACTTATCGAGATATTGGCAGCAGAATGAGACCATTGCAAATTTTTGGTAAAATTCATGAAATGTTCAACTTAGCATATTTTTGGCTTAAATAAAAAATGTCAAACTTTTAAAGTAGTTTATAAAAGCTTGCTTATAAACCTTTCGAATGACGTATCAGACGTAGAAATGTTGATTGTAAAACTGTTAATATGATGCCACATCAAAAAATTAAAAATTTTCACATACAAACCGTTCTATACAAAAAAAGTTCGCTGAGTTTCGCTTCGGGACTACTTCTATGCCTTTGTTTAGGATCCCCGGGAGGCATTGAAATCAAATTTGGCTGCTACTAGCTGCTATTCTGCAATTCCAATAATGTTGTCGGAGATGATTGAGATATTGCTAAATAAAATCACCCTATTGGCCATTAAATACCTCTGAGGAAACATTTGGTCGTCAAGGCCACTTTTATCGGTAGATCAATCATAGTGCAGTCTGAATCTGGTCTTGGATCTCTTAGCGGAGCGTGTTTTACGAATTGGAATCCATTTTGTAATTAGGAACAGAAATCCTTAAACGCCTAAAAGTATGCAATGCCCTTGTAATTTCATGCTGTTTGAAACTGTCGTGTTGGAACAAGCTGTTCAACATGTTTTTCATATTTTTCAGGCATAACCCCTACGAATAGGAGCAAGACATTATAAAATTGACGCGAAAATATTTTTGGCCACCTGATTGTATGAAGCCGCCCCATAGTGGAACGGTGGCGGGTGGTGTTCGCCGCTGCAAAAGCCTCGCTGAAAACCGAGATAGGGTAAAAGGGTATAATGCGCCCCACCGAGGCAAAACGCCCCCCTTCATTTTCTAGCGATTCAAACGCTTTTCGCATGCGTGATAGATCAGAAATCTTAAATATAGAAGAATTATTGCCGTCAAGCTGGTCCGTTAGCTGATTGGTACAGAAAAGCAATAAAAATAGCAAAAAGTCAGAAATCGAGACTTTTGGCGTAATATTTTACCTATTGTAAGCTGACTTCATTATAAACGAAGCTAGTTCTGTTTGCTTGTGTTATTTTGCAACTTTTATACCGTTAAACACTTGTTAAAAGTCCCTCCTAGGATTAGCATGTGGTGGAATTATCCCCTGGGGCAGTGTTATCCCGGGGCTGGACGTTTTTCTTTTGGTGGGGCGTATTGTCCCGTTTGTTTTGAATAAGCATATTTTGGAGCGTTTTCGAAAAACGTTTCAAAGCTTCCATAGCCGCCCCTCAAAAGGCAAAGTTCGCATGCAACACTTCACTGACTTTAGGAACAACGATTTGCAATGAACAATAGATGCAATAAGGCCCCAGTTTTAGACATGTTGCCATTTTTGCTTATGGGGGGCATATTATACCTGTTTACCCTAGAAGCAAGCAAAAGGCCTGCTTCGAGGGTCTCTGTCAGAGTGCCAATGCTAATCCGTGGGGTGACGCCTACAGGATCGTGATGGCAAGACGAGTGGTGTAATGGCTCCTACAGAGAAATCTCCAGAAATGTTGAAGGGGATCATCGAGCGGCTTTTTCGGCGTCATGATCCAAGTCCTTGGCCTATTTTCGTAGGACATATGGGGACTGGGGCTGGCGATGAGAAGAGGGTCGCCGATGTGGAACTTGCGGGGATAGCGAAGTTCCTTTTTTATCTGTATTAACGAGATTTTTAGCCCTTGGCTAGTTCATCTCGGGACCCACGCTTTACTTCCCTTCCGAAGGAAGAACTCACATTTTGTAAGTTTGTCGGGAGTGGGATTCGATCCCAGATCCTCGGCGTGATAGTCAAGTGTTCTAACCAGGGTTCCTGATTTCCACTTTTCATCTTCTTCCACATTCGAAGACAGTCAGCAGCGAACGGTTGTCGCTTTAGTTCATGTGTATGCTTGTCAGCGACGACAGCAAACTCCGGCGAACGGTGGGAAGCCACACTTGGAAATTACTCATTCGTCCACATTCGCATCGCAAGCGAATGCGATTCGTGAGTGATGCGATTGATATTGTGCATACGAATTTTTGATGTTTTCGAATTATTTTCTTTGCTAATCTAGCATTTCAACAACAATACAGTAAAAATGTATGCATTACATGCAGAAATTCTCTTCTACTTATGATGATAGCCGCTTCTATCGCTCACCAGCATTCTTCACCATTCGCCATTCATTCATTCGCTTGCGATCCAAACTGCGACGAATGGCAACGAATATTCATGTCGAGCAGTTGGCTCATTGCTTCCCACTGGTGATGGGGTTGCGTGTTTGATCACGACGATTCGTTTGCTGCATCTTTCTCGATTCGCTTCAGCAAAGAGGAGTGAATATGAATGGAGTGAGGCGAATATACCGATCCTTGGTTCTAACCATCACACCAGGTCCGCTCCGCAGCGACGTTTCTTAGCGTTGGTAAGGCCCCAGGTCCGGACGGAGTTCCGAACCTGGCCTTAAAAGTACCAAGAGGCCAGGTGCAGAGGATCCCGGGATGTTCAGGTCTTCTATGCAGAAATGCCTGGACGAGGGAGTTTTCCCTGAAGTATGGAAGAGACAGAGCCTAGTTCTATTGTCAAAGGCGGGAAATCAGCCGTAGACCCGCGGGCATATAGACCAATATGCTTGATCGACACGGCGGCGAGGTGTTCAAAAAGATCATCCTCAATAGAATGTTGAGATACACTGAGGGTGTAAGTGGTCTCTCGAGGAACAAGTTTGGCTTCCGGAACGGGAGGTCGATCGTAGACGTTATCCGGTCGGTTACAAAAACCGCCGAGATAGCGCTCCAACGTTAGAGAAGGGGGATTCGCTACTATGCAGTAGGCAAGTTCCGGCCAAAGTCTACGGCCCGTATATATTTCAATATTTTTTTGTATGAACTTAAGTCTACGAGGGGGAGGGGTTGGGTGATCTGGTATTGCCAAAATTGAGTCTACGTAGTTTATGGACATGAAGTCGATGAACAGGTGCTGCATTGGGATCCGGTATTCACGGGATTTCTGCGAATTTGCCTTGGTGACTATCCGGTGTACGGTGACCGGCCTTCGATTAAATCAGCCTAAAAACATCCCACGAACTCATTCGTTCTAGATGCCAGATACCGGAAGATGATATAATCGTATATGTAATACCAATTTTTAGCCAAATCATTGTTAGGGACATAAAACAAAATTTCGACGTAAACTAGCAAACCCCCAAAAGTGTTTTGTAAGCTTCTTCTGGTGTTTTCAGAAATTGAAGTAAAAAAGTAGTAAACATTATTTTATGTTAAGATAAATTATGTGTGAAACGAGTATCAATATTTGCTAAATACCAAACGAATCTATATTTTTCTCGGTCTCAGACTTTCCGTAGACCATTACTCCAATGTTGTTCTCCAAGCTTACGATCCAGCTACAACAGCTGCAATGGTGGTCATCTGCTCCCTGGGGACGCCCTTTTCGTTACCTTGTTTATAGCATGATTTGCTCTTTATGTTACGGATCGTATAATGGCCATCTTCCGCGAATCAAATCAACAACATCCTTCCGAAGATGACGATGGCAAACCGTGGCAAACCGTGAGGCCGCACATATTTGCGACGCGATAAGCCCTTTATGATGCGCATTATGGCGATCCATTTCAACTGATCCACATAACAAATGGAAAAGAGCGCCAAATGGAATGGAGGGAAAACAGATACCTTCCAACAAATTCCTTCAACGTTTGCCGAAGGCCGGAGGTTTCAGCTCATAAGATGGGAAGATAAATATTTTACTTCTCAGTTTGAGGGATCACTTGCAGCCGCATAGCAGTATTATTACTTTATTTAGATTATGATCTGCCTCGTGTTCTAAGTAAGGGGAAATACAACATGCCAGTCGCTTCGGTCTCTAACATGGAGGGTCGCTGTTTAGACAGATGGATGATAAGCGCGAGCCCAATGTGGAACGAACGACGATGTCTTGACAAATTCGAAAATAAGCGATCAATAGCTAATAATGAGGACTGGGGGAGATGTTAGGGTCAATCAATGATATTACATACAGCCCGGGCGCCATTTTTTGTTATCGCTATTCCGTTCTTGGCTCGGATCTACCCAGTGCACGATATGATAACTTAATAACCCCAATTATGACTTCCACTCAGCCCCGGTGCTGGTTGACGACTTGTGGAAGCCGTCCCGAGCCAAACGAAATGTGAACCTCCGCCGTTGTCGTCGTGGCATTCGATAATGGAATGGAAGTTTGCTCGAGTGAGTGCAGGAACCCCCAGCGGCAATAATGATGACAGCGGTAAACGTTTCGACATTAAAACATCATCAATGGCGCGTTTTCATGCAATCTAAATCAATAAAAACAAGATAGCAGCTACATGTGTGTCTATAAGTGACTACTCGGAGGAAAAAAAGTTGAATGAGCACGAAACCAACACACGGTGTGACTAGGGAGGCAAGTGGTTCAAAATGGTCCTTTTTTGTATTTATCACTTGTTGTACAGTCAATACTGGAATTTTTGTTTTTATTTGTTTTTCCGTGCATAATTCCACGGTAGTAGAAAAATATCCAGTAATCATCTAGATCCAGTAATTTCTTACGCTCTTATCAAGTTTGAACTTCATTAAATTCCATTCTACAAGAGAAATCAAAACATTTACACCAGAAAACGGAAACTCAAATATTGAACCAATTCTCGCTAATTTTTGGAGGGTCAATATAGATAATGAAGTAAACATACATAGATCAGGGGAGATGAATCTGTTATATCCAAACGATCTTAAGTATCCACAATCCTTCAGTGGCCCCCTGAAACTCCCCAAGATCCCCCCCTCCCACTACTGGATCGCATTAAAACCTCAGGAACACTCATGTACCTTTCTGAAACTCCTAAAATCCTCTGGACTGCCCCTAAAACTCTTTTAAAACACCTATCGTCCCTGAAACTTTCTGGAACATCCTTGGAACGCCCTAGAACACCTCTGAAACCCCTGAAACCAAGGTTGCGACCATTCATTTGCAAAGATATACATTCATTTGCTATTATCTCAGTTCAGAAGCATGCTATCGAAAAACAATGTATGGATGAATTAAACCTTGTAATTTTATCTGAAGTTTGCCGAATAACATTGGGGTCGCAAACGTATACCAAAGTCGTGAGCGAGCTGTGAAGGCAACTCTCCATGCGGTGAATGTAAATTATATTCACGCTGTGGAAAGTTGTCTGCACAGCTCGCTCACGACTTTGGTATACGTTTGCGACCCCAATGTTATTCGGCAAACTTTCAGATAAAACTACAAGGTAAAATTCATCCATACATTGTTTTTCGATAGCATGCTTCTGAACTGAGATAATAGCAAATGAATGTAAATCTTTGCAAATTAATGGTCGCAACCTTGCCTGAAACGTTACTGAAATCACCCGGAATACTCCCGAATACTTTGAAAACCCCTGCAACCTTCTGGAACACCTTTGGAACCTATTACACCCCTGTAACGACCCATGAAACGCTCTGGAAAACTCCTGATACCCCTTAAAACTCCCTGAAATATCCCTCGAACGCCCCTAAAGCCCATGAATCCCCCTGAAACGCCCCTAAAGCCTATGGAACACTACTGATGCCCCCTGTAACTCCTCTGAAATGCCCTGGGGGTTAGAATGTCATCGAAAACTCCTGTAACTCACAGAGGGTATATTCTGAGAAAAACGATCAAAACCTCAAAAGTCATCAGAGGACATTTTAAGGTGTCTTTGGAAGATATGTTTAGAAAATATTCTCCATTTTTGAGTTTTTTTACTGTATGGCAAAATTGTAAGGTAAACCCGTTAAAAATTATGGTTTCAAAATATGCTTTTAGATGGTACCCAAGTCAAACACTTGCATAGCTTAGACTTCGTTTTTTTTTATGGAGAAAACATGTAGGTTTTATAGAAATCTCATTAAAATCATTTTTTGGAACTTTTCTATGATTATATCGTGAAATTTCTACTTAAGTACTATTAAAATAAACTATTTTGATGATGACACCAATTCTGGATAATGGGGCACGTTCGGTGTAGTACTAGATTTGTAGTAATGAGCTGAATTTTAGTATGGTGAGAAGGTCAGTTCTCCGTTTCTACAATGAAAAGGTGCAAAAAGCGTGGGTATTATGATTGCTTGCCTAATTTGATGCTGTTTGAGCAAAACTTTGGATAACTATGTTGCTTATATTGCAAAAAAATGAAGAAAACAACACTGTTGCCCAAAGTTTTGCTCAAACAGCATCAAATTAGGCAAGCAATCATAATACCCACGCTTTTTGCATCATTTCATTGCAGAAATGGAGAATTGACCTTCTCACCATACTAAAATTCAGCTCATTACTACAAATCTAGTACTACACCGAACGTGCCCCATTGAATACTGCAACAATTGAACCAAGTTTTTTGAAAAATGTTCATTATATTTGCAATTGAATAACTTTTGAATAGCCACTTTTGGACAGTCGTCTATTCCAAATTGCAAAGCTCCATTACATCTATAATAGACCAAAAATGACTTAACAATCATGAAACCACCACAATCCTGAACAACACTGTTAGCTCCCTGGAATGCCACTGAAACCCCTGGGAACAACTCTGAAGCCTCCGGAACGCCGCTGAAATCCCCTGTAACGGCTCTTAAATACCTTGGAACACCCCTCTCACTCGCCTGAAACACCCTGGAACAGCTTTCAAATCCTTTGAAATGCCTGGAACACCCCTGAAACCCCTTGAATACCACTGGAAAGCTCCTGAAACCGTCCTGAAACGCTACTGAAACTCAATTAAAGCCTCTGAAACGCCTCATGAACTGCCCTGGAACACTCCTTTAAGGTCATTGAACCCCCTCTGGAACGCCCCTCAGACTCCCGGGGAAATCCCTGAAGCCCATAAACTCCTCGAAAATCTCTAGAACGCTTCTGAACCCGTTGATTACTCCAGGTACGCTCTTGAAATCCTTTGAAACACCCCTGGAACAGCCGTTAAACTCCATAAATACCCCTGGAACACACCTGGAATGCTTATGAAACCCCTTGAAACCCACTAGTCCATCTGAAATACCTCAGGAAGTGGAACACCCGCTCTCCACCAATATCGGCCATGTCCAGTGCTTGCCAAATCACGCTCTGCTTGATTTACCCATCGTGCTCTTTGCGCTCCACGCCTTCTTGCGTCAACCGGATCAGTAGCAAACAGCAACTTTGTAGGCCTGTTTTGTACAGCATTCCTGTTAAATATCCTGCTCATCGTACCCTACCTACTTTGGTCATCTTCTGAATGCTGAGTTCGCCATAGCTGTCTGGTGGTCGTGAGGATCACTGGTCTTATAAGCGTTTTGTGCATGTTACATTTGGTCCGTGGGTGGATCTTTATTGACCACAGTTTCTTCTGGAGGCATGACTTCCACTTATGACTCGCCTTCGTATTCTGCCTACCAGCATGCACTTTGTGTTGAACGCATCAGCACCCGTTCGACCTTCACAGCTTTTTTTCTTAACCATGGAGAGATAATCTGCTCAACAAACACCCGGACAAAAAGTCCGGGTAGTATGGGATTAAGGACCGTCCTCTACCAATAAATTTAAAAAAGTGAAAGCCAGGACTACTGCTTCCTTGACCCACTAAACAACATCCCCATGGTCACCAAACACTTCGTCTCTCCGCCCAGTGCTGAAAATTTAATTTCGTCATATCTAAATTCAATCACTTACAGCTTATTGTAGAAGCTGAAAAAATAGCGGTTTTTCCGTGACTTTCTTGCAGAACTGGAGTAGCCGCACAAGTATTCCATATACCATATTCTCAGGTTCAGCTTCTACAATAAGCTGTAAGTGATTGAATTTAGATATGACGAAATGAATTTTTCACCACGGCTCTCCGGTAGAGGTGTGTGCGGATTTGAAATCGGTCGGCGTTTTGCGGCGTGGCCATAACTTTTTATTTTTTTGTTAATTCCGTTAATCAACATCAGTGTTTTATTTTTTGCTATCTCATCATGTTAAAGATACAATGACATGTTTATAATTACGGTTTACTTATATATTTTTTATTTTCAAATGTTTTTTTTTTATTTATCGAAATAATTGTTATGGTTAATCATTCTGCGCAAAAATTAATTCAGAATGACCTCCTCAAGAAATTCGCGGAAGAAGTTCTAGAGGAACTCCTGGTGGAGCTTCTAAAGGATTTACCGAATAATCTCTTAAAGGAATTCTCGGAGGAACTCGTAGAGGCATTCCCGTAGGTACATCGAGAGGGATGCCCGGATGAACTCCTAAGCGAATTTCCAAAAAAAAAAACATCTTAAAGGATCGTTTGGAGAAACTGCTGCAACAATTCCGGAAACAATTCTTAGAAGAACTCTTAAAGAAATTGCCGGAGGAACTCTCAGTGGAGTTCACAGAAGAACTCCTAGAGGAATTTCCTGAGGAATTCTTAGAGGAATTACCGGAGGAACTCATAGAGGAATTTACGGAGGAAACTCTGGTCATTCCTTGTGCAACCCCAGAAATACTTTTAGAGTACGGGATGAATGACCCATAAAAGGTTAAAATCCCTGGTAATAAACAAACAACAACAACAACAAACAACAACAACTTTTAGAGCAACTAGTAAATCAATTGCCGGAGGAGCTTTCGGAGGAATTTTCGGAGATACTCCTAGAGATATTGCCGAAGAAATTTCGATCAGGAATTCTAGGACGAACTCATAAAGAAAGTACCCGAAGTATTCCTAAATGAGTTCCTGGACGAACTCTTAAAGGAATTCCCGGAAGAATTTCCTGAGGAATCCCCGTAGAAATTCGTAAAGAAATTTCCTGAGGAACTCATAAAGGAGGTCGTAGAGGAACTCGTAGAGGAGCTCCCGGAGGTATTTACTCCTTAAAAAATCGCGGATGAACTCCCACATAAATTCCTGAGAGAAGTTGTAGAGAAATTTTCGATGAAACTCCTAGAAGAATTCCCAGGAAATTCATGAAGAAATTCCCGGAAGAACTCGTACAGGAATTCCAGGATGAACTAATGAAGAGATTCCCGGAAGAACTGCTAGAGAAATTTCCCGAGATACTTTTAGAGAAATTGCTGGGAGAACTGCTAGAGGAGCGTTTGGGGAAACTCCTGGATGTATTCCCGGAAGATATCTTGAAGGAACTCCTTGGAGGAATTCCCGGAGGAACTCCTAAAGGATTTCTAGAGGAACTTCCGGGGAATTCTTAAAGAAATTCTTGGTGGAAACTCCGGCATACCCAGTGCAACTTCTAGATAAAACTTATAGAGAAACTCGTAGTGAACTTCCCTAGGGAATTTCTTCCCGGTGTTCCCGAAGATGTTCGAATTCCCAGAAATACTCCGAGACGAATTCCCGGAAGAACTTCTAGAGACAGTCACGGTGAAACTCTTAGTGTAATTCCCGCAGAAAAATCGATAAGGAATCCCCGAAGGAACTCGTAGAGGAATTCCCGGAAGAATTCCTGGAGGAAATCCTAGAGAAATACCCACAGGAACTTCTAGAACAAACCTCTGGAAGAATTTCAGGAAGAACTCTTAAAAAAAACTTCTGGAAGAATTCGAGGAGGAACTGTTGCGGGAATTGCCGGAAGAAGTCCCAGAAGAATTCCTTTAAAAACTTCTAGAGGAATTACCGGAGTAAACTTCTGGTATTTCCAGTGCAAAGAAGAACTCGAGGAGGGATTCCCGGAGGTGCTCCTTGAGGAAGTGCCGGACGAACTCCTAAAGAAATTCCCAGGAGAACTTCTAGAGGAATTGCCGGAGGATCTAATAAATAAATACCCGGAGTAACTTTTAGAAGAGTTTCTATAGGAAGTACCACAAAAAGTTCCAGTGAAACTTCTGTAGCAATGCCCGGAGAAACTCCTAGGGGACATGCACAAATTATATCACGCAAAAATCGACCATTTTCAACCCCCCCTCTCCACCGAATGTTACACCTTTGGTATGGGACCTTAATTTTTTGTATGCCCCCCCCCCCCTCTCAACATCTGGAAGTAACTTCCGAGCATCTTGTACAGGCACACGGGTATCCCCAGACGCAGGAGCGCATCAACCATAGTCGCCCACCTGGCACTATTGAACGCGTTTCTTACACCCAGAGTCACTACAGCACAGTAGCGAATCCCCTTCCTCTTACGCTGGAGCGCTTTCTCGGCC
The DNA here is from genome assembly GCF_035046485.1 of Aedes albopictus. Lineage (NCBI taxonomy): Eukaryota > Metazoa > Arthropoda > Insecta > Diptera > Culicidae > Aedes > Aedes albopictus. Next base: position 299,593,708 of record NC_085136.1, on the reverse strand, counting down.
AACCGTCGTTCGTTTCATTCTGCCTCAGATCATGCTCGCTGCATCCGCCACCTAGCCCGTAGGCAGGCGCGGCGGAAATCCGCAAGAGCACCGCTACTAGCTTGTCGTCGTCTAAACCAAGTAAGTTTCGTTCACGGCGGAGCACTTCCCTAAATACCCCTTCAACAAAGTATGATGTCTTCCATCTTCGAGGGCTTGGTCTTGGACTAGCCGCCTTTTCTTCTACCCGCTGCCTGCTGCTGTTGTAGTCGATACTGTAGCGAACCGCCAGGTGGTCGCTGTGAGGAGCTCTCGTCTATTCTCCAGTTCGAACTACTTGTTACGCCAAGACTATAAAAAGTAACGTCAATAGTCGACTCCGCATCGTTCCGACTAAAGATTCTCTTGGTACCGACATTAGCCAGGTCGACATCTAGTATGGCCAGTGTCTTTAGCAGGATCTGACGCCGCTGGTTCGTGAAACGTGTTCCTCATTCCACGCCCCAGGCACTAAAGTCACCCGCTTACCACCGGCCTTCGCCTTCTTAGCACGGTCGTCATACAGTCCAGCATCTGCGTGAACTGTTCGATCGGCCACCGCGGAAGCGCGTTGCAGCTACAGAAGACGACTCCGATTAGTTTGGTGACCACGAAGCCCTCATAGGTAGTAGACACCAACTCCTGGACGGGGTATTTACCCGTCGTCGATATCGCCGCCATTTTTCCGAACCCATCCTCGACGCAATTGCCGTTGCCAGTGGGTACTCGGTATGAGTCCTATGATGGCTATGATGGCGATATTCGTCCCCCACTCAGAAACCACCTGGCAAAGCAGTTGCTGAGCTGCGTCACAGTGGTTCAGGTTCAGCTGCGTTACCTGCAATGTGATATGTGCACTGCGGCTTTCTTGAAGGCCGGGCACCTTAGACCACCCGTTAGATGCCTGTTATTCTCGGATTTCCCGGTACAAGTCAGAAAAATGGGTGGACTCGTGCAACCTTGTGCCTAATGGCCTTTGGCACCGCATCTCCTTCACAGTTTGCTCCTGTCAGGACCTTTACAGTCCCATGACTTATGTCCTGATTCTAGACATCTGAAACCAAACTCTGGTGGCTTGTGGAATGTCAAATGACATACGCATAAGCTTACCTTGATCCTCTCTACTTTAACGGACTTTTTTACGTTCATCACAGGCAGCTGAACCAATGCTACCTGTGTCCCTGCTGGCCGTTTCCGTAGCCTAACGGCTGCGGTGGCCACCTGCACGTCGCACTGTTGCCGCAGTGCCACGACGAGCTCTTCCATTTCGGTAACCTCGTATAGGTTTTTCACCTTCAGAGTCGCCTCTTGTGTGAGAGCCCTCACCTCTACCCCTTCGCCTAGGACCTCTTCAGCCAAACTTTTGTAGGCGGCGCCCTAGCGTTCCTTATCGCGCTTCACCTCCAGGATGATCTCGCCCGTACGAATACATCTGATTCTGCGCACGTCGGCTCCCAGATCCACGATCCTTCAAGACGTCCTAGTACTTAGGATGTTCGGTCTTGATGACGAGCGCGTCGCCTTTCTCGCACTTGGCACCTACTCTTTTTCGCCTTCTTGGTTTGTCGTCCCTATTCTCCTCGACCTGCGGCTTTATCTGTTCCCCTTCCTGTCGACTCTCGTCCAAGGGGGGTCCTCACCTTAGTTCACCCTACTCTGTGGTTGCTGAGGGCCTAACATTTCCTTCCATCCGGGACGGGCCAGCCTTTTCAGGTCCATCCTTCCCAGCTGTTCAGGACGCCTGGCTGAGGTCCGACTTGCTGGCATTACTGCCGACCTTCGGGATTAGTATCTTCCTAGCCTTGCTGGCACCGCCAGAAAGCTCCTTACCCACTTCTGCGAGTGGTTATCACGAGCAGGCGCATCCGCCACACATTTCAGTCTTCCTGCGAAAGTGAAGGCCTCCGTCTGGGTAGAATTAGTAACCTTTACTTTCACCGATTTCGCCGCTGATACAGTCTTCACGAGTCTCACGTGATCCTGCTCGACATCGTCCATCGACTTACGAAGTCGCCATTTTCGGGTTCTTACTTATGTTGGATTTCGTGGACGCAAAGTCGATGATCTTGCCAAACTGCTTCTCAGCCACCGCTATCGTGGGCAGTTCTTCTCTCTTTTGGTTGATGGCCCTCATCAACCACGATCCGCCCAGTATCTCCACCGACTGGCTTGCCGGGGAATGGATCGGAGCTCCCACGCTGGGAGCTGTCTTCAAGTCGTAGCTTTATGGAGTGTGGAATCTTATTCTGCACTTCACTATCCAAAGCTTAAAAGACTCATTTTGAATCACTTTCCTCTTCACGAACTGAATTGTGAAGCAAAAAAAGTCAGCTCGAAAAAAGATACACAATTTGTCGTTCGGTTTCGTTGGTAATGAAACATGCCACCAATTGTCCTCAAATTAAGTTATTATAAATTCATTATTTGTCGACAACCCCGACAATGCTCTGCTGCAATACTGGAATGCTTCGAATCGGTTGTGGTGCCGCCGTTCGGAATGGGAGGAAATAAAATGCCAGATCGATTTACAAATGTTTACCGATTTTGTTCGGGTCCCAGCTGGGGATGTTGTTGACGCGACACTATCGTGGTGGGTGGTTACTTAGTGGCTGGTTGGTCTAACGTTTGCGAAAGAGTGAAATAATTCCAGCTCACGAACAGCCCTGCCTGCGCAAACAATGATGGGAAATTATAGCGTGGTGATCAAATCCAAAAGCCGAATGGTGCAGCTCCCGGGCATCCAACGACGGAAAGTGTCAATTTGGTCAGGAAATTTTATGTTTGAAGTGATGGTACGCCGGTGTGTTAGCAAAAAAAGGAAACAAGTCGTTAGGTATTATTAGGGGTCCAAGTTTTCGTTGTGGGTGGAATTGATGATACCAGATAGTGTTGGGAAATTTGATACAATTATTTGTCTAGCCATTTTCTAATGTCATTTGCATCGGTTTTGTTCATCCATTGTTGTCGCTTCCAAATCGAAAAACTTGTTCATTGGGAAATGTTTAAAATATTTTCGTTTTATTTATATGCTCCGTACCAGAAACTACTTTTCCCAAGTAACACACATGTTATATAAAAGTTACGACAGCGCAAGTTTTGGTTGTATAGAAGTTTATTTTACGTTAATTCAACACAATGTTAGAATTACGTAAAATTAACTTATATACAACCAAAACTTGCGCTGTCGTAACTCTATTATAACATGTGTGTTGCTTGGGTTCATCTACTTCTTGGTGTATCAAAACAGCTTTTTTCTCAGTTTAGTGTTCTATGGGCGTTTCCATAATTACTTATTATCTTAATGCCGTTTACGTGAAGGACAAGACGATCATTTAAAGGGCAAACACGATGAAATTGCCACACAGAAAATATTGTATAACTTTTCCCAGCCAACAAATTGATTCACATAACTCTGTTACAACTGTGCTGAGTGAACTCTTATCCGTCCAAAACACATTGTATAAGATGCACCAAATATGCTCTATTCGCATAAATTTGGAGGCCATATACGTGCATTTTGAGAAAATCACTTTGAGTAATACAACTTCAGACGAATTCATTTGGCATGTTATATAACTTGTTTTTATAACTTTGCTTGGCTATATATATGATTTCATTTGCACATGTGCAAATAAAAAAAGGAAGATTTCAAGCCTAGATAATCCGACCTGCATCTCATTAATCAGATACTCTACCACTGTGTCAATAACTGACTGTTGTAGAACGTGAAATATAAGCAAATATAAATAATTCAAAGTGTTGTCTGGAGGGCCACAAATACCAGCATTGGGTGATAAAATTGTGCACTCATATTCATTACACTGTTGCAACTCAGATAAGTGGAGATTTATTCGTTCGAAAAATTGTTTAAAATGCCCACATTTAATCTATCCGTATACATTTTATAGGCCATATACGTACAAATTGACAATATTATTTTAACATATACAATTCAAGACGAATTCATCCGGCGCATTATATAATTTCACATATAACGTAGTTTGACCCTTTATATGATTTCTTTTTCACAAACAATTAAAGAACAACAAGCCCTGTCAGTCTCTTGATTAACAGTGTGGATTTTAGCGAAAATGTTGGTGAAAAAGAAAGCAAAGTGTGAAATGTTGTGTGTGGTTTAGTGAAATTCATTTATTATGCTGGGATGAGGCTGTACAGCGGCAGCTAAATGCATGAACCGTGCGAGGAACGATAGAAACTTCTGCCTAGAACAACGCAGCTGCTCATTCGCTATACGGCTGGGCTGGCACTTGCTCAGAGATGCCTTTGGAGCTACTAGTAGGAGATTTAGGTAGGTTATTGTAATGAAACGCATCTGCATCTTTTCTTATTGAATTAAAAGATGCGCCTATTGAAATATTTCCAAAAACATATAATTTTCATCAACCACTGGCTCTCCAACTAGATGTTCTCACCGTATAATTTTATTTTTACAAATATGCCCTCATATGTAATCTCACATTCAAGATTACAATAGAATCGCAACAAGTGCATCTGGAGTTGTTGAAGAATGCCAACTTGAAGTTGTATATTTGTAAACGCAAAGTTGAAATTACTAATGTTGCCAAATGAAATCGGATGAAATTGTGGGCTTGGTATACAATTTAACCTAATCTGTTATTGTACTTTTTATAATTCTAACTAAATGTGTCCATTATTATAACTTTGTACTAACATCCTTATATGACTTCTGGTTTGCTGGGTTGATTGCGTTCGTCAAAATAGCTAATTTTTTCACCATGAATAGTATATTATGTGCAGCTAATACCATAAAATTTCCATTAAAATCGGTTGAGTATTGGCGCATATATTGTCGATATCATAAACTGAGATTTTAGAAAATTTGTGCACCCATTTCAAAAAATTACTTATGCTATAACTTTTTTGTTACCTCATCAAAACGTTTGAAAATTTCACTCGATATTCTTAACATAGTATCAATTAAGTGGTGAAAATTTGATCGAAATCGGTTCAGTACTTTTTCTAGTAAATATCCAAAGCTCAAATCGCTTCATGGTAAATATTAGGTACTTTTTGAGCATTTTTAGTTCCGCGTGCACTATTTTGACTGTAGAACTGGTAACACTGTCCCGATTTTTATAAAACTTTGGCAGTGTAAAATTGTTGTGTTAAACTGTTTACAGTGAAAATTTCAGCCATTTTCGTTGAGTACTTTCAAAGTAAGAGCAGTTTGAATTTCACTATACCAAAAACCACATCTGCTTATTGTGACATAGTGCGACATATATGGCTATAACTTTTTAACGGCATGATCAAATTGAATGAAATTTTGACAAACTACTTCTACATACATACTTTACGAACATAAAAATTTTCATTGAAATCGGTTCATCGCCAAAAAGGCGCCAGCGTTGAAACGGCAAAAAAGTGATATTTTCCAAGATGTTTGTTTGCACAAGATTCTCAAGTGGCAATTTCCTTTTTTCAACGATATCTCCGCCAATACTCAACCGATTTGAATGAAAATTTTATGGTATTAGCTACACATAATATACTATTCATGGTTTAAAAATTAGCTATTTTGGCGAACGCAATCAAAAGTTATACAATATTTTCTGTGTGGCAATTTCATCGTGTTCGCCCTTTATGCCTAAGAAATTCAAGGATGTTTCCGTTATGAGAAGTTCCTGAACCATTCTCAGGGCGACCCGTTCGTTTCCCGATCGGTCCAAGAATTTTTCTTAAAGGAAATGTACGTCATTGACAGAGGTAGTACAAACTCTTCTCAACGAAACCTTCAACTTCTACAATACTTATAGAAAACTTAGTTTTTCAAACACGTCTCATCAATTCCCACTAGATCGACTTTTTTTTCCATTTCTTCGTTGTCACTGCGACCTCCTGATTCCCCCTCTATCCACACCCAAATCTACAGCGCGCATCCCATTGTTGATGTTGACGCTCTCACAAAACTGTCCAGAAAATTGCTGACAAAGTGGGGAGAAGTAAATTATCTACCGTTAAATTGGATTTTTGTCTTCTGCCGTCAGCTCTTTTCTACGGTAATCCCAATTCTTCCGGAGGGGTTGCCTCCGATTTCAGTTTCCTCTTCACCACCTAGGTAGGGTACCAACTTACCCGGTGTGAAACTCTGTTTGCGGAAAATTTTGTGAACGTTCTCCGGTTTCACCTATCTGCAATAACGGCCACCGCTGCTGGTAGCAGCTACTGTTATGTATTTTTCACGACAATTTATTTTTTGTTGATCACCTCTCCCAAACCAGAAACCAGGAAACCTTCCATTTCGACCGTTCTTGTTTGCTGGACGACACAGCAAGGTGCGAGGTAGGTACTTTTGATTACAAATTAATTAAACTTTTGCGACACCGAACGCGATGTTTCCGGAATTTTTCCCATGGTCACCGGTGCCAAGCCGAAGCTAGAGCTTCCCACGGATGCGAAACTAGAGAGAGACGGTGAAATGAAAATCAACAGAAGACACCTGATTGAATCAACTGCGGCGTCAATGGCGACGGAGCAAGTGATTTATTTGTGCGGGAAGGGCAGGTCTTGTTAGTTGTCGTCTTTTTTGTGATGGCATCAATGTTGCACTGTATCATAATGCTCTCTTTGATAAGTATTAAGTTGATAATTCTAAGGTAGATACTTAGAAAAATTGTGCACTTTTGTAATGTTATGTTTGTCTTTCTCGTACACCAAAGTGTACTGAAAGGCTGTACTTCCCCCACTCGCATATCAGTCCCATTTGACATTTTATCAACAGTCATCATATTCAATGTTTTTCTAAAAACCATAATAAAATACCAGATCAAGAGCATCCCATATTGAAAGTACCCACATATCACTCCTGTGACAGAATTGTGTAACACAAAATTGAACTATTCTGTAATAAACATAATATTTTCACAATTATGCATTGAGGTATAAAGCAATTTGTGTAAGTTTCGAAATGGTCGAAACAGGGAAACGAATTTTCAAACCTCAATTTATTTTTTCTCAATTCCTAAAGGATGTGCGGAATCAAATTGCGCCGCGGCAAATAGTGTATAACTTTTGATTGCATGCATCAAATTGGCTGATTTTGTTAACCATAACAGTATATTGTGTGCATATGATACTATAAAAAATATTGGAATCGGTAAGGTATTTGCAGGAATATTTAATTTATTTTGCATGACATTACAATCATAATAAAACTAAATCAACAATTCTTTGCTACAACATTCATAACCCGTAACGTGGGTAGATCACCTTGGAATGGTGCGTTACGGTGTAAGATCTACTATATCAAATTTTGATCTTGCTATTTTCCAGTCTGGTTTATTTATATGCAGGAACATTCCTGGATCAAGATTTGGTGTACTTTTTAACACTTTTTATCAATTTATTGTTTTACTCTATTCATTTTTCACTGCTAATATACCGTTTGTTTCAGAGGGATGGAGGTAAATTTAACTTATATATAAATTTTTTTTCCTCCCCTGTTGGGGAATTTAAGCCACTGCGTCCAATAAGCTGAACTTTTGTGGCATATATATAAATAACAATTTAAAAAAATATAACAGTGGAGAACGTATCACAATTTAATACTATTTTCTATTTCAGATTTGATGCTTCAACTTATATTACGCGTCGCAAACATTCGCGGATAATAAATATGTACAACGGTTTTATTATCCGCAACCTTATTAACACGTGAAAGCGAAAAAAAGTAATACAAGAACATAGGTGAAACTCAAAAGCAACGATTTTAGTTATTTAGTTGTCCAGTTTTTTCGTAAAGCTACGGCGCGGGTTTCGGTTTTTCAGCATTGACCGGAATTGCATACAGTTATTTTCTGACTGATTCGTGGTTTAAAAATTATTTTTACCCGGTAAATAATTAAATTTAATACACAAACATGCAATAAAATTATTGTATTCTTCCGACAGCCGGCTGGCGGAAGACTAAATCATATCAAGGGTTGCTAGCTCACATCACTTACCAATGTGAATCCAGATCTATGTAACTTTCTATCCCTTCCCTTCCCTTGTAACAAACTTCCTTCCTGTGACAACCGTGGGGATACGGAGGTACACACGGTCTCAACGGATGTCACACTAATATTCCTTCCCTTCCCCGATGACCGTAAGGACGTGGCCGGTGCCGGTACTGACAATATATAGTTTTGAACCTTCAAAATTGCACATTGTGAATGGAAAGCTTCACCCAGGCCCCATCTTTTTGGATCCCTGTGCAATGTTGACTGTTCTGGTTAGTAACGGAGTAGCAACTACGAGTTGTACGGTCATCTCATGCTCATGCTCATGCTCAATTCTTCGCCACAACACTCAATTTGTAGCTGCAGTCCTCCATTCTCGGCCGCGTCCCACACTTGCCAGGTCATTCTGCACCTGCCCACCTTGCACGCTGCCCTCCAGGTACAATCCTGATCTCTTGCGAACACCAGCTTTGCAGGTTTATTTACCGGCATTCTCACAATATGCCCTGCACATTGTACCCTTGAAGCTTTTGCGACCTTCCGAATGCTTGGATCACCGTAGAGTGCGGCAAGCTCGTGGTTCATTCTTCGCCTCCCACACACCGTTCTCCTGCACATCGCCAAAGATGGTCCTAAGCATCCGCCGCTCGGACACTTCGAGTGCTTGCATGTCCTCTTCGATCATAGTCCAGGCAACGTGCCCGTAGAGAACCACCGGTCTTATCAGCGTTTTGTACAATGTACATTTGGTGAGGGGGTGAATCTTTTTCGACCGCAGATTCTTGTGGAACCGACTTCTACTGATGATGCGCCTCTGTATTTCGCGGCTATGGTTGTTGTTTCCCGTTGATAAGGACCCGAGGTAGACGAAATGCTCCACCACCTCGAAAGTGTCACCGTCTATCGTAACACTGCTGCCTAGGCTTGCTCTGTTATTCGTGGTTTCGCCTGCCAGCATGTACTTTGTTTTCGAAGCATTCACCGAGAGTCCGAGTTTTGCTGCTTCACATTTAAGGCGCATTAAATGTTCTGCGACCGTTCCAAATGTTCTAGCAATAATGCCCATGTCGTTTTCAAAACAGCAAGCATAAGAGTCCAACGCCTTGTCGCAAACCCCGGCGAGATCCAAACGAACTAGACGGATCACCCGGAACCCTTACGTAGTTTCTTCCACCGTCCATCGCCGCTTTGATCAATCTAATGAGGATCCCGGGGAAGGCCAATCTCGTCCATGATTTTCGATAGCTCAGTGTATTGTCGTATGCCGCCTTGAAGTCGATGAACAGATGATGCGTTGAAACCTGGTATTCATGGCAATTTGTGGAGGATTTACTGCACGGTGAAGATTCGGCCCGTTGTCGAGCGATCGTCAACGAAGCCGGTTTGATAACTTCCCAAAAACTCATTAAATTTGGGTGAAAGAAGACGGAAGATGATCTAGGATGGGATATCACTTTGTAGGCGGCATTCAGAATTGTGATTACTCGGAAGTTCTCGAACTCCAACTTGTTACCTTTCTTGTAAATGCGGCAAAAGACCCCTTCCTTCCACTCCTCCGGCAGCTGTTCGGTCTCCCAGACCGAACTATTAAATCTACTAGCCGGTGCAAGCAGTTGGCCTTGATCCTCCATGTCTACGTTCTCCGCACCATTCAGGTGTTCGTCGTAGTGCTTCTTCCACCTTACGATCACCTCACGTCCGTCAGTCAAGTCAAGATGCTCCCGTCCTTATCCCTTCACATTTTGGCTCGCGGCACGAAGCGGGATGTGTTGAACTTTTGATAGAACTTCCGTGTTTCTTGAGAACGGCACAGCAATTTCATTTGTTCACATTCCGCTTCTTCCAGGCGGCGCATTTTCTCCCGGAAGAGACGCGTCTGCTGTTTCCAAGTACTTTTATATCGCTCCACGCTCTGCAGCATGACCACCCTCGCTGCGTTCTTCTCTTCCAAAATCTCCATACACTCATCGTCGAACAAATCGTTCCTTCGGCTGCGTTCCACATATCCAACGTAGGTCTGCGCTGCGTTGTTTATGGCTGCCTTTATCGTACTCCAGCAGTCCTCGAGAGGGGCTTCATTGAGGTCCATTGAATAATAAGAATATGTAAGTGTGTAGAATTCAAAACGTAAACCGGTTGAGTACACTAAAACCTCTTTTTATGCATGTTATTTTTATGCACTTTTATTGTATGCACCTTTTTTATGCTCTCCATAAAAAGAGGAAAAGCTACTCAGAACCAATATTGTGCATTAGAATATTTAGTAATGATGGGAACTATTGCAACGGCAGCCAAGGGCTGTTTGCAAAGGAGAGCAAAGGAAGGTTACAGGTTCGTTTTTGGGTATTTCCGAAGGTCTCATGTGCGTTACATGGGGTCCGAGTAGGTTTTAAGGGGGTTCGGAGTCATTTCAAGAAGTCTCTCAGAGCATTTTAGGCTGGTTTCAGAGGCAATACGGAGGCGTTTTTAGGGGGTTTGGTTTAGGAGGATTTTGGAGGCATTTCAAGACGTTTCAGAGCATTTTCGGCGGATACAGAGGCGTTACTTAAGCGTTAACTGGGGTCCAAGGGGTTTTAACCTTCCAGGACGCGCACCATCAAGCAACCGAAACTGCACCGCGCTCGCGCTGTATACGAAAAGCGAGGTTTTTTGGTAGTGTTGTACTTTTTACAACAGCGCGCGCGCTGAAGGGTTAATGAGAATTTTGGAGGCATTTCAAGACGTTTCAGAGCATTTTCTGCGGAATTAAGAGGCGTTATAAAAGCGTTACGGAGGAGTTTTCGGGGTGTTGGAGCTTTTTTTCCTCCCCTGTCGGGGATATTATGCCACTGCGTCCAATAAGCTGAACTTTTAGCCAGCTAATTACCATGACGCGTCGTCTCCCAGTCAGGTGCAATGGAATTAATAAACTCTAAGATCTTACCAGGTTCTGCAGACCAGATCTCACTGGGTTTCAAGCAACCACTAATAAGAAATCTTTGCCTGCGCGTGTATAAAGCACCACAACTACAAAGTAGATGTTCCGAGGTTTCACGTTCCGTATTACAGAAACGACAGATATCACTCTGAATATGGCCAATATTTTTCAAGTGATACCTGCTCGGGCAGTGTCCAGTTACTAGGCCAGTGTATGTACATATTGCTCTCTTGTTGAGCTTTAAGTGCTTTTTGGTTTTATAAGCATTTGGTGTTATAAATCGTTTTGATTGATTGCAATTTTTGACATCCATCCAATTGGATACCACCCTCTGCTCAGCCCAGCATTTTAGGTTTATTTTTATTGTACAGTTTGATATACCGCAGAAAGGTTCTGCAGCAACAAATTGTAAATTTTAACAACTTTTACCAAGCTCGTCGGCCATTTCATTTCCTTCAATGCCACAGTGACCTGGAACCCAGTATAAGTTTACTGAGTTCCCTTGGCACAACCTACGCAGTGAAAGAATGTATTCCCAGACAAGCTTTGAAGTGCATTTGTTGGAGCTTCTCAGGTGCTTTACATGAGGCCCGAGGGAGTTTAAGGGGGATTTTGAAGGCATTTCAAGACGTTTCAGAGAATTTTCAGCGGGATGCAGAGGCGTTACTTAAGCGTTACGAGGGAAGAGTTTTCGTGGGGTTCGGAGCCCCTCAGGTGCGTTACATGGGGTCCGAGGGGGTTTAAGGGGAATTTTGAAGGCATTTGAGGACGTTTCAGGGGGTTTCAGACCATTTTCGGCGTGATTAACAGGCGCTAAGAAAGCGTTACTGAGGAGTTTTATGAGGGTTTGGGGCCTCTCAGGTGCGTCACATGGGGTCCGAGGGGGTCTAAGGGGGATTTTGGAGGCATTTCAAGACGTTTCAGAGCATTTTCGGGGGATTCAGAGGCGTTACGGAAGCGTTACGGATGAGTTCTCAGGGTTTTCGAAGCCTCTCAGGTGCGTTACATGGGGTCCCCGGAGGGAATTTTTGAGGCACGCCCCTCAAACCTCTTGCAACGCCCTTTAAAGGCTCCTGAGATCCCTTGAACTGCCCCTAAAGCCTTTTGGAACACTCCTGAAACCCACTTAATACTATTGCAATACCCCAGAATTCCCCGTAATCCCATGATAACACCAAAAAACCTTGACAGAACACCCTTAAAAGGCTCCTCAAATCCCCCGAAACAACCCCTTAAAACGCCCCTGAAGCCCCTTGGAACCCCCTTTTTGGGCTCTGTGGGAACTTTCTGGAAACCCCCACAGCCCCACCTTAACTGCCCAGGAGCAAGACCTGTTCTCGCGAACTAGATTCTCTAATTAAAGCCCAAGCTTAATTTATGCATAAGTTTCTCTCTTTTTATGCCTTTTTCAAGTTGTGCACATTTTCAATTTATGCAGTCCCAGCCATGTGCCATGGAGGTTGGCCGGTTGAAAAACAACAAGGCCGCTGGAGCAGATCAACTACCAAGCGAGCTTCTAAAATACGGTGGAGAAGCACTGGTGAGAGCACTACACTGGGTCATTACCAAGATTTGGGAGGAGGAAGTATTACCGGAGGAATGGATGGAAGGTATCGTGTGTCCCATCTACAAAAAGGGCGACAAGTTGGATTGCGGGAACTACCGCGCGATCACACTACTGAGCGCTGCCTACAAGATACTCTGTCAAATTTTATGCCGCCGTCTATCACCGATTGCAAGAGAGTTCGTGGGGCAATATCAGGCTGGATTTATGGGTGAACGCGCTACAACGGACCAGATGTTCGCCATCCGCCAGGTGTTGCAGAAATGCCGCGAATACAACGTGCCCACACATCACTTGTTCATCGATTTCAAATCGGCGTATGATACAATCGATCGAGAACAGCTATGGCAGATTATGCACGAATACGGATTCCCGGATAAACTGATACGGTTGATCAAGGCGACGATGGATCAAGTGATGTGCGTAGTTCGAGTATCAGGGACACTCTCGAGTCCCTTCGAATCTCGCAAAGGGTTACGGCAAGGTGATGGTCTTTCGTGCTTGCTGTTCAACATTGCTTTGGAGGGTGTAATAAGAAGAGCGGGGATAAACACGAGTGGGACGATTTTCACGAAGTCCGTCCAGGTGCTTGGTTTCGCCGATGATATTGATATTATTGCTCGTAAATTTGAGGCGATGGCGGAAACGTACATCCGACTAAAGAGTGAAGCCAGGCGAATCGGATTAGTCATTAATGTGTAAAAGACAAAGTACATGATGGCAAAGGGCTCCAGGGAGGAATCACCGCGCCCGCCACCTCGAATTCATATCGACGGTGATGAAATCGAGGCGGTTGAAGAATTCGTGTACTTGGGCTCACTGGTGACCGCCGACAACGACACCTGCAGAGAAATTCAGAGGCGCATTGTGGCAGGAAATCGTGCTTACTTTGGACTCCGCAGAACTCTACGATCGAACAAAGTTCGCCGTAACACGAAGTTAACCATCTACAAAACGCTGATTAGACCGGTCGTCCTCTATGGGCACGAAACATGGACCCTACGTGCAGAGGACCAACGCGCCCTTGGAGTTTTCGAACGGAAGGTGTTGCGTACCATCTACGGCGGAGTGCAGATGGAAGACGGGACTAGGAGAAGGCGAATGAACCACGAGCTGCATCAGCTGCTAAGAGAACCAACCATCGTCCATACCGCGAAAATCGGGAGGCTACGGTGGGCGGGTCACGTCATCAGGATGTCGGATAGCAACCCGACTAAAATGGTTCTCGATAGTCATCCGACCGGTACAAGAAGACGTGGAGCGCAGCGAGCTAGGTGGGTCGACCAAGTGGAGGACGATCTGCGGACCCTACGCAGAGTGCGGAACTGGAGACAAACAGCCATGGACCGAGTGGAATGGAGGCGACTACTATGTACAGCAGAGGCCACCCCGGCCTTAGCCTGACCGGTAAGGTAAGGTAAGCCATGTGCATAAAAAGAGGTTCCAGTGTACTGTGACCCCACACCGATGAATCACCTTAATTATGTACACTATTTATGAATCACCGTGTTGATCAAATGAGTGATCCATAAATTGTGGTCATTTTTGCCGATTCATAAATTGTGGGGTCACTGTATATTGGTTTAATTGATATAAGAGGTAAAAGATCAGCAATAATATCAAAATCTAGTATGTAAAATTACACAATAATAGCTTGTTAAGATACTACAAGACCAAAACAATAACATACCAGATGTGTCGACTTTTTTCTTAAAAAAGCCGACATCCAGCATCCAGCCAACATCAACCATGGGAATGAACAAGAGCACAAGGTTCTTCGTTTCCACAGGTCAGAAAGAGGCACATGGCAACTTCTATGAATGCATGTGTTCCATTTCGTGCAGAAAAGCTAAATTTGTTCTAATGAGAAATTTTCTAATGACAAGAACAAAAATTGATATTATATCAGAAAAATACATAAATACTTTGAGTTATTCGTGCGCTATTCGTTATTTCTTTTTAATAACACATCTAAATCACATCGAGCTATGACATCAATAAATGTTCGATTTGAGATATGATTCAGATATTCTCGTCTACCCGGGTTTTTCGTAGATTTATCTAAGATTTCTCATAGTATTTCTTCAGGAATATCTGTAAAGATATTTTCGAGAGTTTCTGCTGCTATTCATCCAAAGATTTCTTCGGTGATCGCTCTAGGAATTGGAAAAAAAGTTTCTATGGATTCCTTCAGTTATATTTTCCAGAAATCACACAAACAATTTATCCAATTATCTGAAGATTTCTACAGGATTTCACTATAGATTTCCCTGTAGGGTTTCTTCTATGAATATCCCGGGGGTTACTCACTCTTGGTACTTCTCCAGGATTTCCTCTTGGCATTCTTACAGAAATGTCTCATAGTATTGCTTTAGGAATTTTTCTTCCGGAATTCCTGCAGAGTATGGTTTAGATATCATTTCTGGAAATTTCCCTGGAATTCGTATTAGAATTTTTCAAGTCATTTTTGCTTGGATTCCTTCTAGGAAATGCTGCAGATATCCTTCTGAAATTTTTTTTTGAATTCGTCCGTGAATTTCTCCAAGAATTACATCTGAAATCTTTAATAAGATTTATTCAAAGATGTCTATAGAAATTCCTGCTGGTCTATTCAGGATTCTTCCAAAGAGATTTCTCCAAAGTTTTTTTCAGAGGTACCCTTGACAATTGTGCTTGATGTGTTATGATAAACGTGATTTCAGATACCGGCTTAACCGCTCCCAGTACTATGCTTGTGTTATGGATAGGCGGCAGGAGATGTTTGGCGTTGAACACTTTGTAAATTAAAGCGGAAAGGCAGCCGAAGATGAGTTCTGAGCAGTCTTGTTAGCGATCACAGTCTTTGACACCTTTTTGTCGATATTCGGCTGCTTTTGTCTCCAACATTCGCAACACAAGCGATCAAACTACTGCCCGGAACAAAAATGTCGAATGAATGCACTTGACCACGATTGCGTCTTCGGGAGATGGTTCGGTTTTTGTTATTCCTGTCTTTCCCATAAAGAGAGCTGTTTTGTATAAATGTATGTGTCGTAATCGATTTATCACACACGAATAAACTAATATTATACCAATCTTAATCAAAATTGGCTGAAATCTTGCGAAAAGCTGAAATTAGACAAATGTCACCGTGTCAGACGACGATGATTTGATCCACTTTTTTGTTTATTGATCTTCGTTCTGCCGCTCGTGTTGTGTGTAAGAGGTAACGGTCGCGCTCAAATGAAACAAAGCAAGCTGACACCCGACCGCGGCAACGAAACGAAGGTAGTGGAAAGTGTCGAATGTTTACAAGCCTGGTTCTGAGATACTTCTCCATCAGATATTGGTTCATTTCTATTCGTTGATAGGGCCCGTGGCGTAGTAGTAACACGTTCACTTGATAAGTGGATGGTTAGGGGTTCGATCCCAGTCCCGGTATTAGGATTTTTGTTTGTCAGTTGCTCTTCCCCCCGAGAGTGGCTGACACCTAACCCTCTTCTGAGCATATGCTCTAACGGACCCAGAAACGTGGATATCGGCTAACGGCAGCTTATAATGAACCCTCAATCAGACTGGAAAATGAACACGAGCTTTCATTCTCGTGCTCATCACAGCGTGACAAAGCGCAAAAGCAACTAGTTCGATGTAGTAGAGTTAGAATAGAATACATTTAGGCGCTCTACAAAATGTTAGTGCTGTTGTCAATTGGATTCGCTCACGCAGTGCCCTAGTGGACAAAAGAACTGTGGTTGAGGAATAAAAAAAGAATTAAACAAACAATTCTTAAACAAACTGAGAGACGAACCAGCCAAGGGCTGAAAGTCTCTATAATAAAGACAAATCAATCAATCAATTAAACAAACTTTAGGTTAGGAAACTGTTTTTCAACTACCTTTGTATCTTGGGAAATAAATTTGAAAATTACTCATTTTTCATTTGGGATCGTATATAACCTCCCGGCCCCAAAGGGTTAAGGTAGGACCACAAATGGTAAAGTTGGCAATTTGGCCACCAACAGCTCGCTAAGTGTAACTTAAAAGAACACCCTATTATCAAAAAAGGGCAAATCTCCTATAGAGTTTACAGCTTCATTGCCACAAAACACGCAATAAAACAGCTTGATACCAGAAAGAATTCTTGCTGCGGGAAACAAACAAAAAAATGCCACCAGTAATTCAATTAACATCATATCAAACCATCTCTCTAAACTGTAAATCTTCTATTGTCTGAACCCGTTCGTATGATTGGATTATCGAACGAAAAGCGTGGCAAAATTCGCTGAACCGAAACATTTTCCTATTCAATACCGCAACGGTTCCAACTAACTGCATGAAAAATCGATAAACAGTTAGCTTCCCACTACTGGAATTGAAAAACGGCAAACGCAAACTATTTTCATTTCTGTTTTTGTTCGCTAGAAATTTCAAATTTATCAGTTAACCCGAACCCACGTCCTGTGTGCCAACAAAACCTTACAATTGAATTCAGTTCAATAAAATATTTGATTTATTTATTGTAATCCATTATTGAATAAATTATCCTTCCACCGCAACCGGGCAGGGTCGGCTACACAATCCAACCCATCCTGTTGACGCAGCACGATACGTTTCGGCGGGTGGTGCACCGTCCGCCATCAACGACGACGATCCAGATTACCACCACCTCCTCTACTAACAACAGCGACCGAGAGCCCGGGTTGCTCAGGCTTTCGGTCCCGTACTCCCCATTTTGACGAAACCATGAAATATTGTTTGTGTACTTTTCGCCTCGCTCGCTCGTTCGTTCGCTCGTTCGCTTGGTGTCTACTCTCCTCGCGCAGTCAAACATTGATTTTCCACCACTAGAAAACCAACCACACGCTCGCGATTGTTGGTTCAACAGAGGCCACGCCTTCACCCTGCTTGCCGCTCACTCACGCGGTTGGTCTGCGTGAAAGAACGAGAGAACGACAGTTTGTATAAAGAGCAAGCATGGTTGGGCAAAGTAAATGAAGAAAAGCAAACTTGCTCAGCGGAGCCGCGAGAGAATAGCGTGAAAAGCCGCAACCCTGGAAGAAAGAAGGGAGAAAAGAGTAAATATGTACAGAGAAACCATTGTTCACGACGAGTGGCTGCCGCTGAAAGAGTAGCGAGTTTCGACAAATATTTTGAGAGTAGAGTTTTTCTTTTGGTGTTTTGTTTTGTGCGGGTATCCTCTCAGTGGCTCGGCGAAGCGCGCAGAGCTTGGAAAGCTCACTGCTTTCTCTCACGCGGTGGTTTCTGCGGTCACACGAACACATGTTCATTCGCGCGGAGAGGAAATTGTGCGCGCGAAGTGAGAAAGTGTTCGCGACCGAGAGTGTGCTTTGCTCAATCTGGACGAGCGCGCAGCTCACCGCGCGCTCGTCCGCGCTTCTTTTCACGCGGTTGTGGTTGCATGGCAGGGGCCCTCTGCTGGGAAGCCCACGCCTCTTTGTTGTTTTTTGTTTCTTTTCTGTTATTTCTCTGGCCCGGGTGCGGAGGGATTCATGTTTCATGATGTTTTTCACCGTTCCTTCTTTCGCGCTAAGCTCCTTAGGTGCTTGGCGTTTTTTTTTGCTTGCTCGCTCGCTTGTTACCTCCGCCACTGCCACTGCTTTAACATATCATTCTACATTTCAACACCTTCGGTTGTTGATTTGATAAAACAGTCTATAACAAACAAGCAAGAGAACGGAACGTGTGCGTTACCAGGGAGCTGTGTACCGCGAGTAGTCTCGTGTTGAACTCGCGCCGTCCCGTGTTGTGTTCGTCTTCTCCGTGTGCGGCATGAATCGATCGTCGTGATTTCAACAGCTTTCGATATGAATACTTTATTTTCTGAAATGGGAATTGATCGGTGAATTTGTGAAAACTGAAAAACACGAAAATGCTTCATCGCTATCGAAGACTTTAGAACATCATGTATCCACGAACAGTGTGAACCTTCGGAGATTCCGTCGGTAAATGTATAGTTCCTAACAGTTCCAAGAACCAATCCACAATCCAAGTGAATTCGCGATTTGAAAAGTCCTAGCAATATGCCACGACCATCTCGTGAATCCTACGGTGACCAGAAGCCACCCTACTCGTACATCTCACTGACGGCGATGGCCATCTGGAGTTCACCGGAGAAGATGCTACCGCTGAGTGACATCTATAAATTCATCACAGACAGGTTCCCCTACTACCGGAAAAACACCCAACGCTGGCAGAACTCACTCCGCCACAATCTAAGCTTTAACGACTGCTTCATCAAGGTGCCAAGAAGGCCAGATCGACCTGGCAAGGGAGCGTACTGGGCTCTCCATCCGCAAGCATTCGACATGTTCGAGAACGGTAGCCTTCTCCGACGGCGAAAACGCTTCAAACTGCACAAAACCGACAAGGATATCCTGAACGAGGAACTCGCTGCTCTTGCCAACATCAACCGGATATTCCTGGCGCAAAACTCCGGTGCCGACACGTACTGTCCCACTATGGTCGATCCCATCCACCAACCCATGCTCCACTCTCTCATAGAACCGCATTCCCCAGTCTCTATACCGGCTCCTATCTCACCTATATCAATTACCGAAACCACTACTCCTCTTCGACCTAAAAGAGCTTTCACCATCGAAAGTCTCATGACGCCGGACGGCCGATCGACCCCCCTAAGCCCAAAGAAATCCTCCAAACCCCACCACGACAAACTCAATCTCCTGGACGACAATCCACGGATACCGAGACTCCTTCAAGTTCCTACCCTGCCACCTGCCACCTCTCTCCCCGGAGCTAACATTCCTCCCTTCTTCCCGTACCACCATCCCGCCTTGGGCGCCTATGACTTTCCGATCCACCCGCTACTGATGATGGCACCCCTAGGGGCTATCCCACCTCACTACTTCCACCATGCGTCCTATCATAATCTAACCCTACCGCCACAAGGAGCCGGCGGCGGCGGAGGAGGAGGAGGAGGCCGTGGCGGAGTTGGCGGTGGCCCTACGCGAGCAGGTGCAATAGACACCGGAACCGGTTCCAGCGTTGTTGCTGTTGATGCCGGTCCCACCGACCTGAGCCGGCTAGCCGGACACGCACTGCGAACGGTGTGAAAGACATGTGACAAATCACCGCACTCGAAGAGAAAAGACTCGCCAGTTCGCGCGATGGAAGGCTGTTTGTTATTTACCCTACCTACCTAGGACTTGTAGTTTGTCGGAGTTTTTCGATGATCTGTAAATTGAGTGTGTGGTGTTCGAAGTTTCGGAGAAATCCCAAACACGCAACAAGTTCCTTCGATTTTTGCGACAGGAATCGACTGTACATCTGTAATCTAGAGTTATTAGGAGTTACGGAGACTACTACCTAAAAGAATACGTAATCGTTCGAAGTGAGTGGACGTTTGTACAGGCAACCCAAAATGGATGTTTATTTATCTTCTAATAGAATGTATAGGAACTCTTGAAGAGGGCGCAACAGTATGCACTCACTTTGATCAGTTCTAGTGCCGGCAATCGACAGCATGTAAGTGTTTATTGTTTAAGTATTACCTACGTAATAAATGGAGATCCAAGGGTGATCGAACTAAATGTGGTATTCGTGTAAGATTGTATACAAACGAACAAGTATTTAATGCCAATAGAACAATTCAACTTTTACGAAATATGCTATATGGAAATATAAAGTGTTTTGATAAATTGAAAATTTTGCGCCTATAACGCTTATTTTGATAGAATGATTGGGAAAGTCCTTGTTAATCGTTGCTTTGTTTGCTTTTTTTGTTAAAAGTGTTAACTGATTAACTTCGAATTTACGGTGCAAATCATAATAGCTATTTATTCAACCAGTTACATAAAGACGATGTTTGTTTTGCACTATTCGTACCATTAAATATGAACAATTTTGATCACTGAGCTTGTTTATGTTCCAGGGGTAATGAATAACTATGTTTGATTCTGTTTTCTATGTCAGAAAAATAACTACAAGAATAGTCTCATTTATGACATTGGAAATGGCTCTTTCGCATTTCAAATATATTTGTCACAAATGTCATTAGCTGAGAGTTCTTCTTCTTCTTTATGGCTCCACACGGGGACTTGGCCTGTCTCGCTTCCAGTGTTCTTTGAGCACATCCACAGTTATTATTTTAAGGGCTTTCTTTACCTGCCATTGCATGAATTTGTATATTGTGAGGCAAGCACAAAGATACTCTATGCCCAGGGAGTCAAGAATATTTTCCCGACCGGAACGGGAATTGAACCTGCCGTCTCCAGATTGGCGATCCACAGCCCTAACCACTAAGCTAACTGGAGACCATGGGGGCGCATACATTAAAAATGTGTATAAATTAAGTAATGGATTAAGGACATACTTGTTAGAATCCCAAAATGGCCGCCACAATGGCCGACTTTGGCACCTACTCACGATTTCGAGGGCACAAATCTCTTCGTAAACAAAACCAGTGCACCTGAGCTTTTTATTTTAAGCTAATTACAAGTGAGCAAGAACAGAATAATGAAATACATTGTTGTTTGAAGCTTGCTTCTTGAGATTTGTGCGTTTGAAGTTTCGATGCAATGTTGAAGCGGGATTTCAAGACGTTTGTCCTTAATCGAGGAAACTTTTTTCCTGAGTACAGGTCTTGCTCCTGGATATTTGAGATGGGGAAAAGAGGCTTCCTAGATAGGAAAAAGGGGCTCCAAGTGGCTTAAGGAGCGCCCAGAGGCCCCCTGAAACACCCGAGACTTCCTAAGCACCCCTGAGGCCCCCTGAAACGCCACTGAGACGACGAGGTACCCCGTCAGACCTCCAGATATCCCCCTGAAACCTCCTGAATCACCCATGAGAACGCCTTTGAATATTTCGCGTCTTCACATTTTTTGTGACATTACACGAAGAAAAAACTCTGTGATATAGGAACTACATCCAGGACTTTTTAAGAAATCCCTCCAAATAAAAAAAATATTCAAGTGATTCTTTCAAAACTCTTCATAATTTATTCAAGGCTACCACACAAATTTCCTCAGTAATTGCGCCACGGACTCAAAACATCTATTTACATGTATCTTTATTCTGAAGTTTTCACCAGGAATTTCTTTGTTTTTTTTACAGAGGTCAATTCAGATTGTTCACTAGCCTCTGTAATTTCACAAAAATTTTTTTTAGAAAATAGGTTGCTTCAGATATTCCACCTTGAATTTCTTCAGTGATCCTTTAGATATTGATTCAGTAATTCTTTGAGAGATTCCTCCAGAAACGTATCGAAGGATTCATTTGAAACACGTTCCATGGATATTTTCAGAAATTTCACAATCCTGCAGGTATGTCTTTCCATCTTTTCCTTCAGAAAGTCTTTCATAGAATTAAAAAGAAATTCGAAAATTTTTGCGGAGAAATTTCATAAATTATTCTTACAGAGATTTCTTAGGAAACCACATTTTTTATTTAAAATTTCTAAAAAAAAATCAGAAGTTTATTTAAGAACTCCTTCAAAAAATCTTCGTTTGAACCCATAATCTCCTTTAAAAAAAATCTTTTGAAAACTATCCAGAAAGGCTTTTACGGATTCGTTGTGAATGTGCTTTTAGAACATCTTCCATGCATAAGAAATTTCTCTAGATTTCATTTCCGAGGATCCTCCAGAAATTTATCAAGGAATTCTTCTGGAAAACTCCCATGGATTACCTCAGAAATTCCTCCATCGTTTCTTTCAGAAATCCGAACGAGAAGTCTTTCAAAAAATTATGTATGGATTCAGAAATGCTTTCAGTGATGTGTTCAGAAAATCAAAAGTTCAAAACAGCTCCAAAAATTTCCCTAAGGATTTTTTTTAGAAAATATTTCACAATTCTTCTAAAGTTCCCTTCTGAAATTCATACGGGGATTCTTTCAGAAAATACTCCACGGATTTGGTCTTAAGGCGAAACTGGAAACATTTCCTCATTTTTTTGGTTTTTGATTTTTCATTACATAACGAACTTCGTGAAATTTTGTTCAAAAATGGTTTCTGCAAAAACGAAAAATATTTTCCACCACAAAAAAAAATCAGAAGATACCTTGATCCATACTCTACATTTGTACGAAAACCGATTTTGAAAATATTGCTTCGTTATTTAATAAAAAATCAAAAACAAACAAGTGAGGAAATGCTTCCAGTTTCGCTTTAACATTGACCAACATTTTTTTTTCAAAAGCTTCTGGATCGATTCGTTCAAAAATTCTTCCAGGGATACTTTGGGAAATTGCTCCAAGGGAATCTTCAAATATTCCTACAGAAATTGCTCCAAGAATTTCCATGGGCACCTTTTGAAACTCCGACAGGGATTAGGCTTAGAAAACCATTAGAGAATTTCTCTATGAATTTCTCAAAGTTTTGTACAGAGATCATTTCAGAAATTCTTTAAAAACTTATTTCATAAAATCTTCCAATGAATAAAAATTGAAAAAAAAACATATTTCTTCATTCCTTTCATTTTTCTTAAAGATGTTCACCTGTGATTTGTTCTGGAATAGCTCAATTCCGCAGGAATATGCGCAGGATTTTTTTCAAATATTCATTCAAAAAATTCTGCTGGAGCTCCTCCAGAGATTCCTACATTATTCCTTTCAGTGGGATTTGGGTAGGATTCCTACTAGAGATTCCTACAGAGATACCTTCAAGATTTTCTACAGATGTTTGCCGAGTAGTTTTTCTAACTTTTCCTTCAAAGATAGCTCTAAGAATTTGTGCACGGATTCTTTGAGGAATTAATTACAGAAATTCCTTTAGAAATATTTCAAGTATTTTTTTCTAGGGATCTCTATAGAAGCTTATCTAGACGTGTCTTCAAGAATTCCATCTAAAAACGCTCCAGGAATGCTTTAAGAAAATCCTTCAATAATTTTATCGAAGAATTTCCGCAGGAATTTTCCAAAAATTCTTCAAAAAACTTTTCTGAAAATTCCACCAACAGTTTCTTGGGGAGTTTTTTAAACAAAAATCTTCAGGACATCGTGCATAAATTCCTCTTAGAATTCCTTTAAGAACTTCCCAGGGGTTTCTTATGTTATTTCACTTGACATTGATTCAAAAATATTTCTAAAATATTTAAAAATTTTAAAATTTCTATCGTCTGAAATTCTTTTGAAAATATTTCCAGAAACTAGGGGTTTCTTCTGGAAGCTCAGCAAGGGATTCTTCAAAAGTCCTTTCAATTTTCCAGATATTCCTCTAACGTCGACGCAAATATTTAATATATTTCATGTCACCCCAAGCAACAGTTTTGCAGTAGTTAAAAAGTATTTTTCCAATGTGGTTATAATTTTTTTATTTTTTGTTCTTTATTTATTTTTGTCCCCCTCGTACCCAGTGAGAAGTCTCGCACATAAAAGAATAATATTTGCATCGGCCTGAATATTTCTTTAGAAAATCCCACAGAGATTCTTTCGCAAATTCTTCTAAGAATTTCTTAAGCAATTCCTTCAAGAATTCCTTCACAAATTCCTACAACAGTTGAGGGGCTCCAGATGCAAAGGGATGTAATTGACTATTTTGTCGATTTTGAGCTGACCATATCAAAAAGTTACTCAGATTTCAAGCTTTCAGGATTTGTTTTTAGAATTATTTTTATGATGATAAGAAAAATTACAATAAGTCGGAGAAATTTGGGTAGATTTTGCAACTCCAAACCATTTGAAAGGGATGAAAAATTGGTGAAAAACTTCGAACCTCATTTACTCGAAAGTGGGGTTTTGTCACTTACACCCCTTTGCTTCTAACCTCCTCAATTCCTTTTAGAAATTGCTTCTGCGGCTCCGTTAGAAATTTCTACTCGTATTCCTCCGGAGGTTTCTGCAGGATATATTTTAAATATTGCTACAGGTTTTTTTTGCAAGCTTTCCCAGAAATACTGGAGAAGTTCTTGGAATAATTCATTATCTGAAGGAATCTTTAAAAAAATATATGGTGTTACTTTTGCAAATTCCAAGCAGATATGACAATGATTTGATTGCCCTTTTCCGGCTATACCAGTCGGCTAGTATGTCTGAAATAGACGTAAAAACTTGAAGTATTTTAGGCAAAGTACGTTTAATTGGCAAATTGAGAGATAAATTTGTGAAAAAATTACCACTTGTTTTGGTGGGATTCGAACCCACGACTCCGTTATCGCTAGTTCGGCGTTTAACCAACTAAGCTACAGAACAAGTTACAACTCTGCAGAATAGAAAGTCAAACTGGATTCGAAGCACCACCCTAAACCGGGTCCGTCTTTCACAACTTTATCTCTCTTTTGGCTCTTAGATGCCAATCTCCCGCACTCTCGCGGCCTACGAACAACAAGTGTGCGCGTATTGCTTTTTGAATGTTGATGTTGAAGCTCGACTGACACATACTTCGTCACGACGAAGTATGTGTCAGTCGAGCTTTCTGAAGCGATTTCTGTCGTTATATCTGGAGGAATCCCTGAAGATTTTTTTTAATTCTTTAATTCTTTCCTCAATTCCCCAAAAAAAAAATCATGATAAACTTTTGAAGAAACTCTGGATTAATTCCAAGAAAACATTACTAGAAAAGTTTCTGGAAAGATTACTGGAGAAACCCGTAGAAAAATTGCTGACGGAATTTCTTAAAAAATGACTGCAGATAACTCAGGAGGGATTCTCAGAGGTTGGGTATGAGCACCTTTCTTCAGCCTCAATGTTCATCCTACTCAAAAAACAGACGATTTAAGCACCAATTGAGTCTGTTCATTTTGTTATCATACATGTTCACTCCTAACAAAAAATAAATAAAAAAAAAAAAAAAAAAACAAAACAAATTACGCCTTTAAGCTTAATGGCACTATACTGAAGATGGGTTCCGTTCCCCTAGAACTGGAGAACTTTCTGAAAAAATCCTTAAAAAATGGCAAGGAATAGATTGTGGAGTAGTTTCTGCAGGAATTGCTGAGGTTATCTTTAGAGAAATTTCGAAAAAAAATCTTAATGAATTCCATAAAAAGGTCTGATTATCTATATATATAAAAATGTAGTGGCATACGTGGGACCGCGCATAACAGGCGAACGGAAGGTCCGTTTTTGGTCGTCTTAGTTTCGTTCTGTTAGTTTTCACCCAAGGAAGGTTTATGAGACATAAAACATGGACAAAAAATGATAGTTTTTGAAAAGCGAGCTCCATACCGGGGACCGGGGATTTGGTCTTGGCTAAAAACTTAAAACGTCAAAAAACACAGTAGGCAAGACAAAGTTTGCCGGGTACAGCTAGTATTCTATGTAATCTCTGGAGGAACTTCTGGAAAAACGTCTGGAGGAACTTCTAGAAGAATATCTTGAGATTCTTTTACTGGGATTTCCAAATGAATGCATGAGAGAATGTCTGAATACATGGAGATAAACTTGAAGTTACCTCTGAAGAAATATCAACTTTCAGTAGAATTTCTGGAGAAATCCCAAAGGAATACTCTGGAAAAAATATGACAATAAACCTGGATGAATTCTGTTGAATTCGTTCTAGAAAATTCTTCTTTATCAAAATTCCGGAATACCTTTAGTTAATCCTTAAATAATCCCAAAGCCATTTCTGGCGATGTCTCTTTTATGAAGAAAACTCTAAGGAAGTGAAATGATTCTTCAATTATTACAGGAAAATTACGTGAAAAAATAATTCATGGAGGGGTTTCCCTGGAATAATTCTTAATTTAGAGCAAAATTGAAGTAACTTCCATGGAGACATTCCAGTAGAGGGGGTGCAGCAATTCGAAACCTTTGGTAACCAGCTCTTATTTTATCATGACAGCACTGTCGTTATCTTTCCAACAAGTAGAGGACTCTACTACTTTGGAGCATTAGGCTTTCTCAATCTGTCTAGCTAGTGCTAGAGGATTCAAAAAATTTCATTGATACCCACACAGTAATGCCAATTTTATCGCTAAGATTCTCTAAACTGATAAAGCCTTCCAGTGGTGCTGTGATGATAAAATCAGAGCTGGTTATTCAAAGTTTTCAAATTACAGCGCTCTCTTTACTGGTACAATCCCAAGAAAACGACTTCACTATTGTGCCAAATAAAGATCAATTCAGGGAAAACCCACCCAAGCATTATTATATCACGATTTGTTTTTCTGTAATTATCGCTGGAGAACGTTATTGCTGGAATTTATTTTATGAGTTTACCTTACTGATAAATCTTCTCAAAATTCCTAGAAAATTCTCCACGATCACTTGTTGATACACCGCCAGATATTCGTTTGGAGATTTTTTCAGGACCTAACGAAGTTTTTTTAGAATATTTACAAAAATAATATTCTCGCAATATTTCATAGAATGGTTCGAGCAAAAATGCCTCAAAAGAGATTCCTCCAGGTGTCCCTTTTGAATGCATTAATGTTCATGCATTAATGTTCATGCATTTATTTTAAAAATTTCTCGAGAGATTCCTCCAGAAATTATTTTAGGAATTCCTCCAGAAATTTTCATTGAGACTTTTTCAGGAGATTCTCAAGCAATTTCTAAAAGATATCATCTTGAAATTAGTGCAAGTGTTTCCTAAAATTCCTTCAGATGTTCCTAATGGGATTGCTTAAATGATTCATAAGGAAATATCTTTAAAAATTGCTATAAAAGCTCATGATTGCATTCCTCCATGTATTTCTTCAAATATTTTAAAGATTTTTTTCCAAAAATATTGACAGAGTTTTCTCCAGGAGCTTTTCTTAAGATTTTTTTCCATAAAATCTTTTATAAATATCCCAAGAATTTCTTCTAGGAGTTTCTCCAAGAATTTTCCCAAACGTTTTCCTACAAACGGAACAATTCCAGGAGAATTGTTTTCGCAAAAATTGGAAATTCTTTCAGAAATTGCTCTAGGGTTTTACTTTAAAAAATCTGAATTTTTTTCAGAAACTTTTTCAGCAAAAATTGCCTGAATTTCTACAGAGATTCCTTCAGGTATGATTTTTTTTATTCAGGGAGTTTCTCAAGCATTTTTTTCAACAATTTCTCTAGAAAAAATATCTAGAGATTCTTCTGGAAGTTCCTCCAGGGATTGCTTTGAAATTATTCCGATTTACCTTTATAGATTCTTTAATTTTTTCTTATAAAATTTCTCTCATCAATTCCTGCAAAAATTACTCCATCTATTCTTAGAATTTTTCAAAGAATATTTCTATAAATAACTGCAGAAGCAGTTTTTCCAGGAGTTCTTTCAAAATTTCCTTAAAATTCATTTACTTGATTGCTTCAGTGGCTTTCTAAGGAATTGCTCCAGGATTTTTTTTTCTGTGGGATTTCCTTCAGAAATTTCTCCAAACTGTAGTACATATTTTTGTGTACAAGTCGTCACTTCAGAAACTGTATAGGAAATTCTTCTGCGAATCCCTTCCGAGGTATCGTCAGGAGTTCTTTCAATGATTCCTTCATAAAATCTTCCGAGGCTTCCTCAGAAATAAATTGAGGGATGTTTTCGAGATTTCTGCAGACCTAATTTTAGGATATTCCTTAAAAAGCCTTTTCACGGATTCCTCTGGAATCTCTCCAGAAACTTCTCAAGCATTTTTTTCCTTGGAGTTACTTGCAGAATTCCTCCAGAAGCATGTTATCATTTTTTTTTCTAGAAATTAAGTAGACATCTGCAGGTATTCGCGTAGATATTATCCTAGGCATGAATTCAAGAATGGCTCCGGAAACAATTTTGGGAAGTTTGATGAATCTCTGAATAAGCCAGGGAAATTCTTGAAGAAATCTCAGAAGAAATTTTTGAAGAGCTTCTCGGGAAACCTGTAGTGGAATTCATAGTAAAGTTGATTGAGGAATTTTTAAGAAAATATAAATTCTTTGGAGCATTCCTTGAAAGCAATCTGTGGACGAACCTATAGAAATCAACCCAGGGATAGGATCATTCATTTGCAAAGAGTTACATTCACTTGAAACTATCTCAGTTCAGAAGCATTCTATCAAAAAACTATGTATGGATGAATTGAACCTTGTAGTTTTATCTGGAAGTTCGCCGAATATCATTAGGGGCTGTTCATAAACCACGTAGACTTTTTGGGGGGAGAGGGGGGGGGGGGGGGGGGTTGTGACCAAAGTTTACGCTCCATACAAATTTCAAAAATGTTTGTATCGACAAAAGTCTACGAGGAGGAAGAGGGGGGGGGGGGGGGGGGGTCTGAGATGGACAAATTTTGGTCTACGTGGGTTATGAACAGCCCCTTAGGGTCTCACACGCATGCCAAATTCGTGAACGAACTGTGAAGGCAACTCTCCACGCGGTGAATGTAAATTACATTCACGCCGTGGAGAGTTGCGTTTTCTGTTGACTTTATTATTGGCGCTACACTAGTACATTAAATAAGTGTTCCATACATTAGTTTTTGCTACGATGTTTCTGAAGCGAGTTATTCGCAAGTGAATGTAAATGATTGCAAATGAATGATCCCATCCTTGAATCTACCCAATAAATCTTGGAGAAATATCGAGAGAGAACATGATGGAACATCTTAGAAATGCTTTGAAGAATTTTATTCAAGTATCTCTCTGGAAGAATTCCTTAAAAAGTTGCCGAAGGAGAGTCTAGAAGAAACCTTTGTATATTTTAATACCAAATCCTTGGAGTAATTTCTGAAAGAATCCATGTATTTTTTTAAGAAACCCATAGAAGATTTCCATGGACTTGGATTTCTTTTACAAATTACAGATCTCATTAAGAATTTTTGAAAGAATCTTCAGGGAAACTTTGAAAAGAACCCCTTGAAGAATCTCTGCAGGAAACTTAGAAACAATTTTTAAACATTACCATGCTACCTTTGAAGAAATTTCCGGAGGAACTTTTGATTTTTTTAAAGAACCGGTGAAAGTATTTCTTAAGGAATGAATGGATGATTTACTGAACAAATTGGATGGATTTCTTTGTTTTTAATTCTATGGAAGATTTTTTAAGGAAACCTTTGATAGCTTGTTTAGAGAATTTTTTGGAGAGTTTTCTGGGTGACCCTCTAACGTAAATGCAGATGGAAATTATAGAGCAAATTTCAAAACACTTCATGGAAGATTTTCCAAAAGAACTTGCATAAGAAATCCTTGGAGGACTTTCAAAAAGGAATTCCTGGAGGATTTTCGAAAGGAAAACATGGTGCAATATCGAAAGGAATCTAAGGAAGATTATACAAAAAAAAATGTTTTTGAATTCATTTCCTGGGTAATCTCTAAGAAACTTAAGAAAAAATTCTAAAGTAAAGAAAACTAATATTTTTTTTGAAAGAATCAATTTAAGATTTCCTGCGGGGTTTTCAGAGAAACTTCCGAAGGTATTCATGACAGAATTCCCTGGAAAATTTTTAGAAGGAATCGCTGGAGGAGTTTCTGAAGAAATATCTCGAGGATTTTTTGATGAATTTCTGAAGATATCTAAACATGGTTTTCAAATGAATCCTTCTAACACAGACAAACAAACGTCTCACTCTACTCACTTTTCATCGGTACCATTTTTAACGGTTAGTTCAACTATTTTGTCGTTCGCAAATCACTCGATCACGGCGCTCGCATCGTTTTTACTCCTGTTTAACGTTTGCTCACTACCGCCACCTACTGAGTGGTTTGCGTAACATAGCTTGGTTACTATTGGGCGATTGTTTTCGTGACGATGACTTTTATCACAATTTGTTACAAGTGATACGTCTGTTTGTTCGTGCTTCTAATGTAACGCTCTCATCAGGGCCAAATTTACACCCGAATTTATACCCGAGGCCACTGTGATGTGGGAGCGACCTGTTTCACACAAATTTACGTCTTCTATCACAAATAAAAGTTGAGTTAACAATCGCCAAAATCGAATCGATAGATAAAACATATGAAATCAAAATATTGAACCAGATTCGAACACGAGTCCGCTGATTGAGACTCTACCTCTCGGCCATATCACCGAGTTGTTTTATGGTTGATAAATGTGAAACTGTTTCTACGTACATGATCAGATAGGTTTGTTGACATCTTGTGCCAGCTACTCAAACTTACATGATGGATGTAGAATTGAATCAAATTTGCCATTCAGTCATGAAATGTTTACATACGTAGATGGTTTACGTCACGTGAAAATTCCTAATTTTTTAAGAGTTATATATAAAAGTTATTATTAAACATTGTAGGGTGAATAAGAACAGAGAAAGAAACTGACCAAGCACATGTGGTCGCACTGCTTGTCATAGTTTTTGATCAATTCGGCCGATTCAAAAAGCTGGTTGCGTTACTCAGATGATGATTTGCGTTACTCAGATGATGGTTTGCGTTACTCAGATGATGATGATTTAGTAAGTTTGTTTCGCAATTGTATTGGTGACATATTTGTTTTCTTATACCTGGGTTATACACATTTATGTAATAGTGGGAGGGAATAGTATTTTATTTCGTTTCAGAGAGCGAGTAATGGCGCTTAAGCCTAGGCATAAGGGCCAGGACATGGGGGTAAATACCTGTGTCCCATCCCCGGAAACTATGGACCCAGGAGTGACATTAACCTTCTTAGCAACGTCACTCCCACCGATTTTTACGTGTTCTACTTCTATAAAACTGAGCGGTTGGTACGTGATGTCCCCGTTCATTAATAAAATAAAAAAAATACAAAACGCTGCACAGTAGGCCTGGCCGCTTTAATCCTTGTAATACATCTACGATGTACTGCAAGCATTAATAAGGACAAGAAAAATGATGGAAGTAGTCGATTCTATCATTTTCCAGGATTCTTTCAATGAATGGCTGTGTATGTGTAGACTAGACTAGACTAGACTAGTTATATATAAAAGTTATTATGTTAGGTCAATATAGGGTCTGGGACCATTTGGGCAGGAGCACCTATTTTGGGCACTTGCTTCTGTAACTCAGTCAACTTTCTACCAATTGACTTAATTTTTGGAATACGATAAGATAGGCACAGTCTCTAGCCATGAACAAAAATTCATACCAATTGGTTTGAAATTGACTGAGTTAGAGCAGCAAGTGCCCAAAATAGGTGATCCTGCCCAAATGGTCCCAGACCCTAGGTCAATAAACGTAGCTAGATTAAAAAATACCTACTATAAATCCATTCATAACAGAGATGCATACTTAAAATTCAAGTGTGAAACACCACTGTCACGTCGGTTCGTCGTGATGCAGGTGTTTCCGATGAAGTGGAGAGATCGTTAGTTCCATGTACCGAGCTTCCAATCGCAAGTCCCTTGTCGTTACTGAGGTCGTCGCCATTGATATTGGATCGTATTCTGCTGTTGACTTACTGGGCTCGGTTGAAGACTCTCGCTGGAACGTGCCCAAGTAACCACAAGCATTATATCATTGCACGAATTAGACTGAATATCAACCTTTGCAATGCGAAATGCAGTAATTCCACACTTGTCATGCAATAATCCTTTAGATTGGCATTATCAATGTAATGATGCATTGCATTTTTCTTTACATTAGGGTTCATTAAATGGTGATATAAGATACTTCAATAATTCAACACTGCAAAAACTGAACAAATGCAATGCACAAACTAGCAAAGTTTGCTCTAACAATACAATTATAAAAGCTTGACTCTAATGGTAAACAAATGAAATCAAGAAGATTGAACAACTTTACGGTCAACTCAAGCGGTCTTCAACGTTTCTGGTTCGTTTCCCGGCCAACTTAATCCCCGTTTGAGCCACCGATCGACGACAGCAAAACCTTTTTAAAGATGACCTTTTCTCTTTTCTGTAGGCTGCTATCACATGCCAATAATGATGGAAACTACAATTAGCATATGAGCAGTATGCGAAGCGAAGGGTGTTTTAATCGTGCTTTTCATTTTCTTATATTGATTAAATATCATCGAAAATGCATTATGTATTTATCAGTAATTTATCAGATTGTGATAAATTACTGTATTCTATTACATATGACATAGTCGTTTTGCCCTCTACTGCAATGATTGAGACAAAAGAACAGTTTCCTTTAAGTTAATGAAATATCTGTTGTTATCACTGCAGCAGAAACGGTCCAAGGCACCAGCGCGTATGGAACTCATCTAGCGGTCTTCAACACTTCTGGTTCGACTCCCGACCCGGCGACAAAAAATAATGGTCAAAACATCAGTACCGTCGATAACGAAACCGGTGCTAAAAATAGATTTTTGTTTTGGTTTTTCTAGTTGCACGTATCAAGCATGTGCAAATGGAAATGTACAGCACATGCATTTATGTTACTTTAGCAATGGCTGTCAGCGTGCTGCAATATGTGGCACTAATTGGATTTTAGTGGGGCCCTTTTTGACTTTAATATTACTTTAATGAGGTGTTTAAAGTAATGCAGCATTATATTCACAATTTTAATTATCAATATAAGGCAAAATTGGTGCACTTATATACGGCTTCGTGGTTACTTGGGTGGACAGTGATCTGGCGCCCCTAAGATGGCGATTTGAACGATGTTGTCGAAACCGGTCTTAACCGGGAGAACAGACACAGGTTTGCATAGCCAAACCGTCTCCATTAGAACTGCTTGGGTAAGTCTGACGTAGCATCGTTAGACGCAGTAATCGTATGCGTGTATTGAATCTGCTTACTTCTATTATAACGACAGTAGAAAAAAATGCTTGGAATCAAGCCCACGATATTCCGTATATCAGAAAAAAAATTAAGTGCTCCACGGACTCCAATATTTCTAATAGGTAAATGAACGAATATGCTTGAATAAACGTTAGCTTTAAGATATATACATTTTTAAATGAACATTGGACTGGTTCCTTGATCTCCTCCGATCTATACTGGAACTATATCAACCTCTCGATCAGCAACTAACTCAACCAGCAACTTGATCCCCCGTCAAATTATCGATCATTACTCTTAATTATCGGCTACGCACCATCTCCGCCACACCGACGTCGACCAACCGTGAAACCTTCAACAAACATGGTAAGCGCACAGAACCGGTTGTTGTCCGGTTGGTTCTGCGCCAGATCGATCGACGAAACGCAAACAATATTTCTAACCCTATCCCGTTCGCCATTATTCTTGTGCGGGCGTTGCCATTTGCTGCCAGCCAGCCAGCAGCGACATCACACTTCTCCGGCAGCAGGTAGCAAAATTTACGGTGTGCAGCACCATAAACAAACAGACGTCAAACTGACAGCTGATGACCCGCCGCCGGCCGGTGTGGGTCCCCTTCCCGTGTCAGTAAAACCATCAATCCAAATCAAACGGAATGCCAATTTGCCGATTTTAAATGACTCTCTTGGGCGGGTGTCCAGAAGTTCTCGTTCAGCCGTCTATCTCTGGAATCCATTAGCATCGGGAGCGGCAGATCTAGTGGAACCGTAGTTGAGCTAAATAAACTGTATATTTTAGAAAACTGATTACATGACCTCCACCGGTTTCTTGAACCACTCACTCACTCGTCGTCGAGCGCAGAGATCCCCGTCCTTGCGATAACGAAGCGGTTCGAAGGAATAGAGTAATTCGAATCCAAATCGGACTGTTTTCAGATTTGTTTGAGCACCTAGATAGAAGCGTTCGTGCAACATGCAAATCACCTTTTCCGAACCAAAAAACACTCCAAATGCACAGTATTTAAGGAAGCCTTAGCCAACTTTCCAACGGGAGTTAGTTATTTATAAATTCAATTTGCTCAACTGATGTGGGCAGAAGTAGCTGTGTATACCTAGATGGCATAAACGATACGGCATGCGATGTGTTATTTTTTCGACAAACAATTGTACCCTAAAACCAGGTTGAAGAAATTGCTCCACTCCAAATGTGTTGGGTCGTTGGTATCGGATCCCGGATCGCGTCGGCGATGTTTGAAGCTGAAAGAGTGCACCGCCGCTGCCGTCGTCATCGCCATTAGATCCATCAGCCAAAGCTACCCCCCAAAAGCAGGGATCGTAAGCAAGCAGTACAAAACGATTTTCCGCACCCATCGTCTTTGCGCGGGTATGGGTTTTGCGCTGTAAACGAGGATTGCATGACGACGAGTACCTACGTCTAGTGTGGCACTTTACCTGCGAGGGAGGAGGATATAGGGAAACAGTTTATTGAAAACTTTACAAAACATGCATGCATGGACGGATGAGTGGATGGATGGATGGTTTGGTTACTTGCACCTGTTTGAAAAGCAAGGGGGAAAAACGGGGTTTGTGCCTTCAATTATTTGAAATGTATAGCCACATGGAGTGTGTTGCAAACGAGAATGTTTTACCAAAAGCAAATAATGGTGTATCCTCATTTCCAACATGTCAACGGAACTTTTTTTTGTACAGTGTGATGTAAGCGTACTTAGCTTGTCCTTTAAAGAAAAATGGTTAAAGGGTTGAAATTATGTAACCACAGCAAAGTAGGAACCTTCCTTAGTTTTATGACTGCACACGTCTGTAGCTGCTGAGTCTAGCTATTCTGAATTCCAACCCTCACACGTGAGCAAACAATACACAAATGAACGAATTCTTCTGGATTCCTGGTATAGGAAGCTCTCACTGAATGCATGTGAACAGGGATGGCATTCACCATTTGCAAAGAGTTACATTCACTTGCTACTATCTCAGTTCATAAGCATGCTATCAAAAAACAATGTATGGATGACTTTTACCTTGTAGTTTTATCTGAAAGTTTGCCGAATAGCGTAAGGGTCGCAAACGCATGCTTAACTCGTGAGCAAGCTGTGAAAGCAACTCTCCACGCCGTGAATGTAAATTACATTCACGGCGTGGAGAGTTGCTTTCACAGCTCGCTCACGAGTTAAGCATGCGTGTGCGACCCTTATGATATTCGGCAAACTTTCAGATAAAACTACAAGGTAAAAGTCATCCATACATTGTTTTTTGATAGCATGCTTATGAACTGAGATAGTAGCAAGTGAATGTAACTCTTTGCAAATGGTGAATGCCATCCCTGCATGTGAATAAACTTTACTCAATAAACTTGGTCGAAGAAGAGCGCATCAAGATTTTGGAAAAAAGGCAAGCAACAATGCTGCAGTAAGGGACGCGACAGAACGTAGACAAATACACTATAATGAAACAGCAATCTGCATGTCTTGTGCAGTGCACCGGCTGTTATCTTCTTGATTTATTGCCAGGTCGAGTTTCTTCCGACTTAAATTCTTTGTTGAAGCTAAGCCTCCATGAGCCTCTGGGTCTGCCTTCATTCTTCTTTGAATAATAGGGGAATAATCTAATCTACAGACACCGGATTAGCCCAGGTCCAGCGTCCAGGTAGTGTGGGATTGGTGTTCGTTTCCTGCAGGCAAAGTAGAAACTACACCGGAACTACACCCCGACCCACTAAAGACATTCTCATTGCCGCCACACTTCTCGTCTCTCTGGGTCCACAATGAAGGCATTATTGCTTCGGAAAGGGACTATAGGTCAGAGTCGGGTTCTGATGCTTCTCAAACATATATCTGGAGAACGAAATGCTCTACAAAGCTGTAATTTTGGCATTTTGTCAAGCCAACTTTGATTAGTAATCAGTCAAAATTTCAGCATCTTACAGCATTCCATTTGCGAGATATTATTTTGAGGAAGCGCCGGAACCCGATTCCGGATAATCGAGTCCGACCTGTAGTGCACTTTGCACCCTCAAGGCTATCTGCGTAACCATGCACCAACAACTATTTGGAAAGTCCCCATGGTAACGTGCTGGTGATTTGCCAGTTTCATGGGTGGCCTCCCTCTGTCCTCGAAAAGCGGGCAGGGTCAACCACCACACCTGCGCCCAACTGCTCTGCAAGAAACCAAAAACTGATTCTGTGTGCACCGCGATTTGACCTCCTGAAGGTTAAAGCCCTGTCAGGTAGTACACGGATGAAGTTGGTGACCTCTTTCGAATCGCGGTCTCGGATCCAACCCAGTAGACTGACGCCACGACTGCATCGCTACCAGGATGTAGCTCGAAGATATTCTGGGTGATTCCAGCCAAGCTCGTCTTTATGCACCCTATGGACAGGATTTTCCGGAGTCATACCCCCACTGCATGATGTCACACATTGTGCAAAAACGCGGGTACACAAACAAAACGTGTCCCGCCGTTTCCTCTAAACCTGCACAAACCGGACATTCGAGAGAACCGGCATAGCCAAAACGGTGTAGATATTTACTATCGGAAGCAACCATGGCTCGATAGTACCTGAGTCAGGCGGAATGTTACTTTCCCATGGTACCTGTTAACCCAACTATATACCTCCGGGATCAACCTGTGGGTCCTTAAGCTCAAAATAATGGTGAATAAGCTGCATAACTTCAGTAGAGTGAGAACTCGATCTGACACGGATTGTCGGATGAACTGACTCTTGGTGATGACGGCAATCATAATCCCAACAACTGTCGCCAGCTGGGCATCAATTTCGCTGAGGGATCTGACTGAAGACTACTGAAGATTTTACCAGCGGAATTCCTAAAGAAATTTCTTGAGGAATTCCTGGAGGAAATCCTAGAGAGATTCTCAGAGTAATACTTGGTGTAATTCCCAGAGAATTTCCTGAGAAAATCCCAAAGATTTCCTTTAAAAATTTCCGGAGGCATTTCAGAAGAGTCCCAGGAGGAATTCCTGAAAAAAATCCTGGAGGATTTTCTAGAACATTTCCAGAAGAAATTCCCAAAATAACTCCAGGAGGATTTCCTGGAGAAATTTTCGAAGACATTCTCGGAGGAATTCCTGGATAAATTCCCGGAGGTATTCGTCAAGGAAGTCCTATAGGAATTCCGGGAGAAATTCTCGAAGGTTTTTTGAGAAAAAAAAGTCACGGAAGACTTCCTGAAGAGATTCCTGGAGAAATTTCCAGAGGATTTTCTTGAAAAAAAAGGACAGTTTTCCTTAGAAAATTTCCGGATATACTCCTGGAGAAACTCCTGAAAAAATTCCCGGAGAAATTCTTGGAGCAATTCCTATAGAACATCCCGGAGAAATTCCTGAAGAAATTCCCGGAGAAGTTTATGGAGGAATTCCCGGAGGCACTCATGTACGAATTTCTGGGGAAATTCTTAGTGAAATTTCCGGAGAAAATCTTGGAAAGGAAGTCTGGAGCAATTCCTGGAAAAATTCCCAGAAGAATTCGTGCAGAAATTGCCGAAGGAATTCCTGATGGGAGTCCTAGATGAAATCCTGAGGAAATTTCCGGAGGAATCCCAGGAGGAATTCCTGGAGGATTTCCTAGAGGGTTTCCGGAGGAACTTCTGGAGGATGTCCTAGAAGAATTCCCAGAAGATTTCCTGAATAAATTCCTGCAGGAAGTTCTTGAGAAATTGCCAGTGGAATTTTTGGATAAATTGCCGGTGGAATTCCCGGAGAAATTTCTGGAAAAACTCCCGGAAGAGTTCCTGTAGAAATTCCCGAACACTTACCCGGAAGAAAAAACGGCGTAAAAACAGCAATATTGTAGGGCGACAAAATTTGTCTGCAGGGGTCAATTTTTGTATCTGTATTAACGATATTTTTAGCCCTAGGCTAGTTCATCTCGGAACCCATGATTCACTTCCCTTCCGAAGGAAGAACTCACATTTTGCGAATTTGTCGGGAGTGCGATTCGATCGCAGGTCCTACGGTGTTAAAATATTGCCTCTTGTACCACCGTACTCGACCGTCTACTATCCTGCCAAATGGCTCTTAGCTTGCTGAACAACTACGCTGAAAATGGAATACTTCTTGTTCATTAGGGTGTTCATACAAATATTTTCTTAATACTAGGCGGAACCTATTGAAGAATATCAGAACCAAGGACACCAGATACGTCTTACTTCCTTTTAACTTCCGGAACAATTTGCTGGACGTTTTCCTATTTTTTGAAATACAATTGTTTGCATATTTTGATTGCTGGTGTCACCTAGCGTCACCATTGCCGGATAGATCTCAACCTGCCGAACAATTTTACAGAAAACGCCATGCTTTTATCTTATTACAGTAACGAGATACACGTGTTTAAATATTATACACAAGGTGCCACCTAGCGAATAAATCACGAACCAAAGACTCAACTATCAGACATTTTCTAGCTTGCTGAAGAACTTTGTTGAAGACGGCATCAATCTATCTTATCAGGATTCTGAGATATAGAAGTTTGAAGATTTTTTACCCTGGCGCCACCTAGCGAACGATTCTAGAACCATGGATGCCATTGCCAGATAATTCTTAGCCTGCTGATCAACTTTGCTGAAAACGGCATGCTTGTACCTTATAAGAGTATCGAGATAAACGTGTTTGAATTTTGCAGACACAATGCGGATAAATCCCAAACCAAAAACTTTACTATCAGATAGTTCTGAGCTTGCTAAAGATTTTTGCCGAAGATAGCATCATTCTAACTTAAATATCAGGTTTCCGAGATATGAGGGTTTGAACATTATTGACACTGGCGCCGCCTAGCGGCCGAATTACGAACCGAAGTCGCCGTTGCCAGTTATTTCTTAACCTGCTGAACAAATTCGCCAAAGATACTATACTTCTACCTCATCGAGATCTTGAGATGTACGTTGCGCAAAGTATGTGGTCAATTTTGGTACCCCAAGACAATCCGGAATAACTCCGGAACCATGTGGACCAGGCACCCATGTTCCCGGCATCATAAACTAGAAATTTTTTTCGGGAAGTTGTGAAAATTTCATCAAAATCCATGGAAAAAACAAAAAAGTTATGACCATTTTTATGCTTTTCCGAAGGTGTAAAATGTACGTTGGCTGGATGAAGGTTAACAATAGTACGTCTCGGTTTGTGGCTGCTGCTCTCCATCCTCAGTCACTTTTAATGCTCACCAAATAGCGATCAACTTCTGCGCTCCACGCCTTCTTGTGCAGACTGGATTAGTAGTGAACACCAACTTCACAGAGTTCTTGTCCGGCATTCTTCCAATATTTCCTACAAATCGTATCCGTTAGGCTGTTGCCACCTGCATGCCAGGTTCGCCGTAGATTTCAGCGAGCTCGTGGTGCATCCTTCTCCGTCACACACCGTTCTTTGGCACACTACCAAAGATCATCATTGGCATACGTCGCTCGAAAACTCCAAGTGATTGCAGATTCTCTTCGAGTATGGACCATGTTCCGTGTCCGCAGAAGACTTCCGGTATCGTCCATGATTTTCCCTAGCTCTGTGCGGTCGATACTGTCGTAAGCTGCCTTGAAGTTTTTGAACAGGTGACGCGTTCAACCTGGAATTCACGACATTTCTGGAAAATTTGCCGTACAGTGAAGATCTGGTCCGTTCTAGACCGACCGTTGATAAAGCCGGCTTGCTGGCTTCCCACGGATTCCTTCTAGGTGACAGGACTTTATAGACGGCATTCAAAATGCTGATCGCTCTGTAGTTCTTACACTACAAATGTTTGTTTTCCTTGTGAATAGGGCAGAATACCCCTTCCTTCCACTTCTCCGATAGTTGTCTGGATTTCTAGATACTGACTATCATCCTGTGCAATCCTGTGCGGTGGCCAACTTTTCAGAACCGTAGCTCACAACAAGAACACGTTCAAAATGGTTTGTCCTGAAAATTGATGCATTACACTATTCCTTACTGATTTATTTGCTATCCCCAGGCGGTGTTTTTTTTTCTCCCGAAAGAGGCGAGTC
Organism: Aedes albopictus; assembly: GCF_035046485.1. NCBI lineage: Eukaryota > Metazoa > Arthropoda > Insecta > Diptera > Culicidae > Aedes > Aedes albopictus. Next base: position 299,553,732 of record NC_085136.1, on the reverse strand, counting down.
TGCTACGTTCGCTTCTGTCTGTATCGCTTCACATTCTGTCGGGTTCCATACTGCAGCATTGCCCCCTACGTTGAGTTCTTCTTCTCCAAAACCGCTCTGCACTCCTCATCGAACCATTTCATTCGTTCGACTCCATTACACGTACCCGTAAGGTTTTTGGCCACGTTGTTGATGGCTTAGTACATTCAAACCTTAATTAGAATAGAATCCATTTAGGTAAAATCTATTTAGGTCCCTTCATTTAGGTAACATTACCTAAATGGAATCTGATTGTGCTCAAAGCAGTTGAAGTGTTTTAGATTATGGATAAGGTTGGTTTAAGATAATTAAGTTGCAAGTGGAATTAAGGGGAGTTTATGGCGTGCTCAAGGGGGGTGGGAGGGGGTTTAGGGGTGAGCAATGAGGGATAGTGGGGTTGGTTTGGCACTGTTTAATGTTTCCTAAAAATTTTCTACCATAAGTCATCGAATCTACATGCATAACTTGTGTGCTTAAATGATTGAAAAAAAGTAATGCTGTGGCTCAAGCTTGTATGGCAAAACCACATGTCAAAAAGTTCGATGGGCCCCCTTCTCATTTCGTTCTATATGACGCCACGATGCTCTGGTTAAATTTTCAGCTAAATCCGTTAACATTTGGGCGGTGCTAAACTTGTTTGAAGTTTGTATGGGAGTTTATATGGGAAAACATCGTTTTTTGCAGTTTTCTTCTGAGGGGTTCCAATTTCCCTTAAAACACGTAATCGATCCTATAGAAATATTGTCTATGATATGCCGAAAAACTTTGTCGAAGACCGCTACGTGCTCAGACACTTGCGAAAAAAGTCATAGCCTAGACAATACGGGCCCATTCAACGAGATTTTATTGCTATTGTTATTCCTTTACATGTTAAATGTTAAGCACCACCAGATGGTCTGCGTGTAATATCTTTTCCTACAAGCTTCGGATGACTTTGCGGTCTTCGACAAAGTTTTTCAGCACATGTGAGACTATAGTTCAATACAATCGGTTATGTGTTTTAAGTAAAAATAGTGCCCCTCATGAGAAAAATGCGAAAAACGATGTTTTCCCATATAAACTCCCATACAAAATTCAAATGAGTTTAGCACAGCCCAAATGTTAACGGGTTTAGCTGAAAATCTGACCAGAGCATCGAGGCGTCATATAGAACGAAATGAGAAGAGGGCCCATCGAACTTTTTGACATGTGGTATTTTGAGCCACGCTAATACACATACAGGCACATGCAACTTTGTGCTGACAATGTTTGGATCTACAATCGTGAACAGTCTGGAACGTCTTGAATCTCTTCTGAAACCACCTGCAACGTTAAAGAAACGCTTTAAAACACCGCTGAAATCTCCCTGAAAGTTACGTAAAAGCTGTTATCCAAAATGTATTTTCAGAAACTGTAGGCCTCCTTAACCCTCCCTGTAACACCCCTGGGACCCTCCAAAACCACCGAAAACGAAGGCGTAACGCCTCTGAAACCCGTCAAAAATCCTCTTAAGCTTCCTAAAACGCCCTCGAAATCCCCCTTAACCCCCTCAGACCCCATGTAACGCACTTGAGACCCTCAGAAACCCCCGAAAACGCCTACGTTACGCCTGAGTTACACATCTGTAACTCGCCAAAAATCATCTGAAGCTTTCTGAAATGCCTTCGAAATCCCCCTAACACATGGGGTCTTGTAACGCACCTGGGACCCTCAGAAACTCCCCGAAAATACCCCTGAAGACCTCCCCCCCCCCCTGTGCAATGCCTTTGACAACACCCCCCCCTCCTCTTGAAATTCCCATGAAATCCCTCAGAAACCCCGCATCCCAACTAACATTTATTGTGAGTGTAAACGCCAGCAAGTCAAAGTAACCACAAAGTTGATTAAATAAACTTTATGCTTAAATAATTGCATTGATTTTTTTCTGAACTAAAGACCGGCCCAGAAAGTATGGACGCATAAATAAAATACTGGCATTTCAAAACTATTGATGACTAGTTCTTTTTGCACGCTTAGAAATCCGTTCCAATATTCAGGAACAAATAATCACGAGAAACGGAACCTGCAGCCTTTTCAAATTCATGAAATAGTTCTGATAAACGTGACCAAAGCTTCCAGATTTCGTGATATGTTATCGTAAATTAAAGAATACTGTTCATACCTGCTCAATCACACTTGTTATTTAGTAACGCGTTTAATATTGTGAACTCGAATCATGTTTACCAGACTTCATGCAACCATATATGTGATTTTGTTCCCTATAGCAGGAACTCACTTCACGCGCGCTGTCAACATTGATAACGCTCACTCAAAAACAAACTAGTGATCGTCAACATAAATGCCGCGAATCTTTGCTTCTAGTTTCCTAAGTTAGTTAAAAACATTACTTTTATCAAAGAATCGTTCGTACTAATAACAAATAATAATTTAATGCAGTTTAAGAGCTGATAGATTTCCATCTAGTGAACTGAAGAATTCCATATTCGGGTGGTACAGTTTGATTTTTGCAGCTCCCCCTCGAATCACATCTATTTTCTTGTTGTATGGAAATGGTATTGTGATGCCGAATTCCGTAATTATCATTCAATTATCTGTTTTCTAAGGAAATGTAAGTATGGTGCAACATGGTGAGAATCTATTTCAATAAACAGGATCATGTCAGTCAACAAAGAGGTTTCACATTTCTGGTGTTTTTGCTCCCAGTCCAGCGCTGCATTGCAGACCGTAAACTATAATCACGGCACCGAGAACAAATTGTTGCTGCCGTGAAGAAAATTTCTGTTACCATGAACTAAAATCTAGTTCCCGTGAACTTAGTTTCCGTTTACGTAAACTGAGTTCCCAAATACCCGAACACAGTGCCCGATTATGTGATTTTTGTTCTTGAACCAGCAACTGGAACAGGCGTTACGCATATGCTTCAGGACAGAGTTCACGAGTTTGTGATTTTAGTTCATGGTGTATATTTGTAAGCGAAAATTGTGTCTGTTCTGGTTTTCGTGACTGGATGTTGACAAACTTCGGAACGGATTTTTTTACGTGTGAAAGCTACATCCTGTTGGTCAATCTATTTTCTCAGCATTTGTATAGCGGTTTTTGCGATCAACTTTCAGCGGAACATCATCGAAAAAATGTGCACAAACGATGAACAGAGCTTGAAAGATCATTAAGGAAATGAGCAAAATATGGTGGGAGTAAGTGAGAAAACAGTGCAAGCAGCAATCAGCAAACACGGTGGGGATAACACGTTTAAGCATAGGCAAAAAATGGATTAAAAATAAAGATCCTGCTAACCCTCGTTTGGAAAAACAAAAAATGAAGGTATTTGAGCACAAGAAAAAAAACCTTCTAACTTACACAGAGCGGGATATGACCAAAAAGTTACCATTTCGAATTCCAATAGTGGTTTCTGCTTTTAGTAGTGTTGCGTGTACGTACACGCTGTATTACACGAACACCACTTGAGTTACTGGTTGAAAATAGTAAACAAAGATCAGCTGTTCCCAGCAAAATCAAATGGGCATATTTTAAACCAGTAGATTTGCATTAGTGTTCGTGACGCCGTGCTGCGAAACCACTATGTTCATCGTGGCAAAGATCGTTTGAATTTTCGATCCTATTGTAAGCAGAAACAGCCAAAACGAAGCCTGAAACTAGAACCATCGATCAGGCCCAGTCAACTGAATACTAGGTGCGTCCATACTTTCTGGGGCAGTCTTTATTAAAAACGCCTAACAGTATGCAATGTGCATACATCCATTCCTGATAGCCAGTGTTTATTTCGCCCCGAATCGACTACAACATCAAATTTCCTATTTTAAGTGCATTCTGATCAAAATTTAAATACTTTAAGTATTGTCAATCCTAAGTATATATGCAGATAGATAATGCGTGGCTATTTTTCATGGTGAAGACACTCAAACGCTCGCAAAACCTTATTTATCGCCCCAAAATTATAAGAATTTCAATATATGAAAAACAAATTATAATTTGAGAGATATTTTGCCTATTTTGAAGGGATATAAATGGTACCATTGAAGAATAGAACGTTCACATGTTCCTTCACACTTCTACATTCAAATTTTAACATAAAATTCAACGGTTTCGACAAAAACAGAGGTGCCCAGTTCGCTCCGGGTGTCCATTATGTCCCTAACTCCCCTATATCCCGCTTAAAGTTTGTTTTGACAAGACGTGTTGGTATACCAATAGTTTCTTTATTACAGCTTCTAGCTGTAACGATATCGCATAACGGCCTTCAAAGCGCTGCTGGTTTGTGGATTTGTCAATATTACGAATTGTACTGTATATTGCAACTGTTTTGTTAGTGGGGACTCCTATTGGATTTGTTCAAGATTTTAACCTTCCAGGACGCGCGCCATCAAGCAACCAAAACTTCACCGCGCTCGCGATGTATACGGAAAGCGAGGTTTTTTGGTAGTGTTGTACTTTTTACAACAGCGCGCGCGCTGAAGGGTTAAATCTTCCGGGAAATCTTCCGATGTTGGAATAGAATGAATTAAAGGCAGCCCCAGTGACAAGTGATTGTTTTCTGAAAGCCGAGTTTGGTAGCTGCATGGTGCTTGTTTTGATACCGTGTATTAGCTTATGGTTTATATTTGACTAGCTTCCCTTTTATTCAGCGTTGACTGCTTCAATTCGATGGTTACACAACAGAAAGCAAATGACTGAAGCTTATAGCGCTAAGAATGTTAGTTGCGATGTCCCCCTTTAAATCTCCAGGCCACTCACCCATCTCAAACTTCTTTTAAATCTTCAAATCCATTTAGGTTATGAACTGAATCCATTTAGATAATGAATCAATTTAGGTAACAACTTTATGTAGGCAGTCCCGACGCCTTACCTGAATGAAGGTTTTGGTGTAGTCCTCCAAAGGGGCCACGTCGAGCTCTTCCTCGTCTAGCAACGCTGCAGACGCTGCCTCGAGATGCAGTAGCAGTAGCAATATCCGGTTGCTTTAGTTGCTCTTGATCAAACCAAGGTGCCCATTATTGGTATCGCCTGCGGTGTTACCTGGTATGTTGTGTAGTTTACTTACACACCCTGTTTAGTGAACTGGAGAGTCGTCGGTTCAAATCGTATCTGAACTACGACGGGGTTGATGCAATTTTCTGTTTCAATATGTCAATTTTCCAGAAAATTAGTGAATGAACTCGCTGTACGCATATTGATAACATGCCATCTCGATAAGTTATCCGAAAAACAGTAATCTTTTAAAAATTCACTCTTTTGATATTCCTATGCGGTAGCGGTAGTCCGTTACCAAAGATAAGTAGTGATAGTGATTTTAAAAATCCTTCAGCATTACACCAGAAATTCTACCAAGGATATGTTCACGTTCTTGCCAAATTCAACCATTCAAGCTCTCGTCAGATGTTTCTGTTCGAATCAGAACGTTCTTATATAGAAAAGTACTAGAATCGAAACATTAAATAGAAACAAAAACTGGAGCTTTGTTTATGTTCTTCCGTACAATCAAGTCACATTCCATCTATTATCGCTTTTTCTGTAAAAACCATAAAGCGATTTACACTTCAATCAGTTCACCAGTTGAATCACAACAAAAGCCCATTGTTGTGACGTGCTTTCAAATGAAGTTATGTATTTTCTTTTGAAAAAACTAACAATACTAACTGAACGATTTGAAAAGTGGGCTAGAGCAAAACGATCAGTTCGTATTCGAAAAAAGGGGCGTATCATATAAAGGACGCCCTTGAGTTCAAAAATCATGAACGCAAAGGAATATGTTGAATCCTTTGTTTGGACAATTTTGCAACTATTAGCCGGAAGGCTTAACATTATGGTACTGTGTTTCGCCCACCTTTTGAATGAGTTGCATATTTTCAAAAACCTTTTTTTGTATTTTCTTCGAATTTCAACTCTTGTCGTTCATCTTTTTTCCCACACCACAGCCTAGATCAGCTTTCTGACGAAAAAGGCTCCTGCGTATCTTGTTACAATCAATTGAATCCCATTGGGGGCTAATTACCGTCCCGAACGTGCCCAGCACGAGTCCAAACCATGGCGCAGATAAGTTTCCCCCCATGATTTAGCATCAGCCAGCAACATTGCACCCGGTAGCCCACGGTCCACGTCGCTGATTGGTCCCTGGCAGCAGAACAACAACGCACTCTAACATCAGCTAATTGCTCTCATCGCGGGAGCCTAATAATTACATCACTTTTGGAATTATCCCAATTTTGTAAACTCCCAATCCGTCCCTCGCCTTTTTCGCTTCCACACTTCTTCCAACTTAAAATGGCCTATCAATCGGATCGGGATCTTAGCCTGACCTGCTAGGGGTGCAGAGAGATGCCGTGATGTAGGCGGCGGCGGTGGTCCGATCCGACAAAGCGTCTTGTTTGATCTTGTGGCGGCTCGCTTCGAGTTCGAGTCCCGCTAATGACCGAGAACTTCTGAAAGCTAACACGATTAAACAATACGCGCACTCATCGTTGGATGAGTTTCAATTTTTGTTCAAGGTACCTATGGGATGAGGAGTGGTTCGGTGATAGCTGGAGAAGCAGTTCAATAAAACACACATGACTCGAATGTTATGCTGTTCAGAAGAAAGAGAGCTGAACGACGATGATACCGGCTCGCAATGAGATGATTTTGATTGGTTATGCTATTATGGACTCGTTTGATGTTTTTATCGCTATGCCGCATTTTCTTTAGCTGAAACATTTACACCCGTTGGGGTCTCCAATTAGCCTAGTGGTTAAGACTATGAATCGCCAATCCGGAGACGGCGGGTTCGATTTCCGTTCCTGTCGTGAAAATTTTCTCGACTCCCTGGGCATAGTGTATCATTGTCCTTGCCTCACAATATACAAATTAATGCAATGGCAGGCAGAGAAAGCCTGCTCAAAGAACACTAAGTTGAAGTGATGCATGTCAAGTTCCAGTGGGAATGTAGAGCCATATAGAAGAAGAAGAAGAAGAAGAAGAAGAAGAAGAAGAAGAAGAAGAAGAAGAAGAAGAAGAATTACACTCAGGTCACGAGGGCTCGAGTTGAAATTAGGGAAGTGTTCATGAACCACGATGATAATAATATTATTATTTTAAATATTTAATAATATTTATTTTTGTCATCGAAGATAACCTTTCCTCCCGGACCAAGGCAGCGGGAGCAATGACTACGTCAGTACAGTAGGAAGCAACAACGAGTCTACTCCCACGTTGAGGGAAGTTAAGGGTGGTATCGGAGCTAAACTCATCAAGATGGGCTCAGAAAAATTAGCCACCTGCCTGTACCGACTAATAGTCCGGATATAGGAGACCTAACAGCTACCGGAGGAGTACAAGGACGGGGTTTTATGCCCCATCTAGATAAGTCGGAGTCCGAGAACTTCCGAGCGATCACAATTCTGGATGCCGCCTACAAAGTGCTATCCCAGATCATCTTCCGTCGTCTTTCACCTAAAGTAAATGAGTTCGAGGGGAGTGATCAAGCCGGTTTCATCGACGGCCGGTCGACAATGGACCAGATCTTCACCATACGGCAAATCCTCCAGAAATGCCGTGAATACCAGGTCCCAACGCACCACCTGTTCATCGACTTCTAGGCGGCATACGACAGTATCCACCGCACATAGCTATGAAAAATCATGGGGTCGAGACCAGCTTTCCCGGGAAGCTTACTAGATTGATAAGAGCAACGATGGATGGTGTGCAGAACAGCGTAAGGATTTCGGGTTCATTCGAATCGTGACGGGGACTACGACAAGGTGATTCACTTTCCTGCTTACTTTTCAACATCGCCCTGGAAGGTGTTATGCGACGAGCCGGGCTCAACAGCCGGGGTAAGATCTTCACGAAATCCGGCCAATTTGTCTGTTTTGCGGATGATATAGATATTATTGCTAGAACATTTGGAACGGTGGCAGAACTGTACACCCGCCTGAAACTTGAAGCAGCAAAGGTCGGACTGGTGATGAATGCGGCTAAGACAATGTACATGCTGGTAGGTGGGACTGAGCGAGACAAGACAAGCCATGACAGCGATGTTACGATAGACGCGGATTTTTTTTTTCGAGGTTGGAGAATATTTCGTCTACTTTGGTTCCTTGCTAACGGCTGACAATAACGTGAGCCATGAAATACGAAGGCACATCATCAGTGGGAGTCGTGCCTACTATGGGCTCCAGAAGAAATTGCGGTCAAAACAGATTCATCCCCGCACCGAATGTACCATGTACACGACGCTAATAAGACCGGTGGTTCTCTACGGACACGAAACATGGACGATGCAGGAGGAGGACCTGCAAGCGACGGGTGCTAAGGACGATCTTCGGCGGCGTGCAGGAGAACGGTGTGTGGCGGAGAAGATTAACCACGAGCTCGCTGCACTCTACGGTGAACCCAACATCCTGCAAGTGGCTAAAGCTGGACGGATACAGTGGGCAGGGCATGTTGTAAAAATGCCGGACAACAACTCTGCAAAGCTGGTGTTTGCTAACCATCCGGTGGGTACAAGAAGGTGTAGAGTGCAGAGAGCACGATGGGTGGACCAGGTGGAGCGTGATCTGGCGAGCATTGGGCGTGACCGACGTTGGAGAGCTGCAGCTGCAAATCGAGTTTTACGGCGGCAAATTGTTGATTCAGTGTTATCATGAATTTGATGTTGAACTAAATAAATGAATGAAATTGTTCCGAAGATCCCAGGATATCGAAAAAAATCCCAAATCCCGGAATTTTTTGGGCCATCCAACAAGATCCTCTACCGGAGTCATGCTACCCAAAACGAACATCATTCTTAATTTGATGTCTGTCATAAAGCTTACACACGGAATGATATTACAACGCAGACCAACAATAAACATTAACCTAAATCGCACATCCACAATACTTTATAGCTCTGCACTTCATGTGATGCATGTACTAAAAACAAAAGCAAAATAAAAAACAGCGTCCAATTTTTTGCGAACTCTTGTAATGATCAGTTTACGGTCGAAAGGCAAGAGTCGCTCACACTCGGTCCCAGTAGTGAAGCCGCCGCGCCAGTTGGTTCTGGTCGGCCGATTATTGAACGATTTACCGGTTTTACCCCCCGAAAGGAGGGAGGACTTCGATCGCGCTCTCTAAACGATGTTTGGTTAATCAAAATGAGTTGTTTTTGTGGTTTTCTCAGATTGTACGGGCCAAGTCCCAACAAGACCCCGACCGGAGAGTAACGAGAAAGCCGTGATCGAAAATCAATTGAAGTTGCGACTCGTCCGGGTTTTTCTCGCCGCGCTGTTGATGAAGAGCATCTCTACAGGAAAAAAGGAGGATAATAAATGAACAAATAATACAATTTCTTTCGAGTTGCTCCGGAAAAAAAACTACCGCACCGCACCCGGGGTCGGTAAAGTCGGCTTTTGATCGGAATATTTCATGCCCCTAACCGACCGTGGCCAAATCAACAAAAGATCATGAGAATCGAATCGCACACATAATCGACGATTGACGGCCCGACCCGGACGGATGGACGGCGGCGGCGGCTGCGGCAGTAAGGCCGGCTATAAAGTCGATCGATCGATCGAAGGCCAATAAAACCAACGAACATTTTTGTTGGGCTTTTGTTCTGAGGCTGTGTGGCTGGAAGATCATCAACCATCGCATCGGCGAGAAAATAACTTGAGTAGATGTGAGATTTTTTTTTGTTGCAGTGTTCGAAGGCTAGGAAGCCTCTTATGGACCGACAAGTGTTATAGAGTGTGTCTTCAAAACTGAGGATCATAAATCATTTTCGCACCTCTGCCGATGTTTGAACTCGAGCTGAGTAGAAAAGGAATGGATGTGATGGGATGGTTTGGAATAATACAAATGCAATTGTAAGAAAGACGCGGATCGTTTATTTGTAAAACAATTACAAAATAATTGCTTGAGCTTTGGGTTGTAAGATAGTTAGAGAGCCGACAACCTGTTGAAAGTGTCCAATATAGCCTCGCAAATGCCTACCTCAAGCCTCCACGGGTCAAGCGATGACAAAGACCGCCAGCTAAGAGTTGTGTGCTTAGCTGGTAGTGCAGCCTGGGCACTGTTGTCCAGTGCTGGGAATGGTAACAGTAGTTTGCTTGAATTTGATGATTGAATCGCTGGCTCTTCATATCCGGGAGCAATTTTTTTGAATCAATGTAGTAGGCGATCCAAAAGATTGATACAGTAGCAACAACAACGCGGGAGCTCCAAATGAGTTTCATTGAAATTCATTTGTAGTACTCGAAGCACCGTACTCCCGTGGACGCGTTCCCGAATAGCCCGTCTATGCCTGCTTGCAGAGGCTTTTCCGTTCCATTTTTAAAGCATTGGTCCTCTCCTTGGTCCTCGTAGGCCTCATCCGTGATTCAGCAGGGAGGAACAGACTATCCAGTTCTATCTTTCAAGTGGGCGTTAGTGTCGCCGCGTCACTGCACGCCGGAATAAAAATGTGAATTCGATGCAATTTGGCTTGCGGCTCCCCAAGTTCTTAAGAATGAAGGATATTGTATGCATGATGGGTCTGGTGGTGAACTCAGTCTTTGGTTATGAAGTAAGACGCCATTCCAGAAAGCACGGGCATATCAGCGGCGTGAAAACCCCACCCCAATCGGCGTACCACTCCTCATAAAAAAGAATCTGAATCAGAACATTACTAAATGTCCTGATGTTATAATTCAATCATTAGGAAATAATTTGCTTAGTAAATAATTGCTTGAGAAGACAAGCCGATGCACGCCAGATGCACTCTGGTTTCAACCCGAAAGTTCGACAAACACGTTCAGTGCCGTTTCTCAAGAGGTCCACTCCGACTGCCCGTCCCATTTTGCAAGTGAAAAACCTCGCCATTAATCCGTCACGGGTAACGTTCCTAAAATCGAATCTCCCCAGGAGCCCGACCAATTCATCCAGCGAAGGTTTAACCAAATCACCCCGAACCCTTGTACCAAAAACTGTCCTCGAATACCCCAATCCGTTTAGGAAATCCCATTAGCAGGATAGCAATCTACTGTAGCGAACTACCGTAGCAACATAGGGATTCTAATGAAATTCAACAAACTACACTACGGTAGCGGTCGATTTTGCATTCGTAACCATGGGTAGCTGTGATTTGATTTGTTTTAACTCCACCGAATAAACTTCGTGATTTTTCCCAGCACTGCTGTTGTCTTTATGACTTCAGCTAGATTGAGGAGGTACGTCCCGAACGTCTGTCCACCAAGGAGGTGCGGCTCAAACGGCGTCCGTTTTGGCATCCAGCGGCTCAGTATGAAATGCTCCTCCACCGGAAGCTATATCAAAAAAGACCGAACTTGGGAGAACACAGATTGGCGTCGCTGACAGGTCAAATGCTGCTATACTTCGCCCTACGAGGTGAACACGCTCCTTGCTACCGTGGAGTTGGTTTCCTGCTCAGCGCTGACGCTCACGCTGCGCTCATGAAGTGGGATCCTCTTAATGAGAGAATAATTGTAGCCAGATTCAGAACACGGGTTCGAAATCTTATCATGATCAAAATCCTCATGAGCGACTTCAACGCGAAGATTGGTTCCGACAACTCGGACTATGAACACGTCTTGGGACGCCATGGTCTCTGAGAAATTAGCGAGCTGTATGCAGAGTTTTGTGGTAATAGATGACATGTGGATTTTGGGATAGCTCTTTCTTCATCTGATGATGTAAGGAACAAACGTAGCGCCGACATTGAGTCCGACCATCATCTCCTAATCGACGAGATCTGCCTGCGCATTGAGAGGATCCATCGACAGGAGGAAAATTCAAGCACCAGTTCAACACACGCCGACTGGAAGACGCTGCGGTGAAAAGGTCCTTCGTCGAGGAGCTAGAGAACCGTGCTGCGAATATTCCAGAAGATGGAAGCGTAAAAGATTAATGGAGCGCCATCAAGAACGCCTTCATCGCCACCGCCGAGAATAATTTGGGTGAGCTACGCACCCGAAGAAATCAGTGGATCACTTATTATACCTGGAGGAAGATAGAGAAGCGAAGGAACGCCAAAGCCGCAATAGAGCGAGCGAAAACACGAGGAGCCAAAGCCGTGGCCCGTCAGCGCTATTCGGTTCTCGAGAAGGAAGTGAAACGCTCATGCAGACGGGACAAAAGAGCGTGGGCGGACTCCCTAGCCGACAAAGGCGAGAAAGCCGCAAACACCGGTGACATTCTTCTCCTCTACGATGTTTCACGTCGCCTTAGTGGGACTAAGATGAATGCGACGATGCCCATGAAAGACACGTCTGGACAGTTATTGATCGACCCGGCTTACCAGTTAAAACGCTGGTTCGAGCACTTTGGAAACCTTTGATCCGCCAAGGGTTCGACGTATTACCCGTGTCAACACCGAAGCTCCATCAGTGCAGGAGATAGAAACAGCCATCCGTAGTATGAAATCGAACAGGGCCCCAGGGCTCTATCGCATATCAGCTGAGATGCTCAAAGCTGACCCCGTAGTTTCCGCACAACTACTGCATCAATTATTCTGCAATACATATATCAGAAACTGCAACAGTTCCGACCGACTGGATGCAAGGCGTCTTGTTGAAGGTACCAGAAAAAGGTGACCTGACTGTATGCGGTAATTGGTGGGGCATCATGTTACTTTATATCGTTCTCGAAGTCCTCTGCAAAGTGATCCTTAACCGGATACAGGAGAAGATTGACGCAACTCTCCGACGGCAGCAAGTAGGATTCCGTGCCGGACGATCCTGTGTGGACCATATTTTAACGCTCCGTATCATTCTGGAGCAAATCAATTAATTCCAAGAGTCTCTCTACCTGGTGTTCAATGATTACGAAAAAGCTTTCGACTGTCTCAACCACCAAAATATCTGGGAAGCCCTCAGGAGCAAGGATGTTCCTAAGAAAATCATCGGTCCCATTAAAGCACATATTCGTGCAGAGCAAGGATGGGAAAAAATCATTTATTTATTGTGTATCCCTCACTCACATCCACGCACAATCTGATGCGAGTGTGCTTCTCCCCCAGCCAAGCAAAATCTTTTTACTTTCATTGCTCATTCTTTCTAATCGCCGAGCACCGGGCGACGCAAGCAACGACGGCCGAATGAATCACTACCGAATATGAGTGCCGAAGCTGAACGAACCAAGATTGAACGAATGTTTGCGTTCTGAGTCGGGTGCGAGAGCATTCATGTTGGAACGTTCATTTAGCGTTCAGAGGAAGCATTCAGTACTGGGAATTGAATCAGTGAGTGCGTTTTGATTCAATCAGCTGAATGCCACTCGGTAGTTGAGAGAGCGAACGTTTATTCCGTTGTACACCGATGCAAGCTGATTCGTTTCGCACTCTATTTTTCTCTCTCCGGATTCGCTTCGGTGGCGTCGGTTGCGAGCCGTTCGTGTTGCGTTCGTTCTTAGTGCGCCGTGCTCTCACTCAGTATTGGGTTGTTGGCATTCTTTTTGCTATTTTACATCGCCGGCATTCGGGTGAGCGAATGAGTTTTCCCATGCTTGGTGCAGAGTACTGCGCAACGGCGGTGTCTTGTCCGATCCCATCCGGGTCGTTGCTGGAGTGAGGTAAGGATGTGTATACTGTCACCGCTACTGCTCCTAATTGTAGGTGCGATTGATCGTGAACCAAATCGTGAGTATCTGTGGCAACTCATTACCTTGGAGCACCCAAATGATTTCGAACTGGCTGATACCATTGCTCTCTTAGCTCAACGACGCTGTAATATGCAGAGCAAGCTTAATGATCTTGACGATCACTCCTCGACGGCAGGTCTTACTATCAACGTCAACAATACCAAATTGCATTACAACAAGGTTAACACTTCCAGCTTCACGGTACTTGGATAAGCAGTGGAGAATGTTGAAAGCTTCCAATATCTTGGAAGCCAAATGGCGGAGGATGGTGGCACCAATATAGACATAGGTGCACGGATCAAGAAGGTGAGGTCTGACCTTGCGAGTTTAAGGAATATATTGAAAAACATTCATATTAGTAGACGCACAGAAATCCGAATTGTCAACACGAACGCGAAATCTGTGCTGCAGTACGCCAGTGAAACTTGGTGTGTATCGGTGGAGAACACTCAACGACTGCACTGCCCCCACTCGCATAACAGTCCCATTTGCAAAAAGTAGGAATTGAGAAAACAGCATTTGAAGTTTGAAAACTTGTTTCCATATAAAACTTTGAAAAATCGTCAAAATTTGAAAAATATTTCGATCATCTCGAAACTTTCACAGATTGCTTTGCACATGAATATATAACTGTAAAAAATATTACAATCACTACAAAGTTGTTCAGTTTTGTGTTACGTGACACAAAAATCCATGATGGGACTGTTATGCGGGTACTTTTGATATGGGACGCTCATGACTTGGTATTTTTTTCACACATTGACATAAAAATTCGTAATTTTTATTATTGTTTTTGGAAGTACATCGAAAATGATGACTATTCATAACGTTAACTCAAAAATGATGAAAAGTCAAATGGGACAGTTATGCGAGTGGGGGCAGTGCAGGTCTTCATTAATAGTTGCCTGCACTATATAAATCGTGCATGGTGGCCTCACATCTCCAACGTGGAGCTCCATCGTCGATGTCATCAATAGCTGATAGCGACAGAAATTCGGGAGCGAAACTGAAAGTGGTTTGGCCACACTCTACGCAGGGGCGGAAACGAAATCTACTAGCAAGCGTTAGATTGGAACCCAGCAGCACTGAAAGTAAGTATTTGGAATATGGCTCAACCGAACTGAACAATAAGTAAAATTGGAACTGAATATGAACCAAGCTTGGCACTCAAATTGATGGACATGATAATCAATAATAAATACATTGTATGAGAAATTTGCCAGCCGGTCATCAAATCCGAATCTCCGGCACCAGGTGAATTTGGCCCTTAGCATGCAAGACACTTCTTATCCTCAAAAACCCAAAAACAAAATCAAGCAAACAAATTGAACAATTTTAGAAACAAATTGTATGTTTTTTGAGGCAATTATCTGACTGGTGGGTAATTGTCATGCATGTGCGATGTACATGTACGTGTGATGGCCCGTTCTGAGCCGACTGCCGATTAGTTCAATTTAGAAACTCCTCGCAGAATGGAAACTACAGCAAAACAAAAACACGATCCGGATGCACTTCTCTCGCAAATAAAATTACACAGTAAAAAAATCTTGTTGTAATTGTGATAATCAATAATAATTTGATTTTGAATTTTGTTATTGATATTGTAATCTTATAATTCATTTCTATATTTTAGACACTGATTTTTTCAGATTTTTAGAAATTCAGTTTGATACTTAAATGCATTTTCTAAAGACATTTTTTGATATTACATTACTGTTTTGTTGGGGACAAAACAGAAGCTGAATTTGTGCGTACTTTTAAACTCGTGAATAATCGATACTATTGACCCAAAATCGAAACTGTTTGATGGTAAGTATTCAACACTGTTGCGGTGTTTACCGACTTGAAGTTCCTTCTCGAAAATTGCAATGCAAGCCTGAAAAATCACTGAACTCGTGGTGAACGATCTTTGTCCTATTCTGTTCAAGTTGGGACAAACCTATGTCGCATTGGGTGGATTGTTGCAACAAGTTTTGATTCACTGTGACAGAGAGATAGGGTGCGGGACCAATTGAGCACGATTCATATTTTCACTTGTAGGGTATGAGTACCTTTTTCGACGTAGGATAACCAATCAATATTTAAATATAGCGTAGTATTACTGCTGGAAAACGATTCATTTGAGTGAAATTACGTTCAAAAATGCGTCCATGGATTTTACAAATTGGTTTACTGTGTACTTGTCGTAGCCATACCGTGTCAAGCACTGTCCGCAATGTAGCACGGGTTCAACCGCACCACCAACTCCATCATCGTCGTCGATGTTAGCCAGTCAGCAGCGAGCGATATCAAGAGGATGAGGGAACTTTGGATTGGCGACGTCCGTCGTCGTTGTCGGTGGTGCCATCGTCGCATTCGCATGCAAATTGATAATCTAAGTAATTCAAGTGCAATTGTCTCATTTGCTACTTTTAGAAACGGAAATTACGCGTAACGATGATGCTCTGCAGGGTGGATCCAAAAAAGGGGCTGCCCATTAATTACGTAAGGGATTTTTACGATTTTTCGACACCCCCTCCCCCCCTTGTAAGATTTTTTGTATGACAACCCAAAAATTTTTGTATGGCGCGTAAGATTTCTCAAACCCCCCCCTCCCCCCACAAACGCTTACGTAATTAATGGACAGCCCCAAAGATTGAATACTTTGATTGGAGGTAGTTCCATTTCCCAGTTGTCTCGTATAGCTACTTGAAGTAACAAAGTGCAAAGTTTCGGTGTACCAATCCTTATAGTCAATTATAATTTTCAATTATCCCAAGGCACATATGTATAAATTGATAAATTATTGATGAATTATGGAAAAAAATGCACAGCTCAGGTGAGATTTGAACTCACGACGCTTATACGCCAGACAAGTGCTTTGCCAACTAAGCTACCGAGTTGAACAATTACACTACATTTTAGATGTTATGTTGTTATTCTTTAATCAACGTAGATATTTGAGAAGAGAGTTGGTGTTTCAGAAATATAAAAAAAATATTTTGCTTGTTCAAGGAGGGGGGAAATGAGGGATTAAAAATTAGGAATATTTTATTCACGTGCTGCAATGGTATTTTTAACCATTCTCGTACTCTTCCCGGCACAGCCTGAATGTCTCCATTCAATGTAACACATCGAATCAAGAAGTAGTAGCGTCACACTCGAACCCGTCTGGCAAATTGATTCAAATTGATGCCTCCCCAACCGTTACAGACCGATCCCTTTACCAGACATGGCAAATACACGCAGCCAGCCAGCCATCCAGAAGAAACCAAATGGCGACGCGGCGGAGTGAACCCTCAGCTGGGGCATGATTCGCCAATTTTGCATGCAACATTTATGAAGTAATATTATGCATTGGATTGTTGGGTGCTTGGTTGGCTGGTTGTTTGATGAAGGCAAACTTTTCGAACTTCTTTGCTCCACACTCGTAGGCTGTGAGTCCACTATATAGTGTGTGCGTGTGTATTTTTTTGTTGTTTTAGCTGAGTGTTTTATTCAAATAATAGGCAGTTATTAAAGCCTCCGGGACGTTCCCGGGCGAGTCTTATCGAGCAGAACATGTCCATCATCGTTTGGTTGTTGCCGCCGCCGCCGCGCCGTTGTATTGCTGCCTTCGCCAGCCAAGACTTTGTTGTTGACGCTCGGTTGCGTTTATTTATTTACAAGCTTGTATCTACTGCATAGCTACACGTGTTCCAGTTGTAGAGAGCAGAAACCGTCTGGGGATTTGAACATTTATGGAGGGCATGTGATAGGGCCACAAAACACGCATATTTGTATTCTGCTATACAACCATGATGGGGGAAAAGTTTGCTCATTAATTCTGCAAATACAACATTGAAATGTGTGATAGGCTCCAGGGAGTCAACGCTTCACATCTCGATGGGGATGCATCGACCAGATAGGAAACAAAGGAAACCATTTTTAAGTAGTTTCTTGTTCTATTGAATACTTACTACTACATTCAGTCCTAAGTACCTATGGACCGAATTGAAAGTTCTCCATCCTGGGCGATTGCCAGCCATCGCCTTGGCCTGTGGACAGGTCAAATTTTTGTCGACTTTCTTTTTTTCCTTGTTGAGGTTGCGCCACCATGGGCGTCTGGGCCTGCCTCTGCAGCAATGTCCTACTTGATAACCTAACGCATACTTGCAGATTTCGTTTTCACCCCTGCGTAGAATGTGGCCGACCCACCTCCACTTTCACTCCCGGATTTCTGTCGCTATCGGCTTTTGATGACATCGACGATGGAGCTCCAAATTGAAGGCTACCATGCACGAATTATATGTGGAATGGTGCATTGTGTATCTCTTCACTGTACCTTGCGCTGTTCTGCAGTCCTACCCCGTGTATGCGTATCTGCCGTACGCATCATCTTCTTTGCGTATACTGCTGATTGACAGTTCTCGACATACTTCAGTTCTATCTAGACTATCGAACGGGCTAGTAATGTAATGCGTTTGTTTTAACTTTTCAATAAAGTGTCCGTGTTTTTATAACGTGATTTCGCGAGTTTCCCCGTATATTATCGTCTCCGAATTTCCGAGTACGTTGTATTCCACTGCGTTGGCCTCCGGACTCTGTTCGCCGTCATTATATACCGCAGGCATCTATTTATGAAAACCTGCAGTCGTTGAGTGTTCTCCGCTGATACATATCAAGTTTCACTGGCGTACTGCAGCTCAGATTTCACGTTCAAGTTGAAAATTCGGATTTTGGTGCATCGACTAGTGTGACTGTTTTATCCATACATTTCTTAAATTCGCAAAAGCAGTTATCGCCTTCTCGATCCATGTATCTATGTCGATCAAGGTACCACCCCCGGCCGCCATTTGGCTACTAAGATATTGAAATCTTTCAACATCCTCCACTGATTGCCCAGCTACCGTCAAGCTCTTGACCGTGTTTACATCCAACGATTTGCTCTTGCTGACGTTGAGCCAGGGCCGAATCTAAGGGGGGCGGGGGGCCAGGGCCCCGGGCCCCCACATTTTAGGGGCCCCCACAAAAATCTTTTTGCTTGCTAAACATTAACAAAAACAAAGAAAGCCTATTTTCTCATAGCATTTGTACTTCCGAGGGGCCTCCACATCCGCTCTGGCCCCGGGCCCCCACAATCCTCAATCCGGGCCTGCGTTGAGCGATCGGCAAGATCGTTGACCTGCCGCCGAGGAGCGATCGGCTAGATCATCGAGCTTACTCTGCATATCAGAACGCCGTTGTGCTAGCAGTTTAAATTATTTTAGATGCTCCATGGTAGTGGGCAGCCATAGCAACCCACAATTTGGTTCACGATCTATCGCACCCACCAGGATCTGGGCGATTACGATGAGGAACAGTAGCGATCCTAGCCTCACTCCAGCAACGAACGATCCGGGATCGTACAAGACACCGTTGTGCTTCAATGAGGCCGATAATTTTCTCAGGGATACCCTTGCGCCTGGGAGCTTCCTACATGTTTTCGTGATTGAGACGGTCGAAAGTTTTTGAAACGCAATGAACGCCAGTCTTTCTTGACTCTTTTTTTTTCTCCTGTATCCGGTTAAGGATCACTTTGCAGATGACTTTAAGAACGATGCACAGCAACATAATACCCCGCCAATTATCGCATACAGTCAGGTCACCCTTTTTGGGCAACTTCACAGCAATGCCTTGTATCCAATCGACCGGAAATAGCGCGGCTTCCCATATGTTGCAGAATAATTGATGAAGCAGTTGTGTAGATACTACGGGGTCAGCTTTGAACATCTCGGCTGATACACGATCGACCCCCGGGGTCCTGTTCGATTTCATGCTACGCTGTTGGCTTTCTTATCTCCTGTAATGATGGATTTTCGGTGTTGACACTTGTAATGCCCTTGACAGATCATGCTGAGGTGTTGGTGGCATGGCCAATACTTGAAGAAGGTTTGAAAAAGGGCTCGAACCAGCGTTTCAGCTGGTCAACCGGGTCGCTCAATAGCTGTCCGAATGTGTCTTTCACGGACATCGTAGCAATTATCTTAGTACCGAGACGTGAGACATCCTAGAGGAGACGAATGACGCCGTTGTTTGTAGCTTTCTCGCCTTTGTCGGCTAGGGAGTCCGTCCACGCTCCTTTGTCCGCCTACATGAGCGCGTCACTTCCTTCTCGTGAGCCAAATACCGCTGACGAACTACGGCTTTGGCTCCTCGTGTTTTCGCTCGCTCCATCGTAGCTTTGGCGTTCTTTCGCATCTTTGTCTTTCCAGATGTCATCTGTGATCAACTGCTTTCTCTGGGATCGTAGCTCACCCAAATTATTCTCGCAGGTGACTATGAAGGCGTTCTTGATGGCACTCCATTGATCTTCTACGCTTCCACCATCCGGAATATCCACAGCACGGTTCTCTAGCTCCTCTACGTAGGACCTTTTCACCGCAGCGTCTTCCAGTCAGCGTATGTTGTACTGGCGCTTGAATTTCTCCTCCTGTCGATGGATCCTCGCAATGCGCAGGCAGCTCTCGTCGATTAGGAGATGATGGTCGGACGCAATGTCGACGCTACGTTTGTTCCGCACATCAAGAAGGATCCGTGTCCATGTTCGGCTGATACAGATGTGATCGATATGATTTTCCGTGATGCCATCACGGGAAACCCATATCACTTTGTGCACTGGTCGATGAGAAAAGAGCGATCTCCCAATCACCATGTCAGTGTTGCCACAAAACTATGCAAATAGCTCACCGTTCTCGCTAATTTCTCCTAGACCATGGTGTCCCATAACGTTCTCTACTCATAGTCCGTGTTGTCGGGACCAACCTTCGCCAATGATGATCTTCTTTTGGAATCTTATCCACGACAGCAGTCAGTTGACTGTAAAAGTTCTTTTTGTCTTGCAATTCGGCAGCATCGATTGGCGCGTAACATTGGATAATGGTGAGGTTACGATCCCGTGTTCTGAATCTGGCTACAATCATCTTCTCATTAATAGGTTCCCATTGTATGCGCAGCGTGGGCGTGAGCGCTGAGTTGGAAATCAACTCCCCGGTGGTGATGAGCGTGTTCACCTCATAGGCCAGAGTATAGCAGAATTTGGCCCAACGCCAATCTGTATTTCCCAAGGTTCGGTCAACGGACTTCGCTCAGTCCTAGGAAATCGATCTTCATACGGCATGCCTCATTGGCTAGTTGTGCCAGTTTACCCTGCCGGGCTAGGGTTAATACATTCCATGTTCTTGTCCGTTGTTTCGCGCTAAAATTCGTTGAATCAGTTCGTAATCTTTCATATTCGTTTTTTGTAATGGTTGTTAAGCTTCGAGAACAGTAGGTTGTTGGCCTAAGGTCCCCTATCCACCGTGGTGGGGTTGCCGGTGAAGGGGCATTTCATACTCAACCGCTGTGGATGCCAGAACATACGCTGTTTGAGCCCCACCTCCTTGGTGAACAGTCGCTCGGGACGTATCTCCTCAATCTTGCTGATGTCAGAAGGACAACAGTGCCCAGGCTGTACTACCAGCTAAGTACGCAACTCTTAACTGACGGTCTTTGTCATCGCTTGACCCGTGAAAGCATGGGGTAGGAGCTAGTGAGGACCAGATCTATGTTTGACGCTCTCCTTACCGACTCACCGTTTGCAGCCCATATAGCTGTGGCTATATGAAACATGGTATTCATTGTTTTTGTGTAAACGGAAGAAAGAAGAAAAACACCGTCTGGACAGTACCTGAGATTGTATCCAGATATCTTACGCAAGGCCTTGTTTCATACATCTGATCTGAATATTACAAATTAACTATGATAGAATCCTTAAACCTACAATTCTCAATCAGCTCTACTTGAACTAGAAGTAACCTATCCTAACGATCGTCCTGTTGAGACATCGTAAAGTTTTACGACCCGTGCTCACACCTCTTGCTCGTTTGGGGTAGGGGTTGTTATCTGCTTCTCATCAAATACTTTGGCCGAAATGCCCAAAATGGCCAAAATATTCCGTCCCATCCAATTAATTTTACACTTTCCAAGTGCTCCGCAATTCTGGAATCGCTCGGCACCCTTACACATTCGTCTTCACGCGATAAAATTCAAATTATGATTTTATGATCACGATTATGAGCGCGGCGGCAGCGGCGGCGGCGTTGCTCGGCTCGTTTGTTTCGCTTGCAAAGCCCCGGAGAATAAATAAAGACGAGCTTCGAAGCAGAAGAAAAGGAAGAAGAGAAGGTCCACCGGAACAGAACAGAGGAGGGCGTAGCCTGGGTCGTCCGTCGACCGTCGGTATCCAGCCGAAATCTGATGATCTTTTGAAAAATGTTGTTTTTCGGTTTCGCTGCACTTGACGACCGCAGCAGCACATCATATAAATATCAACAGGGGCAGAACGATTAAGACCCCGGCCCGGTCGGTGACGGTGGTGCACGGTGGGTCAAGTATTGGTTAAATTTCCTGTACGGTTCAACGAAAGTGAGTTAATCGAATGTTTAGGTACGAAGTAAAAAAAAGATCGGACGAGTTTTGGTTGAGAGTTTTTACAAGTTCCCATTTTGATCGCCTTATTACAAGGTCTCGTCCCTCTGTGCAGCGGCGACGATGATGACGATGGCAATGGAACGGCCAGCTGCACGCGGCTCACCCCATCGGATCCGCTCGCTGATGCATCTTCACTCTTCAGCGTTGTTGCAATGCAACTGGCAGCGATAATGCAGCGCGGTATATTCTGGTTGTTTATTAAAGCTGTCTAATTTGGAAACAGCCCGAGCCAATTAATAATTCATTATTTACGATTCTGCACTGCGGCTTCATTCGCTTCCACTCACTTATATATTTTCCACATTATTTTTTTTGTTTTTGCTCCCCTTGAAATAAAGTGGCATCAGACATAATGGAGCCGTGTACTCGCAGCGAATTCCCTTCATAGCGGTAGCCGCAGACGTATCGTCTTAACTCAATCAACGCTTTTCAAAACCAACACCGGATCAGTTCTATAAACGTCCATCATTCCGATCACTCCCGGCGAGCATTCTCCCGAAACTTTTAACTACTCTGATTGACCTCCAATAGAGGAGTCGTGATCGCGATCATCTCGAATCGACCATTTGGTGGCCGCGGCTGCGGCCTTGCGTTGAACAAAGTCGTTACGATCTTAATCAGGAATCCGTCGGTGGCTCAACCGCGCCGACGGTACCGAAGACGTCGATGACGGCCACTCAGCCTGCTAGGTCCTAATGGATTCTCCTTTTGTCTAGCTGTGGAAAACGGGCGCTCCCTTATGCCATCCCCAAGAGCAAACTCTAGATGGTATGGAATCCTTTACTAACAGTTTGATTGAAGCTCTCTTCTGGTCGAATGAGAAAAGCCGCGTTGGTGTTGTTTCTTTCAGGTGTAGGTACGTCTGTTTGTAGTCTGTGGCGAAACAGTGCTTGATAGACTTTCAGTCGGCGTGTGTCTTACGGAATGACTCAGCACTAACGTTCCGATGAGTTCAGTGAGTGCTTTCATCTGATACCCGATCCAGATTATTTTACTAAGTTTTTAATAAGGTGGAACGAAGTTTCAAAATCATAAGAAATCCGATGTTTGATAAAACATAAAGAGTTAGATTTCTATAGGTATTGGTACGGCCAGCAATCTGTCTGTGTAAAACTCAACGGAATCTTATTACATACATGAGATACTTGTAATACCTTATACAAATATCCATTCTAACTTATCCTTCTGCTATCATTATCATTTAAATACTGGGTTTTACAGACAAGAACAGTGAGCATGTGACTAATTTGACAATAACTTTTCATTTGGGCCTATCTGACTTCGCCGATTTCTCTTCGTTGACTCTCTCTTTCGCTAATAACTTGATCA
The DNA here is from genome assembly GCF_035046485.1 of Aedes albopictus. Classification (NCBI taxonomy): domain Eukaryota; kingdom Metazoa; phylum Arthropoda; class Insecta; order Diptera; family Culicidae; genus Aedes; species Aedes albopictus. The sequence continues at coordinate 299,530,329 of NC_085136.1, read as the reverse complement.
AAACAAACTAAATTATTATTCTACTTGTTCCTGTAGTAAGAAGTAGCCATCTCCTATAGAATTTGAACAAACGATCTTTGTAAAACTCATTACACATTCTGTAATAACTCAAAGAGGTGATCGATGAAGACATTTCGGCAATGTCAGTTAGGCCCTTATGAAAAATGAATTATTGGGCACCACTACACTTCGTGTTAAACGAGTTTCAGCATGCTTTTGTACATATAGAATCTTTACATAGATAAAACTGAGTCAACAATTATACGCCTAACTTCTCTTAACAAAAGTGTGGAGTGGACCTATCACGCCGAGGATCTGGGATCGAATCCCACTCCTGACGATCTCGCAAAATGTGAGTTCTTCCTTCGGAAAGGAAGTAAAGCGTGGGTCCCGAGATGAATTAGCCTAGGGCTAAAAATCTCCTTAATACAGATAAAAAAAATAACGAAAGTGTTGAGGTTGATTCCCATCACTCGCTATGCTGACGTAGCCATTTTTTTCGCTGCCTTGATCCTCAGTGCCCACCTTCTCTGCATCCTTCTAATATTCGTGAAAGTACTGCTTCCAACTTTCGATCACATCTGTAAAGGGTTTCTGTCCTTATTCCGGAACATTTCGGTTCGCGACATAAACAGGTTAATAGGGATGTGCTGAGCTTCTGGTAGAGCTTACGTGTATCTTGAGGATAGCACAGAAATTCCATTTCCTCGCGCTCCGCTTCCACCAGGCCGAGCTTTTTCTACCGGAAGAGGCGAAACTGTTGCCTCCACTTCTGTTTGTATCGCTCTACATTCTGTCGGGTTCCATTCTGCAGCATTACCGCACGCCCTTCTTCTACAGAATCGCTCTTCGCTCCTCGTTAAACCGTTTGCTCCGTCAGCTTCGTTTCACGTACCCAATGGTTCTCCCGGCTTGTCGTTGATGGCTGGTTTGATTGTACTCCCTCAGTCCTCTAGAGGAATCTCGTGGAGCTCTCCCTCGTCAACGAGCAGATGCATAACAACATTTGTTTGCATTATGCGTATTAGAGTGACTGGTGATCCGATTTTATCTACTCCGATTTTGTCAGCCTTTTTTGAACAGGAAACAAGAACCAGTCCGTAGGATAGAAGAAAGAAGGACTAGAAATTAGAAAGATTGCGCCATTCAACAGTACAAGTTGTGCGGGAAAAATTGGAAATTTCAAAGTCATGTACCAAAAACCACTAAACCCGACAGTTATAGTTAGGCAGCATCCATTTATTACGTAACGCTAAAATTGTCATTTTTCGATCCCTTTCCGCCCTCCGTAACGCTTTTTTGTATGAAAATCCTAAAATTTTTGTATGGGCCGTAACGCTCGGCCAAACTCCCCCCTCCCCCTAGAGCGTTACGTAATTTGTGGACGGCGCCTTAGACCAAACATAGGACAAATAACGATACAAATATTTACCCCCTGAGGAAGACACAATCCCCGTGTCGAAACGTCGGGCAAATAAAGAACGTCGTTTGTTCAATAAATGACTGCGTAGCCCAACATAATCAATTCCACCAAACAGTCGATTAATCATCAGTAGGAAAATAAAAGTATTTTTCACTCAGCATTGCCATTTTTGAATCAATATTTGTTCAGTTTATCACGCAACGAACAAATCTTGCACAGCTTTTAAAAAATATGTTTGCACACTAACACATTTCTGCTCATTTAGCACCCAACCCTAAAAAGGTTTCATCGTTTCAAATTGAAGATTCAGCAATCATACCTACCTTGATACCTTGTTGGCTACAAAGTAACTTTACTGCAACGCCGTGCGTATTGTAGAGCACCATCTTTGTCGGTTTTGGACGATGTTCCTCCAGTTTCCCCGAACGTGTAGGAATCATAGATCTTCTTCAAACGCGTGCAGCCAGCGAGTTCGCGACCGCCCACGAAGTCGCCTACCTCTACCGGGTTCTCTGCTGAATATTGTTTTCGCACTTTCTTCCGACATTCGCACTACGTGTCCAGCCCACTGAAGTCTGCCGTATTTTATACGTTTCACAATATTCTCATCTTCGTACACTTGATACAACTCGTGATTCATGCGTCTGCACCACACTCCATTTTCTTGTTTCCCACCGAGAATTGTCCGCAGCACTTTGCGCTCAAAAACTCCAAAAGCTTTTCGGTCCACCTTCTTTAACGTCCACGCTTCGTGACCGTAGAGGGCAACCGGAAGAATCAGCGTCTTATACAGAGCGAATTTTGTTTGCGTTTGCAAATTACGGGACCTAAGCTGGCTACGCAATCCGTAAAAAAAAACCTATTCGCAGCTGCAATACGCCTTTTCACTTCACAGGAAACGTCATTGTCACAAGTGTTCCAAGATAAACAAGTTCTTCAACAACTTCAAACACTTCCCCATAAATCCCTACCTCAGCACTAACACCACTAGGCCTGCTTCTGTCTCTACCCGCAATCATGTACTTCGTCTTACTTACCTTACTTACCGATCAGGCTAAGGCCGGGTGGCCTCTGCTGTTTATAGTAGCCGCCTCCATTCCACTCGGTCCATGGCTGTTTGTCTCCAGTTCCGCACATTGCGTAGGGTCCGCAGATCGTCCTCCATCGTCCATCATCTTCTTGTACCGGTCGGATGACGCTCGAGAACGATTTTAGTCGGGTTGCTATTCGACATCCTGATGACGTGACCCGCCCACCGTAGCCTCCCGATTTTCGCGGTATGGACGATGGTTGGTTCTCTTAGCGCTGATGTAGCTCGTGGTTCATTCGCCTTCTCCAAATCCCGGCTTCCATCTGCACTCCGCCGTTGATGGTACGCAACACCTTCCGTTCGAAAACTCCAAGGGCGCGTTGGTCCTCTGCACGTAGGGTTAATGTTTCGTGCCCATAGATGACGACCGGTCTAATCAGCGTTTTGTAGATGGTTAACTTCGTGTTACGGCGAACTTTATTCGATCGTAGCGTTCTGCGGAGTCCAAAGTAAGCACGATTTCCTGCCACAATGCGCCTCTGAATTTCTCTGCTGGTGTCGTTGTCGGCGGTCACCAGTGAGCCCAAGTACACGAATTCTTCAACCGCCTCGATTTCATCACCGTCGATATAAATTCGGGCTGGCGGGCGCGGTTATTCTTCCCTGGAGCCCTTTGCCATCATGTACTATGTCTTCGACACATTAATGACTAATACGATTCGCCTGCCTTCACTCTTTAGTCGGATGTAAGTTTCCGCCATCGTCTTAAATTTACGAGCTATAATATCAATATCATCAGCGAAACCAAGCAGCTGAACGGACTTCGTGATAATCGTTCCACTCGTGTTTATCCCCGCTCTCCTTATTACACCTTCTAACGCAATGTTGAACAGCAAGCACGAAACACCATCACCTTGCCTTAACCCTCTGCGAGATTCGAAGGGACTCGAGAATGTCCCTGATACTCAATCTACGCACATCACTCGATCCATCGTCGCCTTGATCAATCGTATCAGTTTATCCGGGAATCCGTATTCGTGCATAACCTGCCATAGCTGTCCTCGATCGATTGTATCATACGCCGATTTGAAATCGATGAACAAGTGATGTGTGGGCACGTTGCATTCGCGGCATTTCTGCAACACCTGGCGGATAGCGAACATCTGGTCCGTTGTAGCGCGTTCACCCATGAATCCAGTCTGATTGGTATTTGATCTGCTCCAGCGGCTTTGTTGTTTTACAACCGGCCAACCTCCTCCTCAATCTCTTGGAGGTCAGGGGCCGGAAGTACTTCGTCTTGGTAGAGTTAATTGTCAAGCCTATCCTCGCTGTCTCTCTCTTCAGAGGAGCATAATCTTCCTCCACTGCCCTACGATCGATGCCGATGAGATCAATATCGTTCGCAAAACCGAGGAGCATGTGCGACCGTGTGATGATAGAGCCATTCCTCTGCACGCCTGACCTCCTAATCGCTCCTTCGAGAGCAATGTTGAACAATAAATTTGAAAGAGCTGAATCCATGCCAGGTCACAAACGACGTAGATACTTCGTCCGCGATTCGAATACTTGATTTTGATCCATCCAGGACGGAACAGAAAGAACAAATAAATTCAAATTTGTTGTCCGCGACGCCATGATGGAAAAAGGCCAAACGCTGCCGCCATCTCTATACGATTCGCATCGATTTGATAGCTTTAGCCTAAACCCCCGTATGTTGATATAGGAAAAGGTTTGCGTCTACGCTGATTTGACAGAAGCGTTCGCTTTCCCTTTTTCTGTCCGCAACATCCGTTCTAGTTTTTGAGTACGTATTCTATCTACGACACCCCTCACTCTCAGTTTTTATGTTTGGCGAGCTCAGAACCATATTGTATGAGTAAAGATTTGGTTTTTTAAATGTCCAGATTTTGTGGTATTCAATGGTACCGGGGCTGAAAAAATGGTGTCCTCATTATGATATAATTATGCATCTACCGTATGCGTGATAATGTTTGCACCATCGTTAAATTAGGTTCCAGTTATCCTTGTAAATACAATAGGGGTACTCACTAAACAGATTAAATTGCTGCGTAAGCCATGATTTTCTGCTTATTTGAAATGTTTCATGATTTTGCGCAGTGAATCAAAATTCAACCATCGCGCAACAATAACAACAATGTCGCAACCTGAATTTGTTGCGACATTCTACCCAATGCGACATAGGTTTGTCCCAACTTAAAAAAAGGTATGAAGATCATGCAGCACGAGTTTAGAGATTTTTAGGCCTTGCATTGTGATTTTCGAGCGGTACCTTCGTGTCGGTAAACACTGCAACGCTCCTGGAGATGTCATCAAAAAGTTTCGATATTGTGTTGGTATTAATTGATTATTCACGAGTTGAAAAGTACGCAACAAAATCAGCTTCCGTTTTGTCAGCAACAAAAAAAAATGGGATCATGTCATTATCTGTTACCAGTTGGGATAAAGAGTAATCGCTGCGCCTTTTTGTTGCTTGTTTTGTGCCTCTTTTGTCTGATAATTCTCTTCACTGATTTTGCGAATGAAATAATCAAAGATTGCCTTGGTGATCGCGACGTTTAATCAGTTTACGCTGTTATAATGATTTTATTTGACAGTGCAGGCATATAAGCTAAAACTCATGTCATAGTAGGCTGTGAAGTGTTGATTTTCTTAGTTTAACACTTGCATAATAACAAAGTGACAACCTAGCTCGTGATTTGTCCACGCACAAATGTCTAAAAGTGTTCGTGGTAGTGTCACAGTCAAGATTAATTTTTTTTTTGAGATTATTTTTTTATTTTGTCATTGCCTAATGGTGTAGACGTCAACACACACAAAAATATAACTATTGATTCTGGAATTTGGAACGGGATTGATTGTTCGTCGGAGAACCGCCGTAATTTTCCTTTTTGATCTGTCGTTCCGTTAAGTCGCTGATTTCGCGTTTCTTTGCCATTTTTCTCATTGAGCGCACATAATTCGCCCAAATCTTCTTTCTGGTGGCAGCGATAGCCTTCTTAATCCATGTTAACCTTGGACGACCAGTGAACACCTTCGGGAATAGTTACCCTTGCTCTTTCACGGTCTAAGACCGTTTTACGGTCCACCTGAACACTCCTGAAATGTTTTTTTTTTTAACATTTGCGCGTGGACAAATGCCGACTACCGCTGCCACCTCTTCATGGTGCAAATTTTAAACTGAAGAAATCGGATATTTTAAACCCGCAGCCTACTATGATATGAGTTAGAGCTTACGTGCATGCAAAGTAAACTAACGGCGCCGACATAGTGCCGCTTCAAAGTGAGAGTGGGAGTGCGCGTCCAAAGGATTTTCGTGGATTTGCTGTTGTTGATATTCTTTTTTGAGGCATCGCACACGCGCACTCTCACTCTCACGCGCGTAACTATAACGGCACCCCAAGACGTATGCGCAGGTGATATGGGAACCTTATTTGTACGATGGTGCAAACTTTATCACGCATACGGTAACATAGTTACGTAACACACTTATGGTAGTTTATATGTTATATTTTTAAATTAAATCACAAATTAAAACAGAATAACATTACAGAGCTTGAATAACAGAATAAGTTAAAAGAACTTGTTGTAGTTTTGTTAATGGAACTTGTTATTACTTTGTTTGCATCAAATTAAATTGAGCAAATATTGATAAAATCTTGCTAAAATCATATCACATTTTTTTATACTTCGAATTTTGGATGATCACACTTATTTCTGAATTGCCTGTTCGGTACTTTTTTGACGAGATTATAACAGCAGTACGATCTCGGTAGTTTCGGTAATCGATTCTACTGAGGTTCAGTAAAACACCTGTCAAAATCGTATGGAAAAGGTAAACAATGCATTTTTGCTGAACGAGTTCGGTGCTCAGCAGTTTTAATCTCGTCAAAAAATTACCGAACTCGGTAATCAAAATTAAGTGTGATGTTTTGTTAGAATTTTTGCTATTTTAACTGTTAACGGTACATGTTTTAAAACAACCTTTGTTACATAAATCTAGTCGTAAAATTATCATAGCATTTTACCTATACTTTTAGAAATTTTACATGTTCTACCAAGTTGTTTCACATACAAAAATGCACAAATCATCGATCACCGAGTTCTTCATGTCGAAAAATTCACTTTTTGTCTCATGTGGAAGCTCTTCCGAAGAAATAATAACCTAAAACATCGATGTGCAACATACTGTGCTGGTGTAATGATTGATTGAAATCCTTTGCATTATATTATTGTTCATCAGAAATGCAGCGAATCACAACTTCACGATGTCCGCTTCACTGTCGTATTCCAGCCGACACCAACAATACCTGTCCAAAAGTGGTGGTCTGTCTCCACATATTGTTCTTTCGTAGCGATCCACACACACGGCGGGTTCCCCCCATAAATCATAACCCTAATAAACGACCAAATGAGCAAACATTTGTTTCTATTCCAGTGATTTGAATTTGAATCTAGTTTTCGGTTCCTCTCCACACCACCGCACTAGTCCGAAATGGTTCTCGCTTTTTCGGAGCGGAAACGAAAGACAATAAAAAGGTGAACACCCAAACACCGAAAACGACTCCGGTCCCCCTTCGTGCCAACCAACCGAATGCAATAACGAACGTGAAAATAAATAAAAGCTCGAGCTTATGTTTAATTTGCGTGTTTAGCATAAATTCATCATCTAATTTATTAGCGGTATAATCGCTTTGCTGTGTTTTGCTCTTTTTGTTTGCGTGGTTCGGGGTTTTATTTTGACGGGGGACGTTTTTCTAACACATTTAGAGCGACTTAAAATGGCCGTGTCAGAAATAAGAAATGCTAAGGTAAAACTCAAGATAATTGCGTGAAGAATACGGAGTGCTGTTGTGCTCGAGAACTGTTCAACCGCTGAAATGTGGTTAGCACACAAAAACAGTTGGTAGCCGTCAGGGGCCAGTGTGAGAGTTCCATTGAGGTCCAAGAATGACAGATCCATCAGACCATTCTATAAAAAGAGATGATAGACCACACGGCATGGTTCAACCCACCGAGGATCAGTGAACCCTACCGAGGTACTAACAACCGTTGAAATTTAATCACCGCTCTCATTGTACCGCACCGTTTAACCGTTTACCTAATGTGATCTCAATATTTACCGAATCATCACGCTGTTTCGACAACTCACCACGAGCAATTGGGTTCGGATGATTGGACCGTCAAATAGTGTAATTTTTGAGTCCATGGAAATGACGACATTCATCCATTAGAATTGTACTGACCAGTGCGTATGTATGGTGACTAGAATGCGGAACTAAGTAGTGGTTCGAATCAGATCAGGGAAATGTTTGTGATGCTGCTTCGGATATCAAAAGATGAGTGGAATCCAATTTACCGCCTCCTGTGGCAATCTGCTGCCTATTGGGACATAGCGTTCTTGAAGAATGGAATGGGGAATTTGGAGCTTTCATGCTTGAGAGGGGTTTCGTGGAACACAGAACATAGGATTATTGAGCTAAAAGAAATATTTGGGTTTAACAAAGCTGGGATAGTTGGCTATTTGTGTTCTTTAACATGAATTGATACAATTTATTTCAGTAACAAAGGAGAACCAATGACACGGCACTACAAAACAATTAGCTTCAAACTTCTATTTTCTTTATTACTTGCGGCTACATACTTGAAAAGCTGGAGTTGTGAACCATTCCGTTCTGACAAAAATATTCAATTCTTCTTCTTCTTTATGGCTCGACGTCCTCACTGGGACTTGGCCAATCTCACTTCAACTTAGTGTTCTTTGAGCATTTCCTCAGTTATTGATTGAAGGGCTTTCTTTGTCTGCCATTGCATGGATTTGTATATTGTGCGGCAAGTACAACGATACACTAAGTCCAGGGAGTCGAGAAAATGTTACCGACCGGAACAGAAATCGAATCGGATTGGCGATCCATAGCCTTAACCACTAGGCTAACTGGAGACCCCAAAAATATTCAATTAACAAATCTGAAAACAGAAAACTTTTGAGAATCATCAACCGGTATTTTGATGAAATGCGTCATATAAAGATAAGGAAAGATGTGCCGCGAAGTATTAGGAGTTATGTAGCTGCCATCAACGTTTTACGAAAATCCGTCGAGCTTTCCTCAATAAACGGTGTATTATAATACAATAATGCTCATGTTATTTTATGCTTGTTTCGTGGTGGATCATTAAAAAAATGAGTATCTCCTTAGAAATAACATAAATTTGGCTCTCTAGAAATCTTAGTCTTCTTCGGAATCTTAATTCTTCGGATAATTCCACATACCCTCTGAATTTCCGCATGGTTCCATCATGGGTCTAATATGTCATGAATGACGAGATGTCGAAGTTGAAGTGATCATCGTCGGATTCCCTGAGCTTATAGCACTGACTAGAGGTAAAGTAAAATAACTCTAGAAAACTGGAATAAGCTCACCACAAAGCTAACTACCTCAGCTGAACAACCAGAAGCCGGAGCAGCAGATAAAACTTGTGTGCATATTTTATATAGGATTGTTCACAGTGCTTCGCTAGGTCGCCAGCCAAACAAACTACTTTAGCAGGATATCAACCAGGATTGGAAAATACAGTTTTTTACCGATTTTGGCAACACGAGGTGAATTTTATGTTGCCAAATTGGGGTGTTGCCAAAATCGGTAATTTTTTTTTTGTGGATTATTTTCAATTTTTATACGTCAATTTGGCTTATATTTTAAATATGGACTATTCACAAGTTATAAAACGATCCCTGTGGGTGACGTTCATAAATTACGTCATGATTTGTAAAATTGTTGATTTTGGAAAATTTAACGAATTTTGATTTTTTGAAGAAGAGTAAGGCTAAAATATAAATACATTTACAAATACAAACGATTTTTCGGTAAAAAATTTTGGTCAAAATTTTTTGTTGCCAAAATCGGTAAAAAATTGTTGCCAAAATCGGGTGTTGCCAAAATCGGTAAGAAATTGTTGCCAAAAACGGGTGTTGCCAAAATCGGGAAGGAAAAGTTGCCAAAAACGGGTGTTGCCAAAATCGGGAGTAGACAAAAACGGGTGTTGCCAAAATCGGTAAGAAACTGTATTACCGCAAGAATGCCATGACATTCTCCAGCATAAACCTTCAAACCATCTACACTGAACCTTTTTTTATGCACAAGGCTGGGGTGTATGCAATAAAAGAGGCACAAAAAGAGAGAAATTTGTGCATAAATTAAGTTGGGGGTTTTGAGGGAATCAAGTTTGCGAGAACGTGTCTTCCTCCTAGGCATTTGAGATGCGGTAGAGAGCAGAGATCCCAAAAAAGAAGGGGTTTTAAGGCTGGGATGGCATGCTCCTCAGTGTGTGTGCAAGTGTGCGCGGTTTTTATATAAAAATGAGCTGCACTGTGCACATTTTAAGTACGGAATACCATCCGTGTTCCAAAGGGACGTTTCAGTGGGTTGTTTCAGGGGTTTTCAGGAGCGTTTTATGGGCGTTCTGTCAGGTTTTGTTGGAGTTTTAACGAGATTACGGGGAATTCAGGTGCATTTCAATAGTATTAACCTTCCGTAACTCGCGCGGTTGACTACCTGCGTCAGCACCACGCTAATGCTGAGTACAAAAACCGAGAATTTTACATCGTGTTGTACAAAATACAACAGCGCGATCGCTCGAGGGTTAAGGGGATCCCAGGGGCCTTAAAAGGACATTACCAGGGGTTTTAGGGGCGTTTCAAGGCATTTCATAGAGTTTCAGGGGGTTTCAGTAACATTTTAAAGACTTCCTAGAGGTTTTGAGGGTGTTTGATAGCATCTCGGGGGCGTTTCAAGGGGTTTCCAGGTGAGTTTCAGGGGAATTATGGAGCCTATTATAATTGGTTATGATGATTTCAAGGGGTTTTCACTGGGATTACGGAGGTTTCATGGGCGTTCCGAAGCATTTCAGGTCAGGACCTATCAGAGGGTTTCAAGAACACCCTTGAAACTAACTGAAATGCCTGCGAAATCCCAACCAGAATTGCCGGGGCGACCCCAGCCACATCCAGCCACCCAACATTGTCTGCGAACCCTCCTCGACAGTCGGGGCGCCAGTGTCCTGGAAGCATCACCCTAATCGGAATCACTGAATCGACTCCGGTGTCTTGGACTAGGTCCAGATTAAGCGATCCTGTTGAACACCATTCGATGCCCAGCTATATCCCTTGGTAGCCTAGGCCCCTTCGGTGCGGACGTCTCCCACACCGGAACTGACGGACAACCCTTGGCGCTGAAGGATGATCTGGAAGAGAGTAACTGGGCACCCACGCCCATCACCCTGGACGTCGTGCGATGTGAAGCTTTGGCAGAACTGGGGACACACCCATCACCGACCGTTCCCCCATGGACGACAAGGGAAGTCAAGCATGCAAGTCCATATCCACCAGCCGTGGGCAAACGAATCATCTATCACCGTACGCCGCACCTTTTTTTCCGTTATCGGGCCAGCCAGCAGAACTTTTGATGATATCTTTCCTATCCTAACACTACCATACACATCCAAATTTTGCCTTCAGTGGAACATAAATGGTTTCCTTAACATCTTAGCGGATCTTGAACTGCTCACCGTCAACGATCCTCCATGGGTTCTTCCTCTGTACACAGCAAATAATTTTGTAATATCCAGGCGCGTAATTTCTGGCGATGTATCCATTTTTGAATGTAATTTCACCCGATTACATCGTTTTCCAACAATTATCACACTTACCATGTACACCCTGGTTGGCAACGGAAAGCGTCGACAAACCCGTTTCAGCAGATACCTAGAAGCAGTATCATATTTATCTCCTACCTCCCAACTCGGTGAAATGGCCGAGAGGTAAGAAATATGACTCACAATCAACGGATCAGTGTACGAATCCATGCCAATATTTGATATATATGATTCATCTATCGATATATATGATTCATCTATCGATCCGGTTCTAGCGATTGCTAGACCCACTTTCAAGCTGCGGCGGCTAATTTGCTGCGTGGGAAGGATGTAATCTTTACATCACTTTTACGACGCGACTGATGTGCAGCGAAAATGATGTGATATCACAAGAATTTTTTTGCTGTGTAGGAGGTATACTAGATTACCGCTCGCTAGGCGGTAAGTACACATGGGTTAAAAATCGAGGAACAAATTTCCGCAACAGAATGCTCTTGGAGTGCTATACAGTCAATTCCTGCATTTGTCATCAACATCAAATCTCAACTCCCGGTTGTCGGTGTTATCATTCAAGGTGGCACAAATTTACCAAACGGAGGAGAACGTGCCTCTGAAGCCGACCTACTGATAGCTCCGACTTTAGGGGGTCGACCCTCTCCGACATATTCGAAAGCACCGATTTGATCGTACTCAACTACGGTTCCCCGACTTAACAATCGATCTACAGCAATTGACATCTCCGTTGTTAGTCGCTCTACTGGGGCGTTTCTACTGGGAAGTCAACCCGGACTCACACGGCAGCGATCACCATCCGTCTACAGCCGTCAGGCATCCCCGCTGGTTATATGACCAAGCGGATTGGACCATTTACAACGACGACATCGTCCATTCCTCCCTTCGATCAACTCCTCCGAATGATCTGTCGGATTTCACTGCAATGCTTAAACGAACCGCAGCCCAATCCATCCCGAAAACAAGCAGCACACCTGGCCGTAAGGCTCTCCGTTGGTGATCCCCAGAAGCGGTTAAGGCGCGGAAAAAAGCGCTTCGAGCCGTGAAACGCTTGGCCATTGATCACCCACAACGAGAAGATGCCCTCGAGCGTTATCGTGCTCTTCGCAATGAGTGTCGGTAAGTTATCCGCGAAGCCAAAAGGATTTGTTGGAAAGAGTTCCTAGAAAGCATGAATGCCACACAGACAACAGCAGATCTTTGGTCAAAAGCAAACGCCCTAAGTAGAAAACGGCGAGCTGACCCAGCGGCACCTAAACTCGATGGAGTAAGCACCACGGATCCTACGACCATCGCAAACGGCCTTGGCGAGTATTTCGCTAGCCTACGATCCGGCTTTCCTTCGACGATGTGCAGCCACTGCTGCCGACATCCTTAACTTCATTGTGCCCGTAGATAATACCCACCTGGATATAAACCAGCTTTTCACTTTAGATGAGATGCAATATGCATTAGAACGCAGCAGCGGTAAATCAGCTGGTCCCGACGACATAGAATATCCGCAGCTAAATATGCTGGAAAGTTCCGGTCAACTCGCTCTACCAGAGCGTATCATCAACATGTGGGAAAAAGACACCTACCCTCTGGAGTGGCGGGAGAGCTTTGTCGTGCCCATTCCCAAGCCAGGCATCCACGCAAAAGAACCATCTGGCTTTCGACCAATCTCCCTTAACTGTAGGTATTTCGAAAGTAGTGGAGCGAATGGTTTTCCGGCGGCTAACCCACTACCTATACTCACTCACGAAGCTTGATCGACCATCGACAACATGCTTTTAGACCTGGATACGGCACGTATCTCGTCGCCCTCGGTGAAGTTCTCCATGAAGGAAAAATTCTAGACTATCATACCAAAATCATCTCTCTTGATATCTCAAAGGCGTTCAACCGAACATGGACTCCCTTAGTTCTCCGTAAGTTTGCCACATGGGATCTTGTCGGGCATGTTCTCCACTTTTTGAAGAACTTCCTGACAAGCAATTCCTTCAGTGTTGTTATCGGCAATGTGAAATAAAGGTCCATCCGTGAGCAGACTGGTGTTCCACAGGGGTCAGTGATACCGTATATGCGAACGATATCGTAATTGTAGTGTCTGGACCGACAATTGCTGCAACCCGTAGAAAGGCTCAGGCGGCCGTTTCACAAGTAGCCAAGTGGGCAGAATATAAGGCCGTCTCATCGTAATAAACGGACAGGCCATTCCCGTTCGTAAAACAGTTAAAACTCTCGGAGTCACCATTGACCGCGGCCTTACCTTCAAAGCCACTTCTATAACATCAGAACCAACTGTCAAAGCAGGTTAAATTTGATGAGATCCCTTTCCACGCCACACTTGAGCAACAACAGAAGAATACTGTACCGCGTGGTTGTTGCCGTCATTGATAGTCGCCTTCTGTATGGCCTCCAGATGATGTGCTAGTCATTGGACGCCCTTGTCAACTCACTTGCTTCTATCTACAATCGGTACGTCAGAATAATATCGCACCTCTTTCCGTTGACTCCGGCCGACACAGCTTGCGTCGAAGCCGGATTGCTTCCTTTCCGTTATCGAATCATGGTGGCACTCTGCTGCAAGGCCGCCACCTTTGCAGAGCGAACTGCCGGATCCTTTAGAACCCGACTCTTGGAAGAGGCAGACATTTTACTGCAATAGACCGCTGATGCTCTGTGCTTCCATCAGTAGTCGGAAAAATACAATGGTATGTTGAGCGTGACTGGGGCGGTCCAAAAATTCGCATCGATAATCGGATCGAACGAAGTTTTCGAGCAAGAGATAACTCGGTCTGTCTACGACGAACCGTAGTCGAGCTGCTTGAAATAGAGACTATAATAGCTATCAGCGATACACCGATGGTTCTCTATCGATATCTGGCATTATTGGCATGGGAATTTTCGACGATAGCCTTGCCGTTAGTTTACCTGAACCAGCTGCTGCCTTGGCTGCTGCTGTTTCTGGGGGTGGTGATGCCTCCCGTTACCCCATGCAACAACGGCATCAGCAGTGCTGCTGATAAAACAAAATAAAAAGCCGTTCGTTGGATCACTAATCGGTAATAAATCAATAACTTTTTCCACAAGCATCCCATTGTTTTGCGGTCTTCGAAGGAAAGCTTCATAAATGATTTTTCTACAAGAAGCGTTGATCGATTTGAATTAAGGAGACAAGGGGCGACCTCTGGGATTTTCTATCTGAAAGTGTAACTTTTCCCATAGTCAATCCTATGAAAACTTTGAACCGCTTGCGCTAAATTATAGTTTCTCCGATTGTGCTGAAATTTTGTACAGTTCATATGGGACCTAAATGGGATCTAAAAAGTCGACTGGAGCGAGGGTTTATTTTTTCCGTACAAGCGTGTCCCATACTAATGAACATGCCTACGGCAGAAAATCCCGTAATAAAAACGAAGAAAACAAACCTCCGAAATCTCCCTGAAACCCCCTCGACCCCATGTAACGCATCATAGACCCTCGATAACGCACCATAGACGGCGAGTTCGATTCCCTTTCCGGTCGGGAAAATTTTTCAGCTCCCTGGGCCTAGTGTATTATTGTACTACCACACAGTGTACAAATTCATGCAATGACAGGTAAAGAAAGCCCTTCAATTAATAACTGTGGAAGTGCTCTAAGAACACTTAGTTGAAGAGAGTCAGGCTAAGTTCCAATGCGAACGTTGAACCATAAAAAATAAGAAGGAAGAAGATTCTCTGAAACCCCCGAAAACGCCTGCGTAACGCCTCCGGAATCCGCCAAAAATCCTCTGGAACTTTCTGAGCCTCCAAAATATCCCAAAAGACTCCTTGGACCCCATGTAACGCAACTGAGACGCTTCAAAACTCCCAAAAACTCCGTAAGGCTTCCGTAACGGCTCTGAATCCCGGCGAAAATGCTCAGAAACTTCCTGGAATGCCTTCAAAATCCCCCCAAAACCTCCTATGACCCCATGTAATGCACCTGAGACCCTCCGAAACCCTCAAAAACGTCTCCGCAGCGATTCTGAAACCAGCACAAAATGCTAGGAAACTTTCTGAAATGCCTTCGAAACCCCCATTAAGACCCACAAACCTCTGAAACTCTCGGCAATGCTTTCGAAACCCCCTCAGACCCCCGAAACTCACCTTCTCTACTGTCAACGACAAAGCCAGCAGTTTTCCCATACAGTCGTTACAAACAAGGAAAAAGTCAATTTATTCTCCATCAGCTGCTACGGAGGTATTTACCTTATTACCAACAACTAAGTGCATCCCATTATCGACTATTGGAGCAGCCCATTACAGAAGTTCTCACTTCCAAACAATTGGAAATCAGACCAAATTTTCCGGGAAATCAACCTCAGCAGTGCAGATTGCACGACAGATTGGACAGCAGGATTGTTATTTCAATTTGGAAATTTTTCTGACATGATTCCCATTTGACTTTCATTGTTGGCGAAGGAAGAAGCCAGACGTAATCGAATTGAAGCAACATTTTTTCGAGAGCTTTCACACGACACGAAGCACACAGGAAGGATAACATCTGCCAGATCGGATTGTTCCTGTTATTATGCTGCGTTACAACAACCGACGGTCCACAGTCCATTAATCATTGCACAAATTCGGTTGCAGTCCACGCTGAATGCGCCATATTTTGACAATTAATAGCGTGAAATTTACTGTCGAGGTAAGGTTTGACAAAACTCGCCTATTAAATTCAATAATTTACTACCCATTTAAAAACGAGACATTTCGGAGCATTTCTGGCGCGTCTCTGCATTTGTCGTCGCCGCATACGGTCGGGAAGCGCAACAAATTGCAAACATGACTTTAAAATTTCCCTTTTCCAAATTGTACGGTTATCTAGGTCTGGAGGTGCAGAGTATCCTGCATGTAAGTTCAGCACACCGAATCGAATGCCGAATGTCGGCTTCGGTTGATTGGTTCATACACACAGCAGCGGAGGCAAACATACATTTTGATTGCCAAGCCACGAGGAGGGTTGCCGGGCAATTTTGGTTGATCTTTCGAGAATCGACGAAGGGATGATTATGACGACGTGTGCAACAGCAAGAGCAAACATGGGTTTTGAGGCATGTTTTTTTCACGGAACTTCCG
Source organism: Aedes albopictus (assembly GCF_035046485.1). Taxonomy (NCBI): domain Eukaryota; kingdom Metazoa; phylum Arthropoda; class Insecta; order Diptera; family Culicidae; genus Aedes; species Aedes albopictus. The sequence goes on along the minus strand of NC_085136.1, from coordinate 299,514,107 downwards.
AAAGCGAGCGTCGCCTTTATCGTCGTCATCCTCCTGGCTCGATGTGGTGTTACATTTGTATAAATATTTACCCTCTGCAATTGATACGGTTCATTACGAGGATCGAATTGAAGTTAAATTGATGATTTCTGCTTGGAGGGGCTTAGACTTGTTTCTGAGTGAATGTAGTTCGAAGGGGGTCGTAGGGCGAGTTAGCGTTGGCTTTATATCTAGCAATGGGCTATAAACATGTCGTAACGTAGAAATATCATTTTCGCAAACATTAGCTAAGGGCAGATAAATCGATCTTATAAATCAGTGTGATCAGTCTAAATTGCGTAAAACAGATTTTTTAATATATGTATCTTAGTAGCCGTCCTTAAGTGACTTAGCATTTCAGGGGGAGGAGTCTCTGGTTATGCTACAAGCCTTGTATTGTCCAACAAATGCTTCGTCATCCTCGTGCTCATCATTCTACCATGGACAGGGTAGATAAGTGACAGAAGCGCAAAGGCATCATTCGATATAGTGCAAAAAATAGAATACATTTAGGCGCTGTACAAAGTGTACGTGCAGCTGCCAATTGAAATCACTCACGCAGTGCCCTAGTGGACAAAAGAGCTGTAAATTAGGTTAAGTGATTGAAGAATAAAAAATAATAAATGACGTAGGAGGCATATTTGCCAATATCACTACTTTCTGTGCTCGTGTGATTGTACTGAAGTTGAAGAATTTGCCAATTTCTAAGAACATATTGGTTTTGTCGATCGGGATGTCGACCGATCTTGAGCCTTTACATATCGCCTATATTCACATCTTCACATGTTCCCAGCTCGCGTGTGTTGCTGCAACTCTGGTACACTGAAACCTTCATTGAGGTAGGATCCATTTACGTAAAATCTATTTAGGTCCCTCCATTTAGGCAACGTTACCTAAATGGAATTTGATTGTTTTCAGAGCAGTTCGAGTACTCAAGATTACAGATCTTACGGGAAAAAAGCAGAATTAAGAGTTAAGGGACGTTTACGGAGTGTTTAAGGGTTAAAATTTTAAGAGGATCCGAGAACTCCCTGGAATTTGGCCATCTGATCTACAAGCGTGCGATCAGTGATCTATTGGAGCATTATGAATGAAATTTTCGCTTGCATAGCCTCATGAAACTACGTGCTGTCAAGTGGTGAGTTCGTTGTCAGTTTGAGGATCTCCAAGAACTTCCTTGAGATCATCGAATGTACGAGGGCTACTAGTTGTAAATAAGAGCATAAAGAATGAGGTTTATACTATGTTCATCTATGTTCTATCAAGTGGTGGGTTCTATTATTGTAGAGGAATATCCGAGAACTCCGTGGAGTTGAGGCCATCTGATCTACAAGTGCAATCAGTGATCTATATAAGCATTATGAATGAAATTTATGCCTACATAGCCTCATGTTGCTTTGTGCTATCAAGTGGTGAGTTCATTGTCAGTTTGAGGATCTCCAAGAACTTCTTTGAGTATAGGCCATCGGATCTACTAACATATTTGTCCTGAAGCTTGCTTTTTATTCTGAAACCTCTGAAACCCCCTGAACCCTCCTAAAACCTCCTGGGACGCCCTGCAACGCATTGAAAACCCTTGAATAGTCTTGGAACGCTTTGAAACGCCTCTAAAACCCCTACAAATCCTCCATGAAATTCACTTGATAGCCTCTGAAGCCTCCTAAGACCCCTGTGAAATCTCCTGAAACGACCCGAAATGCCCTGAAACGCATTGAATCGCCTTGAAACGCTTTGAAACGTTCTGATACGCCGCTAAAATCCCTAAAGAACCTCCGTAAAATTTACCTGTGAGCCTCTGAAGCCCCCTTAAACCCCTGTGAAACCTCCTGAAACGCCCTGAAACGCATTGGAATGCTTTCTTTAAACGTATTGAAACGCCTCTGAAACCCGCATGAAAACTCCGTGAAATTCACATGCGAGCCTCTCAAACGCTTTGAAACGCCTCTAAACCCCCTTTAAAACCTGTTTGTGAGCCTCTGAAGCCTTGAAGCTCCTGTGAAACCTCCTAAAACGCCTTGAAACGCTTTGGAACTCCTTGAAACGCTTTGAAACGCCTCTGAAATCCTTATGAAACCTACGAGAAATTCACCTGTGAAGCTCACCTCTGAAGCCCCCCAAAACCCTCCTGAAACCTGCTGGGACGCCCTGAAACGCATTAAAACACCCTGAATTGCCTTTAAACGCCTCTGACCATCCCCCATTTACATCTGAAAGCCTTGATCCCTCCCCTTTGCATCTGCAAGCCACTTGCCCTTCTCAAACTTTTTTGCAACCTTGAAATCCATTTAGGCAATGAACTGAATCCATTTAGATAATGAATCCATTTAGGTAATTTCAATTCTATTTAGGCAGTCCCAACTCGTTAACTAGATGGAGGTTCGGGTGAACCTCTAAACGTTCGCATCATGGATCCTGTCTTGTAGATCAGCGAAGTGCTCTCGATGAAGTAGAGACATTAGCAGTTCCTCGTACCGAGCTACTAATCGTAAGTCCTTTAGTAAGCTTCCCGGGAAAGCTACTCTCGTCCATGATTTTCCATGATTCTGTGCTATCATATATAATCCACTCTAATTTATTTTCTTCACTTCTTAGTCTTCACAGTCGTTCACTTTCAACTTCCGCTTTGAATAAAGCCCTAGTTAGAAGCGGTTCCTCGATCTTTAAATATGTGTATCCCTTTTTAGTGTAGAATTAGCGTTCAAATAAACATGGTCGAAAACAAAACAAAAAAAACATTATTTACCTTTTCTTCCTTTTCCTGTATTCTACATTATTCATTACATTATACTATACATTCTGTTTATTTTGAAAGTAATGGATACTTAATAAAAGAAGTATTGAGAGCGGCATCAAAATCACTAATTGAAAATGAAATAATAATCATGAGCATTCTCTGCACAAAACTACATATTTAAAACTAACCATTGGTTTTCACTCAAGTACTTGAACCACGCGTGATCCCTTTTCCAATAATGCAATCTCACTCTCTTTATAGGCATAAAGGTTCCCTTTCATCGAATCGCGTCCAGCTAGACATCGCGGCACCAGTCACCTGACCGGTGTAGTCAGCCAAGCGGTGTGCTTCAGCACAATACTGACTGTCATCGATCTGAACGAACAGAATGCAATGCAGTGTCCGCGATCATCCCTTCAACGTGCGGTCACCACAATCGTCATCGCAGCCATCCGACAGCTTTTCTCCGGCATTCAACAGCTACTTGAGCAAGTTAACGTAAGGTATTTTATTGCTTTCATTTGTGTCATCTCATGTCACAGTGCGTCAGTTCTGGTCGCGGAAGAATTGGTCTCACGTTCACGTCCGTCGTTTGCTCTGTGCGCTGAGGAAGGGATGCTCCCTGCCTGGTTTCTTGTTAGAGGAGACCACCCACCACGCGGCAGAGGTAAAGAAACATTTACATTTGGAAGCTTGTTTATGCGAAAGCGTTCGTGGGAATTCAATTTGTTTTCTGTGTGTTCCAGAAATTTAGCCGTTACATGCGTCCCCAATTAAATTACTTCTACCAAATGGATATTGCTGCCCGTGTAGTTGCCGGCTTAGAATAGCACTACGGACCCCCTGTTCCGGGGGTAAAAGTCCACCAAACAGGGAACCCCAATCCTTATGGATAGTTAAAGACTCGGTTTGTCCTCGCCGAGACTACACTTGATGTAAGGAAAACAAACATGTTTTGCGTATCTAATTGCGTAATAACCTACTAAGGACTGATAAGTACTGGTGATACAAGGACTCACGTGAATTCTTATTACCGAACACATTCTCTAATTTGTCAGCGTTTTGCAACTAGCCTAAAGCCCCGGGTTTTTCAATGTTGTCCTGGGACTAAACTAGGGGCAAGACATGGATGAAACCAGAGTTCCGATGCATGGACAAATATCAGTTCTACCGTTTTGTTTTTCTCAGAAATAGAGTCGATTATGTGTGATTAAGGGCGCACTTTCGCTAGGATTTATTTCCCTGTGAAAACGGTACTTTTTCATCACATTCGATTTCTCGAACCTCTGAGGTAACAAAACAAGATCTGTACAGAAATCGATGCTCCATTGCCTCTCAATGACAATGGAGTAGTACGACATGCACTAAATACTAAGGATACGGGTATTGCCACCAAAGATCTAAATGCTGGTCGCAGTGGCTCATCCGAACAGAAAAAAAAATGGATATTGCACGGAGAAATTTTACCTTATGGGCAAGAATTTACCGCTGCAGTCGGTATCTATGAAATCCAAATGAAGACTTACCATGATGACATTTTAAAATGCAGTAGGGTAGAAATTTACTATATATGCGCTAATTCCCGTCATATCAGATGGAAAATAGCCAATAATTAGAGATATTCCAACTCACCCTTGCCAATGCATGACTCATTAGATGGAAGCAAGAATACGTAGACTATCAATAACCAGCCCCTGGAGCACTGGAAATCGAATATTGACCATCCTATGTACCATAGTGTCACGTAGAGAGTGTGCCGGGATCGGGAATTACCCGAAATAGACGAAAACAGAATTCGATGCGTAATCATTCAATCTTATTATTGCGCATTTAGTAGGACTGCGCACTCAGTCTACATAAGTGCGAAAACGTTAATAAAAGGGCGTGATTGCATCAAATCCAGTGGATGTCTTTGGCGCACTATTTCTTTGATTTATGCTGAATAAGTGCTCTGAAGACACCGAGTTGGTTTGTTGCAATCGCGCACTTATATTTACGTTTTCGCACTCTTAAAAACTTGTGCGATAGTTCAGTTAACTTTATATGGAAGCTAATTTATAAATTAGTGATTGATACCAAATTGGTCATGAGGCGTTAGGCGAGGGCAGGAGAAAAAGCGATTATTATTGGTCGGTGCTTACATAGACGGGAGTAATATGAAAACCTTTTTGTTATTGTCCATGAATAACAAATTCGGAGCTGAATATCAAAATACAAAATCCGCAGCAAAATCATTCGTCCCATCTGCAGAATATTTGATTACCGTGATCCTCTGTGCACAACACGAACAAACATAAATCGTACCCGAACAAGCAGTCCAAACCAGCAGCGCAACGCGTTGACGGTTAAAATATGAGTCCAGATTATATACATTTGGGACCCCCATTTCGGACCATCAAACAGCCCCGACACCGACACAGTGGTTCAACTATATTAGGGGTAGGTGATGTCCTCGTTTGTCTCGCCGCCGCGTTGCTGCTCCAACATAATGTCCAGGCTCATAATTTTCCAAATTAAAAAGGTGCAAAAATACAAATTTGCGTCTAATGTAATTACAAATTTCGGCATCGCAGGGCGACACATCTTTGCAACCACCGCGCCACCAGCAACATTCCGCCAGTCAGTCTGGTCTGGGTGGATGGTTGTTCGGAAGTGGTCAGTTTGTTGCGGTGTCGATGCTTGTTGATAATGGTGACCGAGGTCCGAGGTCTTCTTCCAGAGCGCGCGCGTTCAATGATGGTCATCACGATGATAATAATGGTGTCTGTCTGTAGGGTGGGGGTTTCCTTTCGTTTTCTGGCAGTTCTTGCCCACTTTGCGTGTGTGTACTGTGCGTTGGTCGCACTCTAAATGGTTCTCGCCCCTAGGGTCGTTCGGCTTTGTACAGATTTTCAACAAGATCTCGTTATGAAGTGCACATTGGCGATCATGATCACCCGGCCCCGGAAGGAGTGGGTAATTATTGGGAGGTTGCATAAAGGAGGTTAAATTGTTGCAATCGTTTAGGGGTGACTCGGGGGTTCTTTTTAAAAGTTCAGAAGGCCATTATTCTCCATTTGGGACATTTGTGTCATAAATAGTCCTTTTTAGAAGGTGGCCCTAGCTGGTAGATATTTTATTTTAAATTCTGTATATATGAGGAAGATTGCGTAGTCAATCATGTCGAATGTATCAATTCACATGTCCTGAATGTCCTGAAATCAGCTCCAACAATTTAAAAATGACTCTCTTTGGACAAAGTACCTTTTAAAGAAGCTGGAAATTGGGAATGTAAATATTTCAATAGTTCGAATACAGGGTTTGCTTTTAGGGTTTGAATTGGATCCAAAGGGCTTTCTAGAAGTTTCAAGGGAGCCTGAAAGGAAGAGGTTCTAAAGGTGTTCAGGGGGTGTTTAAGGCAGGCTTCGAGGGGATTTATTAAGATTAACTACTTGAAACCAGTTTTGCGTACGTTGTGTATATGATATGATATGATATGCGTAGTTCCTTTCCAGAAAAAAATGGTTTCAAATTGGTTTTGCTAAAAAAATACAGAAAATCAAAAAAAAAATGTAAATTTATCTTCTTTTATTGAACATTTTTAGGGAATTAAGCTCACGGTTGATGCAAAAACCAATGGTACCCTGTTAGATATGCATTTTCAGAATACACTAAGGTCTTTTTTTACACGGTTTTTTTTTTACACGGTTTTTTTTACACGGCTTTTTTTACACGGATTCGCGAATTAACACGGTTTTTTCAACTTTCTCGCGCTAAGTGTCTAGAAGGGAACTCTTACTAAAAGGAAGAAAGGGGATTAATAGGAAAGGGTTGCAAGGGAGTTGAAATGTGGTATGAGGTGGAGGCGGATGATGATGTAAGAGGTCTGCAGGAAAGGGATGTGTGGAGGGGGGGGGGGGGGGTCTGCTTGTTGAAGGGGGTAGGGGGGGGGTTAATATATGGGGGGCTAGGAGGGGTTAAATGGCGGTTTTCCTAAAGATGATTTCTGGAGTATGGTTCAGATTCCTACAGGTCCATGGAGCATAGATCTGAAGAGAAGTAATTTTCAAGGATATTCTAGGGCATCCTAGAACTTCCGCGAATGAAGGTCTTAAGATCTACAAGCGTAATCGATGGTGGTTGTAGTCACATTACCGATACGGTGCAACATCCTACAGGTCCTTAGAGCATAGTTCTGTAGAGACGTAGTTTTCAAAGATATTCTAAGATCTCCAATAACTTCCGAGAGTACAGGCCTGAAAATATACGAGCGTAATCAATTAATTGTTGCTATATTATTGATGCGGTATAACATTTTACAGGTCCATGGAGCATAGTTCTGAAGAGTAGTAATTTTCAAGGATATTCTAGGGCATCCAAGAACTTCCGCGAGTAGTGGCCTTAAGATCTACAGCGCAATCGATGGATTATTGTTACATTACTGATACGGTGTAACATCCTACATGTCCATGGAGCATAGCTCTGAAGAGATGTTGTTTTCAAGGATATTCTAGGGCATCCAATAACTTACGCGAAAAAAGGCCTTAAGATCTACAAGCGTAATGGATGGATTGTAGTCACATTACTGATACGGTGCAACATCCTACAGGTCCTTAGAGCATAGTTCTGTAGAGACGTAGTTTTCAAAGATATTCTAGGACCTCCAAGAACTTCCGAGAGTTCAGGCCTGAAAATCTACGAGCGTAATCAATTAATTGTTGCTATATTATTGATGCGGTATAACATCCTACAGGTCCTTAGAGCATAGTTCTGTAGAAACGTAGTTTTCAAAGATATTCTAAGATCTCCAATAACTTCCGAGAGTACAGGCCTGAAAATCTACGAGCGTAATCAATTAATTGTTGCTATATTATTGATGCGGTATAACATCTTACAGGTCCATGGAGCATAGTTCTGAAGAGAAGTAATTTTCAAGGATACTCTAGGGCATCCAAGAACTTCCGCGAGTAGTAGCCTTAAGATCTACAGCGCAATCGATGGATTGTTGTTACATTACTGAAACGGTGTAACATCCTACATGTCCATGGAGCATAGCTCTGAAGAGATGTTGATTTTGAGGATATTCTAGGGCATCCAATAACTTACGCGAAAAAAGGCCTTAAGATCTACAAGCGTAATCGATGGATTGTAGTCACATTACTGATACGGTGCAACATCCTACAGGTCCTTAGAGCATAGTTCTGTAGAGACGTAGTTTTCAAAGATATTCTAGGACCTCCAAGAACTTCTGAGAGTTCAGGCCTGAAAATCTACGAGCGTAATCAATTAATTGTTGCTATATTATTGATGCGGTATAACATCCTACAGGTCCTTAGAGCATAGTTCTGTAGAGACGTAGTTTTCAAAGATATTCTAAGATCTCCAATAACTTCCGAGAGTACAGGCCTGAAAATCTACGAGCGTAATCAATTAATTGTTGCTATATTATTGATGCGGTATGACATCTTACAGGTCCATGGAGCATAGTTCTGAAGAGAAGTAATTTTCAAGGATATTCAAGGGCATCCAAGAACTTCCGCGAGTAGTGACCTTAAGATCTACAGCGTAATCGATGGATTGTTGGTACATTACTGATACGGTGTAATATCCTACATGTCCATGAAGCATAGTTCTGAAGCGATGTTGTTTTCAAGGATATTCTAGGGCATCCAATAACTTACGCGAATAAAGGCCTTAAGATCTACAAGCGTAATGGATGGATTGTAGTCACATTACTGATACAGTGCAACATCCTACAGGTCCTTAGAGCATAGTTCTGTAGAGACGTAGTTTTCAAAGATATTCTACGACCTCCAAGAACTTCCGAGAGTTCAGGCCTGAAAATCTACGAGCGTAATCAATTAATTGTTGCTATATTATTGATGCGGTATAACATCCTACATGTCCATGGAGCATTGTTCTGAAGAGAAGTAATTTTCAAGGATATTCTAGGGCATCCAAGAACTTCCGCGAGTAGTGACCTTAAGATCTACAGCGTAATCGATGGATTGTTGTTACATTACTGATACGGTGTAACATCCTAAATGTCCATGGAGCATAGTTTTGAAGATATGTTGTTTTCAAGGATATTCTAAAGCATCCAATAACTTCCGCGAATAAAGGCCTTAAGATCTACAAGCGTAATCGATGGATCGTAGTCACATAATTGATACGGTGTAATATCCTACAGGTCCATGGGGCATAGTTCTGAAGAGAAGTTATTTTCAAGGATATTCTAGGGAAACCAAGAACTTCCGCGAATAGTAGCCTTAAGATCTACAAGCGTATCGATGGATTGTAGTCACTTTACTGATACGGTGTAACATCATACAGGCCCATGGAGCATAGTTCTAAAGAGAAGTAATTTTCAATGATATTCTAGGGCATCCAAGAACTTCCGCGAGTAGTGGCATTAAGATCTACAGCGTAATCCATGGATTGTTGTTACATTACTGATACGGTGTAACATCCAACATGTCCATGGATTGATTGATTGATTTGTCTTTATTGAAGAGACTTTCAGCCCTTGGTTGGTTCGCCATGTCCATGGAGCATAGTTCTGAAGAGATGTTGTTTTCAAGGATATTCTAGGGCATCCAACAACTTTTGCGAATAAAGGCCTTAAGATCTACAAGCGTAATCGATGGATTGTAGTCACATTACTGATACGGTGTAACATCCTACAGGTCCATTGAGCATAGTTCTGAAGAGAAGTTATTTTCAAGGATATTCTAGGGAAACCAAGAACTTCCGCGAGTAGTGGCCCTTAGATCTACAAGCGTATCGATGGATTGTAGTCACATTACTGATACGGTGTAACATTCTACAGGCCCATGGAGCATAGCTCTGAAGAGATGTTGTTGTGATGTATAATAATGTGATGTATATAATAAACGTTATTTTTCAATCACGGATTATCACTACACGATATGCAGGCATTGGGATTAAAATTTCAAACATTTGCATTATGGTAAACAATTGGACCGCAATTCCAGATGTAGTATTGTAACAATTCATTTGGAGATTTCTTATGCGGGAAACGTTATTTTCGGGCAAGTGATGTTTTCGGGCGAAAGAAATTCGAGCGTTTATTATTCAGGACGAATGGCATTCGGACGAATGGCATTCGAGTTTTGTTTCCAAAGCATCTCACTTTTAAAGTATAATGAGGTTCTTATTGAGTATGTATAATCGATAAAACTAACTTATCAGTCAGCAACATTTATGTTTCGTAGTGACCAAACCCAAACAGAAATTACCCAATCATCTATCTTTTAAATTCTTTACCAATGCGAGAACTCAAAAATAAGTAGGAAGTTGACCAAAGTTCATAGCTATCGCAGTCGCAGTTGACAACCGGTAAACCTCAAGGATGTTGCACCGCATCAGTAATGAAACAACAATTCATTGATTACGCTTAGAGATCCTAAAGGTTATTTCACGGAAGTTCTTGGGAAACATAGAAAATCTTTGGAAATTAGTTCGTTACACAACAATTCTCCATGGACTTTTAGGATGTTGCACAGCATCAATAATATAATGAAAATCCATATATTCCCCTAGAAGATCTTAAGGCCTCTACTCGCGGAAGTTCTTGGAGGACTTAAATTATCTTTGGAGATTTGTTCTCTTCAGCTCAATGTTCCATGGTCTTGTATGATCTTGCGCCGTATAAGTAGTGTAACAACAATCCATTGTGCTTTTACTCTTGGAAGTTCTTGGAGTACCTAGAAGATGTTTGGCAATTATTTCTCAACAGAACTATGCTCCCTGGATCTTTAGCACGCTATACTGTATCAGTAATGTGACAACAAACCATTGATAACGCTTGTGGATCTTCAGGTCTATACTCGCGGATGTTCTTGGGAACTTCCATTGATTGCGCTTATAAATCTTAAGGCCTTTACTTGCGGAAGTTCTTGATGGTCCTAGATCATCTTTGGAAATTATTTCTCTACAGAAATATGCTTCCTGGGCCTGTATGGCGCTACACTGTATTAGTAATGTGGCAACACACCATTGATAACGTTTGTAGATCTTAAGGCCACTACTCGCGGAAGTTCTTGGAGGTCCTAGATCACTTTTGGAAATTATTTCTCTAAAGAACTACTCCCTGGACCTGTAGGATGCTACACTGTATCAGTAATGAAACAATAAACCATTGATAACGCTTATAGATATTGAGGTCTTTACTCATGGAAGTTCTTGGAAGACCTAGAACATCTGTGGAAATTAGTTCCTTACAGAAAAATGGTTCATGGACCTGTAGCATGTAACAACGTTTTAGAAATGTAACAACCATCCATTGATTACGCTTGTAGATCTTAAGGCCTTTACTCGCAGAAGTTCTTGGAGCTCCTAGATAATCTTTGGAAATTATTTCTCTACAGAACTATGCTCCCTGGACCTGTAGGACGCTACACTATATCAGTGATGTGGCAACACACCATTGATAACGTTTGTAGATCTTAAGGCCTTTACTTGCGGAAGTTCTTGGAGGTCCTAGATCATCTTTGGAAATTATTTCTCTACAGAACTAGGCTCCCTGGACCCGTCGGACGCTACACTGTATCAGTAATGTGACAATAAACCATTGATAACGCTTGTAGATATTCAGGTCTTTAAACATGGAAATTCTTGGAGGACCTAGAACATCTGTGGAAATTAGTTCCTTACAGAAAAATGGTTCATGGGCCTGTAGCATGTAACAACGTTTTAGAAATGTAACAACCATCCATTGATTACGCTTGTAGATCTTAAGGCCTTTACTCTCAGAAGTTCTTGGAGCTCCTAGATCATCTTTGGAAATTATTTCTCTACAGAACTATGCTCCCTGGACCTGTAGGACGCTACACTATATCAGTAATGTGGCAACACACCATTGATAACGTTTGTTGATCTTAAGGCCTTTACTTGCGGAAGTTCTTGGAGGTCCTAGATCATCTTTGGAAATTATTTCTCTACAGAACTAGGCTCCCTGGACCCGTCGGACGCTACACTGTATCAGTAATGTGACAATAAACCATTGATAACGCTTGTAGATATTCAGGTCTTTAAACATGGAAATTCTTGGAGGACCTAGAACATCTGTGGAAATTAGTTTCTTACAGAAAAAAAATTCATGAACCTGTAGCATGTTACAACGTATTAGAAATGTAACAACATTCCATTGATTACGCTTGTAGATCTTAAGGCCTTGACTCATGGAAGTTCTTGGAAGTCCTAGATCGCCTTTGGAAACTATTTTTCTGCAGAACTATGCTCCCTAGACCTGTAGGACACTACACTGTATCAGTAATGTGACAACAAACCATTGATAACGCTTGTAGATCTTCAGGTCTTTACTCATGGAAGTTCTTGGAGGACCTAGAACATCTATGAAAATTAGTTCCTTACAGAAAAATTGTTCATGGACCTGTAGCATGTTACAACGCATTAGAAACGTAACAACAATTCATTGAGTACGCTTGTAGATCTTCAGGCCTTAACTCGCGGAAGTTCATGGAAGACCTAGCATATCTTTAGAAATGAATACTCTTCAGTACAATGTTCAATGGACCTCTGGAATGTTATAACGCATCGGTAATGTAGCAAGAAATCATTGGCTATGTTTGTAGATCTTCTGGCCTTTACTCGCGGAAGTTCTCGGAGATCAAAATTGGAGATAATGTTTGAAAATTATTTATTTACAGAAGAATGCTCCGTAGACCTGTAGGATGTTGAACAGTATCAGTGATGTAACAACAACCAATCGATTACGCTCGTAGATATTAAAGCCTTTACTCGCGAAAGTTCCTGGGTGTCCTGGAACATCTTTCTCTACACCACCTTGCTCCGTGGACCTGTAACACCCCAAAATATCCGTTGCGATCTTCCTTGGTAATAATATGCACTCTGCTCCCCATAACACATCCCTTGTCCCCTTCCCCACTAACCCCTAGATTCAACCCTTACTACCCCCCCCCCCCCTTTCCTTATCAACTCTCTAAAACAAACCTCGAATGTCTGGAAGTGAGGACATTTCAAATATTTACAGATTTCCCTCAGTTTTTTTTACACGGATTCGCGAATTAGCACGGTATTTTTTTACACGGTTTCTCAAATTAACACGGTTTTTTTTACACGGTTTCGCGAATTAACACGGTTTTTTTTACACGGTTTCGCGAATTAACACGGTTTTTTTTACACGGTTTTTTTTACACGGGACGTATCCCCCGTGTAAAAAAAGACCTTAGTGTAATCATATTCTCCCATTTTTAATCTCGTTTCTTTCCTGACGTTGTAAAACATTCTCGTAACATAAGATAGATCAGCTTACAATGGGCACCAAATTTACAGCCCATAGTCGCATAGTTGACATTACCGCCACTGTAGTTTTCAACACACTTTTGCAATTTAAACCATGCATAATGCGAAGTTCAAGAGTTTTTCCACGTTGACATCTAACTAACCGTTGGATCTTGTACTCTACTCAATAGAACTGGTCAAAAATAAGCCACATGCGTTAGATATTGTTAGATCTGGATATTTTCCTGCACAAAAGAATCAGGCTGTAATTAACAGGGGATAGACAAAATGATCGGGACAGGGAAAATTTTCACTTTTCAGAAATTCAAATTGCTGTAACTTTTTGAAAGTGTATCATAAAATCTAAAATTTTTTACTGTAAGTTGATCAACTAGTTTTGTATCAATGGTCTAAATTTGGGTATACGCAGAATATTCCACATGTAGTTAGAAAGATTCTGGAAAAAGTCATAACTATCCGATAGTCAACTTCGAAGTGTCATATCTCCGGATTCTAGAACCAAATTCAATGAAATTTTGAGCGTGCATGACTTATATGATTAGCTTAGAAAAACTTTTGACACAACCTAAAATTGTTAACACGGAAAAAAATATAGCGTTAAGATTATTTTTCTGATATAACTCCAAATTATCAAAAACTTCAACGTCGCTTCAAAGTTTGAGATGGTCATTTTAGTTTATTTGAATTTCCTCTTATTTACTTCAATTTGAATAAGTTCTGAAGGGAGGAACAAAATAACCGGCAATAAATTGAAAAAGCGATGGGAAGCATATAAAAATTAGACCCTTTCTTTTACTAATAAAATCAAAAAATATTTAGAAATATTTTTTTTTTGATTCTTATTAAGAATTTCAAGTTTATTCAAAAAAAAAATCAAAGCTCATTACACAGCGCAACATTTTTTTGTCTCAAGAGCAAACTTATGTGTCTCCGAAGGATTTTGGGCCGCTGAATCCGAATCCGGGCTCAGATTTGCTCTAACACGTCACAATTTTGAGCTATACCTCAATTTATAGAGCAAAATATGCGATTTTGGGCTTTTTTGACAGCAAGCCATTAAGCTAGGAAATATATTTTTTAAGCAATCAAAAGGTTAATTGGTCAATTAACATCTAAATTAATGACTCATGCAAAATATTTCGTTTTACTTAATCAAATTTCATAGATTTTAGCATTTTATGTTAGTATGAAAACTTGCATGCAACTTTTGGAGGGTGACTTGTATGGGAAATATCGTACCTAACATAAATCGCTTAAAACTATCAAATTTGATTAGGTAAAACGAAATATTTTGCATGAGTCGTTAATTTAGATGTTAACTGACCAATTAACCTTTTGATTGCTTAAAAAAAATATTTCCTTGCTTAATGACTTGCTGCCAAAAAAGCCCAAAATCGCATATTTTGCCCTATAAATTGAGGTATAGCTCAAAATTGTGACGTGTTAGAGCAAATCTGAGCCCGGATTCGGATTCAGCGGCCCAAAATCCTTCGGAGACACATAAGTTTGCTCTTGAGACAGACAAAAAGTAAATTTTTGTTACGCTGTGTTATATGAGTTATAAACGTTCAAAAATTCATTGTATTCGGTTCATTGAATCCGGAGATAATATAAATAAGATAACTTACAGTAAAAATTAGAGTTTTTTTTATGCACTTTTCAAAAAGATACAGCTATTTGACTATTTTTGAAAATTTTGCCTGCCGGGGCCCGTGGTGTAGTGGCTACACATTTGCTTCATAAGCAGATGGTCATGGGGTCGATCCCAGCCCCGGCACTTTCGTCAGTTGCTCTTTCCCCCTGAGAGCAGCTGACACTGACCCTCTTCTGAGCCCATGGGTCAAATGAACCCGGATACTTGGACATCGGCAACCCATAATGGACCCCCAATCGGACTGGAAACAGGAACAACCAACTGCCACATATCAACATCCTCGTGCTCATCATTCTACCATGATAGGGTAGAACGTGAAAGCAGCGCAACGGCAACCATTTCGATGTAGTACAATTAGAATAGAATACATTTAGGCGCTGTACAAAGTGTATGTACAGCTTCCAATTGGAATCGCTCACGCAGTGCACTAGTAAACAATAGAAATGATGCCAAATGATATTCACCGTGAATATCATAGGCATTTTTCAAAGGTAGTCCGTGACATTTACCATAAATATTCAAAAAATATCGTTTTTTCCGTGACTTTCTTGTAGAACTAGTCTAGCCGCACAAGTTTTTCATATACCATATTCTCAGGTTCAGCTTCTAAAATGAGCTGTAGGTGATTGAATTTAGATGTGACGAAATGAATTTTTCAGCACTGCCCCGTAGTCCCATTTCAACGCCAACGAAACCAAATGGGACGCCTTTTGAAAGTCTCCTGAAACGCCCCTGAAGCCCCTAGTAACCCCCTTATTTTTGGGCTCTCTGGGAGCTTCAAGGAAACCCCCTTGGCCCCACTTTAAATGCTCTGAAACAAGACCTATTCTCGCAAACTAGATTCCCTCATTAATGTCCTAACTTAATTAATGGGCAAATTTCTCCTCTTGTTATGCCTTTTTTCAATTTATGCACATGCATCCTGTGAAATGTCATGACAATTTCCAGTTCTTCTACTTCCAGTGCAAATTCCTGCCCATGAACATAAACCTTCAATAATGCTAGTTAGACATGCTAAAATAACGAATCATCGATACACATTTTTTACTACGGGCAAAGAAATGGGACAATAACGAAATGACATTTTTGTGTCGTTTTACAACCCTGTCCAGGACTAAACTATTTACGAATTTGTGTGTCTCGCCGGATACTAATGCTATTGGTAATGCCTTAAGCCAGCGTTTCTCAAACTATGGGTCGCGACCCACTGGTGGGTCGCGCGTTGATTTTTGGTGGGTCGCGAAGCTTCAATTAACTTATGTCAAATGACATGCAAGGCATTTCCTAATTTACAAATACTCCCTTGGAGAATTAACAGAGTTTTTTCTATAAATTCGGTTCTCCTTAATTATATCAGTTTTGGTTGCGACTGTGATGGAATGTAACTTGAAAATGGCTTTTTCAGTCTCGACAAAATTCAAATACTGCTATTTAATTTCGTCCAACCGAAACGCATATAGGACCTTCATCAGGGACTCTAAAAATGATTGTTTATTTTATTTGGTGATTTTTACAAAAATATTGGAAATTAACAATTTTTACCAATTATCACAGATTCTTCGTCCAATGTGTTCTGTTGAACAAAGGTTGTCCAGCGGAATGAATTTCTGCGATCAAAAACATACATAATTACAAAAGTTATTCTTCGCAATTTTCATTCTTCCCACGCAATTTCCTTCAGTGTACTCACTCCCTCACAGCAGTTAACGGTTGGGATTCGGTAACTGTGGAAAAACCCTTCCGGAATTGATGAATGGTCCTATATGCGACCGAAACGTTGGACGAAATAAAATAGCAGTATTTGAATTTTGTCGAGACTGAAAAAGCCATTTTCAAGTTATACTCCTTTATTATATTCAAAGTGTTGTATTATAAGTCTTTGTCTGGAGTATATCGAATATCGAAACTACTGTCTGCATGCTGAACTCGATTCTAAAGCTATGAGTTTTCATTCGAAAATTTCAAGATGTTAAATACCAATCAAATGATAATGAATTTCTCGGAGTGTATCCAAACTAAAACCTAGCTTTAGTTGTGCCTAACGGTATATTGTCTCGCGACCATGAGAAGAGAAAGCCACTTTGGCCTTGACTTCATGTATCTATTGTATAGTATTGTATTGTACCTTATTTACTGCCGTAAATGCCATGAGAATACTAATCTACACCTAAGAACTAATACTAAAACAGTGTGCCCTATAAATATGTACCCCATCTATGAATAAAAGTCAGTTCTTGTGAAACCTACCACCTGTGCATACCGAACGAATCTAGTGCCAGTCCGAAAATTCCCCAGTGAACCCCACGCGTGTGTTGATCCCCAGTGCAGTGTATACAGTCCACTCTAAACGTCGAAGGTCGGCCTGCGGATTTCGAACGAAGTGAATTCGGGGTCTGAAAACATTACTCCAGTGAACATAAGATAAGGGTAAAGTTTTGGATTTTAAAATAAAAAAAAATAGTTCAAGTTGTTGCTTACAGTTAGACTTCAGCTAGACTCACACGCCATTTTCAGTAGTTGAAATATCAAAAAAATAAAAATGCCAAAAATCAGCAAACAATTATCAAATATCGACAAGAAACCTTACCTTTACCGAACTTCGGTAAAGCTAAACGTTAGTAAAATTCTGCTGAATATCGATAATCTGAACTTAAACGAAAGTCAAAGCAGCTGAAACGTTATTTGAATAAAAATAGAAATAAAATTAATGGGTTTGAAAAATATTTGAAAGCGATAATATGTATTTATTTAAAAAGACAATCCAAATTTGCAAAACCAATTATGTATTTAATGAAAATTCAGCACGGTGGGTCGCCAAATTCTATAAAAATTACAAGTGGGTCGCACGCTGAAAAAGTTTGAGAACCCCTGAAGCTACGGACTTTGTATAGCAAAGCCCCTGCGACCCCTATAATACTTCCAAAAACCTTCCCGACTTTCTGACACCCTGCGAAACGCGTAAGACGCCCTTGATTATTTCCCTTGAAACGCCCCAAAGACTCCCCGCATCTTCCTTAGACCAATTAAACGTCTCTGAAAAAGCTCCTGGTACTCCTGAGACCTCCTTTTATATTAATTTTAAAATCAGTTACGCCCTTTGCCATGGTGCAAAACCTGGAATTCCTTTCCCACTTTTTCTTCTCCTTGGTACAAAGTTCGGTCGCATTCGGTAATTGACTGTCAAACGATAACGATCGATGCGCCACCAATCACCGTCTAACGACTAGTGTGTAAATAGCTTCTTCGAGCAATTAAGGTCCCATCATTGAGATCCATTAGCCTCTGCTCAGCAAATCGTATCTCTACCTCCGCGTGACAGCCACAGAGAAGATCGGTTACCCAACTCCAGTGGGAACTTTGGACTCGTAGGCTGACAGAGAAGAGGAGTTTGCATCTGCAACCTGATCGTCTGTTCTCCAGGAGAAGTGCCTCAGAACAGCGTTTGATGCCTAATCATAGGGGCGGTTAATCGACGTCCGAGTGCCAGCGAAGCACTCCAAGCTCAAAACTGTACACTATGGTCCTTCGGGGGGTTGGTGTGCGACCCAGCGAGCTAGCCGTAAAAAAACATTAACACGTAAACTCAGCAGCAGAATAGTACTAAGACCAAAGGAAACGACTCCAGTGAACGAAAAGGACTTGCAATTGGAAGTTCGGTACGTGGAACTGCCGATCTCACAACTTCAATGGGAGCACCCGCATACTCGCCGATCTACTGAAGGACCGTGGCTTCGGTATCGTAGCGCTGCAGGAGGTGTGTCGGAAACGATCCATGATGCGAACGTGTAGAGGTTATCATACAATCTACCAGAGATTTCATCGTGATGTAGAGGTGCGGCAGATATGCAGAGGTGGGTGATCGGTTGGTGGCCGATCGACGACAGCATGTGCAGGTTGAGGATCAAGGGCCGATTCTTCAATTTCAGCATAACCCACGTGCACAGTCCACACTCCGAAAGTACTAATGATGACGCATTCTACGTGCAGCTCGAACTTGAGTACGACCGCTGCCCAAGCCACGACGTCAAGATCAACATACTTAGGAAACCTAAACGCCCAGGTATCCCGAGTAGGTGAAAAAATCTGATGAATAGCATATTCAGTTATGATTGATTGAATTACTGAAGAGCAAAAACTGATATTGGTTTGATTGATATAAGAGGTAAAAGAACAGAAATAATAGCAAAATCTAATATGGTGAACTACTCAATAATAGCTCGTTAAGATATTACAAGATCAAAACAATAGCAGACAAAATTTGTCACTTTGTTCAAGAAAAAAAAATAAAAAAAATGGCAGCATCCAGCATTGAACCTACGACCTTAGGATTCACAAGCGGTGATGCTTACCACTCAACTGTGGCTCGCTGTTGTAAATGACATGGGAATAAGAGCATGCGGTTCTTCGTATCCACAGCTCAGAAAGGGGCACATGGTATTTCACTAACATTGAGCCATCTCTATGGGTGTATGTGTTCCATTTCGTGCAGAAGAGCTAAACTTGTTCTTATGTAGAAATTTTCAGCTATTTCGACAAAAACAACAACTGACATCATATCACTTTGAGCTATTCGTGAGATATTCACTAGATTTTTGAATAACTCATCAAAATCACATCGAGCTATGACAGCAAAAAGTGTTCGATTTGAGATATGATTTAGATATTCTCGTCTACCCGGGTAGGCCAAGAGGAGGAATTCAGACCGACGCGACGATTGTAAAGTTCAGCGCTCACCATTTGATAACCGAAACAGCCTACGACTAATCGATTTCACCACCTCCAAAAACATGGTCATACGTAGCTCCTTTTTTCAACAGCGCCCCCCTTATCTTTACACCTGGAGATCACCACAGCAGACGGAATCAAAAATTGACCGACCACGTTCTGATTGATGAAGGACATGGTACTTCTCCGACATAATCGACGTCAGAACCTATCGTGGTGCTAACATCGACTCCGACTACTGCCTGATAATGATCAAACTGCGTCTAAAACGTTCCGTCATCAACAATTTATAGTACCGGTGGCCACCACGGTACAACCTAGAGCGACTGAAACAACCGGATGTCGCCTCAGCATACGCGCAGGATCTCAAGGCAGCGTTGCCAGACGAGGGTAAGCTCGATGAGGACTGTTAGAGAACAGTAAAAGCAGTCATCAACGACGCAGCCGAGAGCACCATCGTGTACGGGGAAAAAAGTCGACGGAACGAATGGTTTGACGAGGAGTGCAGAGTGATTTCGGAGGAAAAGAACACAGCGCGGGCGGTAATGCTGCAGCAAGGAACCCGTCAGAACATTGAACGCTACAAATATGAACGAGAACAGTAGACCCACTCCTTTCGGGAAATAAAGTGCCGCTTGAAAGAAGCGGAGAGCAAAGAATGGAACTGCTGTTTCGTTCTAAAAAAAACACGGAAGTTCTACAAGAAGTTCAACGCATCCTGCAATGACATCATACCGCGAGCCGAAATATGCAGGGATAAGAACGGGATCCTCTTGACGGACGGACGTCAGGTAATCGTAAGGTGGAAGCAGCACTTCAATGAGCAGCCGAATGGCGTGGAGAACGTAGGCACAGGAGACCATGGAAACGCAGGAAACGACTACGGCAGTGGACGGAATGCTTCAACTCACACGCTGAGGGAAGTTAAGGATGCCATTAACTCAAAACCAACGAAACAGCTTATAAGGATGGTATCGCAACTGAACTCATCAGAATGGGCCCTTAAAATGTGGCCACCGGTCTACACCGGCTGATAGTCAGGATTTGATGAACCGAACTGCTACCGGAAATGTGAATGCAAGGGTAATCTGCTCAGTCACATGCAAGGTGACTATTTGGAATGTGAGAACTTAAGAGCGATCACCATTTTGAATTCGACGCTTACAGAGTCCTATCCCAGATGATCTTCCGTCGTCTGTCACCTAAAACGGATGAGTTCGTGGGAAGTTATCAAGCCGGCTTCATCGGCGGCCGGTCGACAACGGACCAGATCTTCACCATACGGAAAATCCTCCAAAAATGCCGTAAACACCAGGTCCCAACGCATCACCTGTTCATTGACTTTAAGGCAGCATACGACAGTATCTACCGCACAGAGCTATGGAAAATAATGGACGAAAACGCGGCTTTCCTGGGAAGCTGACCAGACTGCTCAAAGCAACGATGGCCGATGTGCAAAACTGAGTAGGGGTTTTGAGTGAACTTTCCTGCTTATTCGGATCTCGCCGGGGACTGCAAGAAGGACTATCATTCCTACTCTTCAACATCGCTCTGGAAGTTGTAGCCGGATACCGAGCCAGGCTCAGCAGCCGGAATTTTCAAAAAAATCCGGTCAACTTGTGTGCTTCGCGGACGTTACGGACATTATCGCCAAAACGTTTGGAGCGAAGGCAGGGATGTCCACCCGCCCAAAACTCGAAGCAGAAAAGGTCGGACTAGTGGATAATGCGACAAAAACAAGACATACGCTGGTAGGCGGAACCGAACAAAACCGGATACGTCTAAGTAGTAATGTCACGATAGGCGAGGATATTCTCGGGGTGGTGGAGGAATTCATCTACGACGCGTTCTGAAAAACTCATCATTTTGCAGCTTGTTGCATAAATAACTATTTTCCAAATTTTTGAAACATAAAAACCAAAATGCCACCCTCCGAGGGTTGATTGAAATCGGTTTGTCTTGCATATTTTCTTCAATTAAGTTCCCATTAGAAACCCATATCATTACCAAACATCACGCATTCAACAGCAGGAAAATATCAGCTCCGCAACCGAAACGAGACAGAAGCCTAATGGCTTAACCATCATCCTCCATTAGGAACGGCGACGTCTAAGTATGAAATAAATTTCCCCCTCAAGTGGTACGTGCGCGGTGCTGGCGTGTAAGTAATGAAAGACCTCATTGAGCCCTCATTACCGGGCCCAAAACAGATTTTCAACAAAAGCCATTTTGCAAGCCATACATTGTCCATTGCTGTCCGTTTTGTTGGTGGGTTCTCCCAAAAACAGATGCTTATCTCCTTCACACACACGGTCGGCATCTGTCCATCGGAACAAAGACCTAATTTGGCCACTTAGCGACCGGTGCCACCTTGACAGCATCCCTGTCGGACATTCCAGATAAAGGAAGGAAGGAAGGAAGTTTTTGTTGATGCAAAATGGACTCCCTAATGAGGACCTCAACAACAATGTCCCCTTTCCTAATGGGCTGGTTGTTACAGGGGGTTACGCCCTTTCATGATCGTCATTAGATGTGAGCACTTTGCCTCCTCCTCGGTAAGAACGGGCTAATAGTTCTCAATCGTTATTATTAGGCTTCCGTCCGATCGGCCCTCCTCGGGGCTCCGGTGGTCATTTTGAATTTTATTGGTAAATTATAGACCGGGCGGAGGATGAAGGACCACGGCCGAAAAATGGGAAAGTGAGAAAGTCTGAAATACCAAATGTGCCGCTGCTTACATGATGTAAAATGTGTGGTATCGCGTTATTACCGTGAAGAGGTGGTAACTTGAGTCTTTGAATATATCATGATGATCCTCAATTTTTAAGAGGAGGATGACGTTTGCTATGTCAGATTGCTGGTCAATGTGAGGAAGAGGAAGAAAATGATGACCGTTGAATCTTCTGCGTCTGAACAAGCTCATGCTGATTTATAGGTAGGTATAGGGGAGACTGAGGAGACTTGATCCCTGGGGAGACTTGTTCCCCCCATATTTGCTCGGAATCAAAAACATTTTTCTTCTAGCATAATTTTTCCAAAACTAGTCCTGGACAAAAGACTATGTTTTGGCTATAAGTGATTTCGATTGTACATTGCATTATTTTTTAACGGCTGATGGTTTGATTTCAGTCCTTCAGAAATCTTTTAGGCGATTCCGAAAAATCTCAATAACTTTGTGAAAATTGAACCAAATCGTGTCAAAATTTCACAGCACATAGTTTAAATAAAATACTTTCAAACTTATTTATCCAAATAAGGCTGTTGTTAACACATTTTAGCTAATTCAGCTTAGAATACACAACAGTGACATGGGGAGACTTGATCCCTCGAGGATTACACACACATTATAGGGTATGTGTGCCATCAGTAATCTCACGCTCCCATATTCATCCTATTCGAAAACAAGCGATTACGGCACCGATTGATTCCGTTCTTTTTGTTTTCATGGGTGCTCACTTCTAACAAAAAATACAAAAATAAGAAACAAAACAAACAGCGCTTCAATCCTTTGTTTTTCGTAGGATGAAAATGGGAGCCACATGCTTAATAAGGGAACCAATACCCTACATGTGAAAAATAAAATTCTATTCGGAAGCCTCAATTTACTTGGAATTCTAGTCTATTCAACGATAAAATGTGTCAGATAATTATAACTTTAGTTCAAACCAAGAAAAGGGGGATCAAGTCTCCCCATTTTGAAAATACGGCAAATCCTTAAAAATTTAAGGAAATCTTACAATTTCAAACACTCCATATTCATCGAAAATACAAGAAAACTCGAAAAGAAAATGAATAGGAAGACTCTGGAATTATTTTCCCTTTAAATAAACCATGTGCTCAAAGGGGGATCAAGTGTCACCCATTTTTGAAATATGCATCATAAGACATGCCTTCATAAAAACACAGTTTTGAAAACTTTAACAAGAATTTAATGGCCTTCTGTTGTGTATAAACTTGCAATAGATGTTGTTACCGGTACCGTCGAGATGGGCACCCTATCCCCAAACGGTTCAACCACTTCAGTGACAAGCCGTCACTATTGATATGACATCAAGGGAAAGGGGTAAAAACAAAACGAAAAACTACAGAGACAGAACGTGAATTTTGCTACTCATGCTATTACTTATTATAGTTGATTATTCTACCTTAAAATTACGTATTTGTGCTTAAGACTAGTGTTGTTTCCAGCTTACAAACTAGTGAAGGTAAAACTATTGAATTACATGCAAAACTGTATACTAAATGTTAAAATTATCTAAACTAATTAGGCACTAAAAACTAACCTAAAACCGAGTTGGACAGTGCAATAGAAGGGTCCAGAACTATAAGGGACACTGAAAAGTAAGATAATTAGTAATAATAATGAAACATTGAACTAAAATTAACTATATTTACAGTTTTAAAGCGATAATAAATCGTCTACGAAAATCAGTGGTCGCCCTTTCATTCCTGTCGCAACACTTCTTTAAAATTTTCACCCGAGATGAGTCATCATCCCGCCACTAGCAACAAGTATGGATGCGGTGGATGTGACCGGCCGGACGAAGCGGACAACCTGGTCCAATGCGACGTCTGTGATGCGTGGTGGCATTTCAGTTGTGCCGGCGTTACGGGATCAATTACCGATCGTTCGTGGATGTGCACCCGCTGTAAACGCACCTCCCGCGCTTCCTCCAGAGCCAGTGTCACGAGTCGATCGTCTTCGCAACTAGCGGAGAGTATGGCACGTCTGCGCGAACGCCAAGAGCTGCAGAAACGGCGCACAGAGGTTGAGCTGGAAAAGAAATTCCTCGAGGAGCAACGAGAATTGCTGGAAGCTTCGATTGCCGCCGAAGTAGAGAGAAGAAGCCAGGTGAGTCGAACGGATAGCCGAAGGAGAGTCCAAGATTGGATCGAGAGCAGCGCGGACCAGACAACGAGCGCGGCTGAGGGAAATCGCCAGCCAGCAGCTTCAGTGGTTCAGCAGCACGACACTCATCCACGTCAGGGGAACTCGAATGCCGCAGCGGCGGCAGATAATTTGGACATTCAACTGCACAGCTCCCCTCTTCGCGATCGGACAATCCCTGCTTTCGAGGCCACGGGAGACTTTAGCGATCTTCAACCACTGCCGGAGGTAATCAGTCAACACAATGCCAAGGATCTTATCCGTGAATTACGTGTGAGACTGGAGCGCTGCTTACTGCAGTCGGAGCCAACATCGCCTCAATTGGCGGATCTGCAGCAACAGCTGCAGCTATGCAGAGAAGAGATAGAAGGAATGCATTCTACTGTGTACCGTTTAACGACGGTGTCGATGCCAGCGGCCCAAACCGACAATATAGGAACAACGGTAGGCAGTAACGACGAGCTCGTACAACCGGTAGCCAAACCGCTAGGTGCTATCCCAAAGCACGGGCCGAACGAGTTCCTTCAAGGTAAGTGTCATGCCTCCGAAAACCAAATCGAAATAAACAATATCTCTCAACCGAAATCACATCCAATCATGCAAATTCCCCCTCAAGAGCAGCAGCGTATAGCCCACGCGCGCTCTAATGCAATAAATAACGAGCAACCGACTGTTACCCAACACACTCCTTTTCCCCCTGCAATAACCCAAGTACCACACCTACGACAGTATGCTTTCGGGTGCCAACCCCCAGTGCAACAAGAGTTAGTGCTTCCGCCCCCAGTGCAGCAGCCAACAGTGCAGCAATCAGCTATGCAGCAGCCTCCAGTGCAGCAGCATGCAGAGAGTCAGCATCCAGTGCAGCAGCCACCAGTGCAGGAGCCGTTGTTGCAGTCACGTACGGAACAGCAATCCGCGATGCAGGAGCCACCGGTGCAGCAGTACATAGAGAAACAGCCTCCAGTGCAGCAGCCGCCGTTAGTGCAGCAGTTCTCTGTGCAGCAGTCAATGATGCAGCAGCCGTTGGTGCAGCAGATTGTAGATCGTCAGAACCCAGTGCATCAGCATCCAGCGCAGCAGCCACCAGTGCAGCAGCCATCAGCGCAGCAGCCATCAGTGCAGCAGCCATCAGTGCAGAAGCCATCAGTACAGCAGCCGTCAGTGCAGCCGCCGTCAGTGCAACGGCCGTCAGTGCAACAGCCTTCAGCACAGGAGTATTTGGTTCACCCGCGTATGCAGCAGTGTCAAGTTCGCCATTCTCAGGTGCAGCAGCCTTCGGTGCAACAATCTTCAACGCAGCATCCATCTGAGCAGCAGCATGTAGAACGTCATCATCCAGTGCCACGGCCATCTGTGCCGCATGGTCAAATCCAACGACCAATGCAGCTGAGTTCGGCTCAGCAACCGTCTGAGCAGCTGCCGCCCATGCAGCAGTCGTCGATGCCGCCGCCGTTAGTGCAGCCGTCTACACTTCAACAGCAGTCAGTGAGTGGAGTTGGAGCAGCCGAATCTGCTGCCACAGTTACAACAGTTTCCAACGCAGCAGCCTTCGAGGCAGCAACTTCCTGTCGGTACTCCGCCAGTGTCGTCTGTAGGCACGGTACCAGACATGAACGGGCAGGACAGAAGAGTGGACGAACTGCCCACACAGCAACAGCTAACCTCTCGTCAATCTTTAGCACGAGATCTGCCTACGTTTTCTGGTGATCCAGCCGAATGGCCGATATTTATCTCCAACTTCGAGTACACGACAAGAACATGCGGGTATACAAACGGAGAAAACATGGTGCGCCTACAAAGATGCTTGCGAGGACGTGCATTAGAAAGTGTGCGCAGTCGTTTAGTCTTTCCAACTGCCGTACCTCAAGTGATAGAGACGTTGCGGATGAGATATGGTCGTCCGGAGTTGCTTATCAACGTTTTGTTGCAGAAGGTGAAAGCGATGCCCAGTATTCGAGGAGACAAGTTGGAAGCCCTCATTGAGTTCGGGATGGCGGTTCAAGAACTGTGTGACTACATCGAAGCAGCGGATGAAAGAGCGCATTTGTCGAACCCCACTCTCCTGCAGGAACTCATTGGGAAGTTGCCCGCAGATCAGAAGCTGATGTGGGCAGGTTTCAAGCGCGGCCGTGCGGGGGTGGATCTCAAGACATTCAGCGAGTATATGGTCGGCGTAATGCAAGATGCTTCAAGTGTGGTGCTCTACGAACAGGATTCACGAAAGGTCGGGAACAGAGAGAAGACGAAAGGGTTCATCAACTCGCACGTAACCAGGACTGACGAAACACTCTCTTCGACGTCATCGCAGCACAAGTCGAGCGGGTGCCTCCATTGCGATAAAGATGGCCATAAGCTTCGAGAATGCCAAGCGTTCAGGGCTCTTTCCGTCGACGATCGCTGGCGACGTATTCGGTCACTGAACCTGTGTCAGATATGCTTGTACAGTCACGGAAAAAGATCTTGTCGGATAAACAATCGGTGCAATGTAAACGGGTGTCAATTCAAACACCATCCACTGCTGCATGGAAAGTCTTCGACTCCCACGCAGGCAGCACCCACAATCACCAATTACTCGATTCGGGTATCCTATTCCGGATCATACCAGTCACGCTTCATGGGAAGTCTGGCAAAATTAACACCTTTGCCTTCCTGGACGAGGGCTCTTCATCAACGTTGGTCGAAGAAAATCTGGTAGCGCAGCTTGGCTTGACTGGAGAATCGCAACCAATCTGCCTCAAATGGACCGGGAACACCTCGCGGGAAGAAAAGGATTCTCGTCTGGTATCATTCACCATTTCCGGACCAGGGCAGAAGCGACTTCGTAAGCTCGTGAACGCTCATACCGTGAGGAACTTGAACCTACCAACGCAAACATTCGAGCTAGAAGAGGCGGCAGAAAAGTTTGCCTATTTGAAGCAACTGCCGATTCAAAGCTACCGCAATGCGAAACCGGAAATTTTGATCGGAGTGGACAACCTGAAGCTTGCTGTACCGCTGAAGATAAATGAAGGAGATGGAACTGGACCGATCGCCGTTAAGACGCGACTGGGATGGTGTGTCTATGGGCGACAAAATTCTCGAAACAACGAAAGATTCTGCTTCCATGTTTGCGGATGTACGAGAGACGATGAGCTACACGATACCGTGAAGCAGTTCTTTGCGGTGGAAGAGAATGGAGTGAAGCAGCTGGAAACTACGCTCAGTCCGGATGAAAGGCGTGCTCAGGAATTACTGGAGACGACGACTAAGCGAATCGGTAGCCAATTCGAAACAGGCCTACTGTGGAAGGAGGACGAGATCGAACTACCGGACAGCTACGGCATGGCGTTGCGACGACATCAGTGCCTTCAACGGAGGATGGAGCGGCAGCCAGCTCTGAAAGAGAACATAAGCCGGCAGATACAGGAATACATCGACAAAGGCTATGCTCATCGAGCCACTTCAACAGACCTAGAGACGGCAGATGCCAGGAGAATTTGGTTTCTACCGCTAGGAGTCGTCACGAACCCAAATAAACCTGGAAAGGTGCGGCTTATATGGGACGCAGCAGCAAAAGTTTCTGGTGTATCGTTGAACAGTGTCTTGTTGAAAGGACCAGACCAGCTAACATTGTTACCAGCTGTACTGTTTCGCTTCCGGATGTATTCCGTTGCTGTGAGCGGAGATATAGAACAGATGTTCCATCAAGTGGGCATCCGACCTGAGGATAGAAACTCCCTGCGCTTCCTGTGGAGCGAAACTTCTGATGAACCAGTGCAGATCTACCTCATGGACGTCGCTACGTTCGGCGCAACGTGCTCGCCTGCATCGGCGCAGTACGTGAAAAACCTAAATGCCTCGGAACACCAGCAGCAATACCCAAGAGCCGTGGAAGGAATATTGAAGAGCCATTATGTCGACGACTATCTCGACAGCTTTGGCAGCGAAAGCGAAGCGGAGAAGGTTTCAGCAGAAGTGAGACTAGTACATCGTAACGGCGGTTTTCATCTTCGCAATTGGAGGTCGAACAGCAAAAGGGTTTTGGCAGCACTTGGAGAAACAGCCCAAGGAGACAATAAAAAGCTGTATCTTGAATCGGATGAACAAGTTGAACGCGTGCTCGGGATGCTTTGGTCCTCAAGTACGGACGAGTTAAGCTTCTCCACTTGCTTGAGAGAGGACGTCAGGCAGCTCTTGGATAGCGGTAGTCGTCCGACGAAACGGCAGGTGCTCCGATGCGTAATGTCTTTGTTCGACCCTCTCGGACTTTTGGCATTCTTCGTTATTCACGGGAAGGTTCTTATTCAGGACTTGTGGCGAGCTGGGACAGAATGGGATGAAGCAGTCGGCGACGAAGTATTTGAACACTGGAACCGTTGGACGAAGATGATCGAGTTTGTAGCAGCGGTAAGAATACCGAGATGTTATTTCCTTCGAGCAACAGAACAAACGTACAAAGATGCCCAAATTCACATTTTCGTGGACGCCAGCGAGATAGCGTACTCTTGTGCAGCTTACATCCGAACGGCTGTTGGAGATGGAACGTTTGCCTGTGTTTTGGTCTCTGGTAAATCCAAAGTAGCTCCGCTTAAGCCGATGTCTATTCCGAGATTAGAACTGCAAGGATGTGTCCTCGGTACACGTTTACTGAAATTCGTCCAGGATAATCATCCTATCGTATTCTCCAGGAGGTTCCTCTGGACGGACTCTACGACAGCTAGAGCGTGGATTAGCTCAGACCCGAGGCGCTACAAACCATTCGTAACCCATAGAGTCGGTGAAATTTTGGAGACTACGAAAGTTAATGAATGGCAGTGGGTTCCGTCCAAGCTCAACCCATCAGATGAGGCAACCAAGTGGGGTCGTGGACCTTCAGTCCGGAAAGCCAATGGTTCAATGGGCCAGAATTTCTGCGGTATTCAGAGGAATCGTGGCCCAGAAAAGCCAATCCAATCGAGTCTACAAACGAAGACATCAGACCATCAGTACTGTTCCATTTCGCATTCGTTCCAACACTGGACTTTGAGCGTTTTTCGTCATGGAATAGAATGCTACGCGCCGTAGCCTACGCATTGCGTTTCATCTTCAACATCGCAAAACCGGCTCAAAGGCTCCGTGGTCCAGCTGAGTTGCTCAGTGCAGAACGGACGATTTGGAAGCTCGTACAGCGAGAAAGTTACCCGGACGAGATTGCTACCCTGGAGAGGAATAAATCCGAATTGACGGGACAACTCCTAGATCGGAAAAGCAACTTGGTAAAGCTGATGCCTGCTCTTGACGAGCTCGGATTATTGCGGCAGCGTAGCCGTATTGTTGCTGCGGAGAACGTGACCTACGATACCCGGTTTCCGATAATTCTGCCTGCGAAGCACCGTGATATCAACCTGTTGGTAGAAGACTATCATCGCCGCTACCGGCATGGAAACAACGAAACCATTGTCAACGAGCTACGTCAACACTACGCCATTTCGGGCTTACGTAGAATCGTAAAGAAGGTCACATATAGCTGTCAGCTGTGCAAGATTCGCAAGGCGCGTCCTTGCAATCCACCGATGGCGGCACTTCCTCCAGCCCGCTTGGCGATGAATGTCTGTCCGTTCAGCTTTGTTGGCCTGGATTATTTTGGGCCATTCCTAACAAAAGTAGGACGTTCAAACGTGAAAAGGTGGATCGCCCTCTTCACATGCCTCACCGTACGAGCTGTACACCTTGAGATAGCGTATAGCTTATCAACGGCCTCTTGCATATCTTGTGTACGACGCTTCATCGGTCGCCGAGGATCGCCGATAGAAATCTTCAGCAACAACGGAACGAACTTCCAGGGGGCGGAACGCATATTGCGAGAGCAGATCGACACGGAATTGGCAACGACGTTCACCAACTCAAACACGAAGTGGAGCTTCATTCCTCCTGGAGCTCCACATATGGGAGGTGCTTGGGAGAGATTGGTACAGTCTGTGAAGGCGGCTATGAAAGATGCCTATGCAGAGGGGAAGTTGAGCGATGAGGGATTGCAAACGATGGTTGTTGAAGCAGAGAGCATTGTAAATTCGAGGCCTCTGACATACTTGCCGTTAGACTCTGAAGAGTCGGAAGCTTTGACTCCCAATCACTTCCTTTTGGGGACCTCTAGTGGCGCTAAGCAAAGTAGTGTAGGCATCGAGGAATCGCAAAAGCGTCTGCATGACACGTGGAGAGCAATACAGAGTCAGCTGGACAAGTTTTGGCAACGCTTTCTGGTGGAGTATCTACCAGTCATAAGAAGACAGCCGAAATGGTTTAACGAAACCAGACCATTGCAGGTTGGCGACCTTGTCCTTGTCGCAGACGGCGCTCGGCGATGTGAGTGGATACGAGGCAAGGTTACGCAGATCTTCGAAGGAGCAGATGGTCGTATTCGCCAAGCACTTGTACAAACTCGCCAGGGAAGCTTCAGAAGACCAACGACTAGGTTGGCTGTACTCGACGTAGGTGGACAAGGTGCTACCCCAGGACTCGTAGGGGAGCACCGGGGGGAGACTGTTACCGGTACCGTCGAGATGGGCACCCTATCCCCAAACGGTTCAACCACTTCAGTGACAAGCCGTCACCATTGATATGACATCAAGGGAAAGGGGTAAAAACAAAACGAAAAACTACAGAGACAGAACGTGAATTTTGCTACTCATGCTATTACTTATTATAGTTGATTATTCTACCTTAAAATTACGTATTTGTGCTTAAGACTAGTGTTGTTTCCAGCTTACAAACTACTGAAGGTAAAACTATTGAATTACATGCAAAACTGTATACTAAATGTTAAAATTATCTAAACTAATTAGGCACTAAAAACTAACCTAAAACCGAGTTGGACAGTGCAATAGAAGGGTCCAGAACTATAAGGGACACTGAAAAGTAAGATAATTAGTAATAATAATGAAACATTGAACTAAAATTAACTATATTTACAGTTTTAAAGCGATAATAAATCGTCTACGAAAATCAGTGGTCGCCCTTTCATTCCTGTCGCAACAGATGTTAACCTGCCATTTGGTACGGAAATCGGATCTAGTTTTGTGATTTTCTTAAAGTCTCAGGTAAATTAAGAAAAAGGGATCAAGTCTCCCCAGTCTCCCCTACTGTGCTTCGAAATTGAAAAGAAGGGAAATGGCCCGTTTGTGGTTCTTGTGATGTCGTCAAACATATTATTGAAAACTCCCTATCAAAAGTATGGAGTCCTTTTTTCGAAAACATGGTATTATTAAGATCATACAAATATACTATATTAACAATATAGGTCACTTCGTGTTTTCACATACAACGACATGGAGACGCCGTTTACGAATGATTACAGCACCACCTGTTGTCAGAAAAAGTCAATAATTGAATTTTGATCAATTTTAGTTTACCGTGCAAGGTGACATTTCTCGAAAAAAAGATGTTAGGGGTGTCGAAGTTTTTTGTTCCCAAATAATCGATTAATAAATAATCGATTTACAATATAGGTACACAAACAAAATAATATTTCATTAGATGACATCTACGAATATAAATAGTCTACTTATCTGTAAAATACTCAATATCTGTAGAAGAATTTGAATGCTCCCTCATTGTAATGTCACCGAAATCGTTTAACTTCGAAATTTTAAATTTTCACCCTCAAACTTTGTTGAACTTGGCCTCGTAGTGGACACGGTTATACAGTCCGGATTCGCTGGTTAGGTCACGACTGCGCCCCGATTAGCGAATCGTGTTCGTTCAGGATTGAGTGTGCAAGAAGAAATGGATTAACTCTCAGAGTGCGTTTTTACATTTGTTTATTTGCCAACGGGCTAGTACGGACTAATGATAAAAACAAAACAATCAACACAATTATTCAGCAATATGCTTCGTCGATACTTGTACACATACACACTCAGACAGATCTCATCAGTCATCATCATTCATCGTTATTATAATTCTAGTACAAGGGGGCTGTTACTACTTTACTCCAACAAAATTAGCTTATATTTTGCCCTGGTGGTTGCTATTTTCCTTTGACAATGGCTTTTAATGTCATCTTTCTTAATGTCCACGCTGACATACATACATCGGATTGGATAGCTTACAAAAAATCCGGAAGATCACCAACCAACTCTCGCGTTTAGTATCATACAGGTGTATCTACAATGATCGATTTCTCTTCATCGATTTTCCCTTCGGATTATTCCGGGAAATACGACCAATATTCGGATGATCTCTGGGCGTGTTTCAGTAAAGGACTACTAGAACTAGCATCTAAAACAAAAAAAACAGCCGAAAATGATTTGCTGGTCAATTTATTAACCAAAGAAAAAGTCATTGAAAAGAAATCGATCATTGTAGATACGCCCGTATGATACAAAGCGCGAGAAGGGCACGTCAAATTTCTTGTGGCAGAGTGCAAGACATTGCATCCATTCCGTGCTTACAAAAAATAAGCTCCGGGACCGGACCTGAGAATGAAAATATTTAAATTCGATTAATTTCGTTGTTCTTCCGAAGTGAACTGTGAGTTTATTCGAATACTGATAGTTTTATTCCGGACTAATCGGTTTCCTTGCGCCTGCGGCTCAGTTAGCAGCGGTTAGCGACGGTTAGGAACGGATAAATGCGGATTTTCC
Source organism: Aedes albopictus (assembly GCF_035046485.1). NCBI lineage: Eukaryota > Metazoa > Arthropoda > Insecta > Diptera > Culicidae > Aedes > Aedes albopictus. Next base: position 299,481,201 of record NC_085136.1, on the reverse strand, counting down.
AATTAGAAAAAGGATATGTCATTCCCCTTGATCTCTCCTAGAGTATTTTTTTTCAGAGATTCATTCAGGAGTTTTTTTTGAAATTCATCCAAGAGTGCCTTCAGAGATTGATTTAAAGTTTTTTTTTCTGAAATTTCTCCAGAGGTTCTTCGAGGGACCCCCAGGAGTTCCTACTGAAATTACTACAGCAATTTCTTCTGATGTTCCTTCAAGAATTAATTCTAAAAATCCTCAAGAATTCTCTTCTTGGATTCGTTAAGAAGTTCCTTACAGGATTTCCTTATAGGAGTTTCTTGGAGTCTTTCTTGGATTCCTGCAGAAGCTCCTTCAACGATTCCCTCAGGAGTTTTTTTTACGAATACCTCCCGGAGTTCCTTCTTGAATTCCTCCAAAGTTGTTTCAGTGATTTATCCAAGAGTTCCTTCAAAAATTCCTCCTTCTGGGAATTTCAACCGGGATTTATACCAGTATTCCTCCAAAAGTTCCTTCTGGAATTCACTCCGTCCTTTAAGGATTTCCACAAGGTCTTCTGGGATGGAGTGACTCTGTAAATCTCCAACGCGATTTTATATGAACAATTTAATTAATATTTTTCGAGGGATCTTTCCAGGATTCCTTCAGAAGTCTTCTCTTTGAAGTATCAAAAATCCTCCAAGAATTATTTTTGTGATTCCTTCCGAGATTTCTATAAATTTGGAATGTCTTCAGAAGTACTTTATCGGGGATTCCCAGAAGGAATAAGTGAATACTAGATTTGTAGTAATGAGTTGGTTTTTTGTATGGTGAGATGCTAAACTCTCCGTTACTGCATTGAAACGGTGATGCTGCCTCAGCAAAACTTTGGGGAACTATGTTATTGAAGTTGCAATAAATGAGAATACAACAACACAGTTACCCAAAGTTTTGCTCAAACAACATCAAATCAGTCTAGCAGTCATAAAACCCTTGCTTTTTTATTACCATTATTGCAGTTACCATTTTATTGCAGTAACGGAGAATTTACTTTCTCATTATACAAAAATTCAGCTTATTACTACAAATCTAGTACTTCACTGATTGTGTTTTATTCATGGAGATATGTAATCCCAGAAGGAACTTTTGAAAAAAAAAACCAGAACGAATATCTGGAGGATTTTTTTCAAAACTGCTGGAGAAATTTGATAAGAAAAAATGTTGGAGGATGGAGGAGGAACGCTGGAACGCTCTCCCTAAGCAATCCCGAAAGGAGCTCCTAAAATAATTCCAGAATTATTTCTAGGAGGAATCCCCCAAGAGCTTTTGTAGAAATCTTGGAGAAAAACAATCCAGGGTGCAATTCTTAAAGGGATCCCACAAGAAAATTCTTGTGTAATTTCCGGAGAAAATACCGTTCATAACTCGCTAACGGAAAGCTCGTTTAGGGTCTTCTGTGTTTTAGTCTGTTATGTACGTTTATCAGTTAACCCTTTATAAGGCCGAGAAAACCAGGCACGGAATCAACTCGTTCTACATTGGAATATAAAGCACATGTGGTGTAATGATCAAATACGATTTTATTTTCAAAAAAATCGATGGTCGATTTTGTATGAAAAAAAATGGTCTAAATTTCAACTTTTTGTCAACAAAGTTTAAAATGTTGTTATTTTGTGATGCGTTTATCAATCATGCTGATTTTTTGATAAGTTATTGCCCCAATATTCATGAGTTACATGTGTGGATTTGAAGTCGATTGGTCAATCATTTTGGACGATAAGGAAATTTTAGTACATGCCACGATATGGCAATTTTAGTACATTCCCATTTATAATAGTACATTTTTTCAAATGGCTGAGTTCCTAAAAGTAATGAAGCAATCAAGTTGAAATGTCCACAAGTATAAGGAACATGGGCCTTTTATTCCCCATCATTTGATTTTCAATTTGCTGACCACAACAGAAGTTCGAGCTTAAAAACCTTTATGCACCCAAAAATGGAAGTTTTTGGGCAGACATTTTGTTCTAAAAAAGCCCATTCATACTTGTTATGGCTCAAAAAAAAATCATGAGTGTTCACAAAGGCCTAATATGTCCATCAGTTAAAACAGAAGTTGTAAAATTTTTCTAAACGAACAGAAAAAAATATGTGTATAAGGTGGCAATATAGTTGCCACTGCCTTAAAAAGGGTTAAAGTTATTTCGCATGTCGCGAGTCGCGACTTCGATTTGGTGCTGCAACGATAATATACGCCAAAAATTGTTTAAGAAGAGAGAATTAAATTTGTTCTAATTTGAGTATAGTTGAAAAAAATCGATTAATCTTAATCGATTATTTCAGAAGAAATGGGCATCCCCATCATGCAATGACAGTTCGACAGAATAAACGTCATTCGGTTAGCGCATGCATTTAGTGTGTAGTAGTACCTCTTCTGACGCTTGGTGGCGCCACATTCACTAAAAAGGTGTCGCCAAAAAATCGTAAGAGTGACCTATATTGTTAATATAGTATATTTGGATCATATCTCCGCCTATTTGCGTCGTATTTGAAAAATATTAATCTCAGGCGAAAGAAAATAAGATAAAGTATCCCTTGCTACCTTTTCTTATCACGGACCTGCTCAACGTGTCCAGATGGGTAATATCTACGTTATTCGCAAATTGTTTGCTTTGACCAGATGTCTAGATGTACCTTGGATGTAGAATAAGCATCAAATTTTATACTGGTTTCACTTGATCAAAAAAGGTTCGCTTTCGTGAACTCTCATATATTTTTGTCAAATTCGTAAAAAAGAGCTTAACTTCCCTCAGTTTACGGTACACGTTCAACTGCGTAAGTTAGATATTTTCAACACGCTTGTTCTACATGCCCAATCATGTTGGTGTGACCGAAGACTTCATACGCAACACCTATCGTGGTGGATAATTGCAGTCATTATGAATATATTTTAATTTCCCCAAAGTTCCCAACTTATCCGTAAGAGTATGTAGGTACGAGTCGAACGTATTGGAGAAAAATGAATTCATTAGGCTTTGTCTGTCGGGTGGCAGCATTATTAAAATGTAATCGTAACCAGAAATTAGCTGCCTTGTTTCGGGGGGCAGACCGGGAAATTTATCGTCTGTTAGAGAAAATGTGCAGGCTGGGAATCCATGTGCGCGCGAGCGCGGTTGATAAAATTATAGACAACGCACACCGAGCCCCCAGAAGCTATTGTCATGCGATGAAAATAGACCGAGAGACCAAGGAGCGAAGCGTTGATCTTGCGCCGGTTCCTTGAAATTTGAATTTCCTCAATCAGGTGAGGATGGTTAACTGACGCATGGTGTTTAATTGCGGGGACTGCGTAATTAGATAACTATTGCTGCGGATGGGGAAATTTTAGGTTGCAAATTTCTTTGCGATTAAATGTAATTTGATAATGAGGACAAGATTTGCATGAAATGGGTGGTCGTGCAGCTGCTTCTGCACCTTTTGAAGGCAGCAGATGGCTAATGGTAGTAAATTGATTAACCCATAAATATCTGAATTATGCTTCTTCTTTTCAAATGGTGGAAATGATGCCACGATACTTCCTTCAAGTTGAGAAAACTTCTCAACTTCTCTCTATATTGCATAGTTCCACACTCTGAAATCTTAAAGTCGTAAAATTTTGGAACGTCATTCTGGATTTTCGAGTCATCATTTTTTAATTTCGGATATTTTCCCAAACTTCTAAGGAGATCCATGAAATATGGTTTCAGAGCTTAAACTCTAGAAAACAATAGTCGTCCTAAATACTTAGACACCGTCTTGGATGTACTAGTTATCAAATTTGAACTACGGACTAATTGCGAATACTTAATATACCCATATTTGTTAGTTTTAGAGCCTAAATTACATAAAATATTCGCTATATTGGATTTCGTTTGCGCTTACCAAATATGTCCATATTACAAGGTTTTAAAGCTCCATTGAATAGGCGCAAACATGAATAATGGGCCCCCATTTTTAATAAGGACCCATCACACTGGTGACTGTTTTTGATTTTCTAGCATCTTTCTGGAATCTATCTAGTAGCCGCCACTATGAATGATCTTCTCAATACTGACATTCCCTAATCCCTAATTCCCTAATAAATTCCCTATTATTGGGTTGTTATTGATTCTGCCAAAACATGGTATTAAATTGGTCTTCCAGGAACATTTTACGTAATGATACTTGCTAATTTGCTGCTTATGGCAACTAGTTTACAACATAATAATAAGAAAATATAAAAATTACATATTTCCAATGTTCAGATATTGTGCCAAAATAACATATTTTTTATTATGCCGTTGATATTCTCTTCTGCTCGGGTGCTGCGATTCCTCCAGGAATGCCTCCTGGGGTATCTTCTAAAATTCTTCCAGCGTGCCCAGAAATCCCACCAGATTTTTTTTCAGTAAATCCCGTAGTTCATAGTTTCTTAAACTTCGTTTCGGGACTCGCCAACTGCTTGCAAGCATGCTTCGACTGTTCTACCAAAAGTGCTGTGACGGCAGGCTGAGGGGTCACGAGAGTCAAGTTTGGGAAGCAATGCTCTAGTGTGATTTTTTCAAACATTTGCTTCAGTGATTTATCCTACAAAATCCTCTATTGGTTTTAATTTTCAAGAATTTTTGAAGAGATTTCTCATGAACTTTACTAGTGATTTATCCAAAAATTTCCTTAGAGATTCTTTAACAAAGATATTTTATTCCGAATATCAAAAAGAATTTCCTGTGAAACTCGTAGGAAAATCTGAAGAAACATTAAATCATAAAAAAATTAGTAAAAAAAACTGATGAACTGATGATGATTAAAAATCTCGTTTATACAGAAAAAAAAAACAAGTGTACGGAATTTTCATAATATTATATTATAAAAAATATTTTCTGCATAAATTTATTCTTCAGTGAGACCAGATCTTCCTGGGCTGGGATTTTCTCGACTTCCAAGTTCCCACTACACGAAATTGTTATTTCACAATGAAATCTTTCAATTTATTTCTGAAGAATTTCTTTATTGAAAATGAAGATGATTTTTTTTTATTCTTAACCACTTAACCTATTTTTACAGCTCTTTTGTCCACTAGGGCACTACGTGAGCGATTCCAATTGGCGGCTGCACTTACACTTGTACAGCGCCTAAATGTATTCTATTACATTCTTATTCTACTACATACATCGAACTGGTTTGCCTTGTGCTGCTTTCACTTTTCTACCCTGTCCTTGATAGAATGATGAGCACGATGATGAAATGGTGTGTGGCTGTTGTTCCTTTTCCAGTCCGATTGGGGGTCGTCCATTATGGGTTGCCGTTCGCCGATATCCAATTATCCGGGTCCGTTTGAGCTATGAGAGCTCAGAAGAGGGTCAAGTGCCAGCCGCTCTCGGGAAGAGCAACTGACGAAGTGCCGGGGCTGGGATCGAACCCATGACCATCTGCTTATGAAGCGAACGTGTAGCCACTGCGCTACGGGCCCCGGCTAAGAAGATGAATTTGTTGACTTTTAAAGATGATTTTAATCGCAAGTCGTTCCAAGTGCAACGTCTGCTTGTGCTCACATGATGATTTTCTCAATAGAACACAATCGATGAAGTACTAGAATTGAAGTAATGAACTGATTGTTTGTATGGTGAGAAGGTCGTTTCAGCAATGGAATGGTTCAAAAAGCGTGGGTATTGTGATTCCTTGCCTGATTTGATGCTGCTTGAGCAAAACTTTGGGTAACCATGGTGTTGTTTTCTCCATTCCTTGCAAATTAAACAACACAGTTACCCAAAGCTTCGCTCAAACAGCATCAAATCAGGCAAGGAATCATAATACCCACGCGTTTTGAACCATTCCATTGCAGAAACGGAGAAATGGCCTTCTTACATACGAACATTTAGCTCATTAGTTCAATTCTAGTACTTCACCGATTGTGTCCTATAGATAAATAATCAAAAGATCTGAAAATTTTTCTTAGAATTTCCTTGCCGATAGACATGGTTTTCAGTTTTTTCCTCGAGGTTTTCTTGCGTCCTAGTTTAAGGACAGACTTGTTAGAATCCCAATATGGCCGCCACAATGGCCGACTTTGGCACCTACTCACGATTTTGAGGGCACAAATCTCTTCGTAAACAAAACCAGCGCACCTGAGCTTCTTATTTTATGCTTATCACAAGTGAGCAAGAACAGAATAATAAAATGCATTGTTGTTTGAAGCTTGCTTCTTGAGATTTGTGCGTCTGAAGTTTTGATGCACTGTTGAAGCGGGATTTTAAGACGTTTGTCCTTAAAAAAGTACAATCGAACTCACGTCTTGTCCCTTTACATAATTCACTAAAAAAGATATTATCATGATAAATCATCAATGATTACAATTTCAATATCTTTGATTAACCTTCACGTACCCGACCCCCGACAGCTCATTTTCAAAATGCTGACATTTCGTCAATTTTCATCTGATTTTTTTTTTAAGTCGCATTTAATCGATCACAAATTGGTGCAAGTTTATTATACTCAAGTGGCCATGCAATATCTGGAACCAATCCGGTGATATTCCGGATTGTACTGGGGTCAGGGGGTGAGGGAGGGGTCTGTTTTGCCAAATGGTTAATAGTGATTATTTCATGTGAAATTATGTTTGGGAGGCCCCCGCGGAACCTATCCCAGGTGTTCCGGGGCGGCCACACCAGTTGATACATACTTCAATCATTTTTTTTCTGCCTCATTCTCTCGAAGTCGTGAAGATTGATATTTTGCATTACATGTTTTGGTTGCAAACCTGAAATATCCCCGATGACACCCCCATGGAACCTGTTCTAGATGTTCCAGGGTGGATTAGTTGATACAGACTCCAGTCTATCGTTTCTGACTCAGTCATTCGAAATTATGAAGATTGATATGTCGCACGGCATGTTTAGGTTGAAATCCAGAAGTGTTCCCAATGAGGCCCTGCGAAACCTGTCACGGGGATCCGGATAAGTCAACTTATTCAAATCTGGTTTTCGCACTTGTGTTTCACTGTACGCAACAAAATTTTCGCTGAAAATCGATGGTTCAAATACAATAACACACGAAATAATCACTTTTAGCCATTTTCGCAACCCACTGACCCCAGCATAATCCGGAATATCCCCGGAATGGTTCCGGATATTGCATGGCCACTTGAGTATAATAAACTAGCACCAATTTATGATCGATTGAGGGCGACTTAAAAAATCGGATTCAAATTGAAGAAATGCCAGCTTTTTGATAATGAGTTGTTGGGGATCGGGTGCGTGAAGGTTAATGATTAATTTCTGTTCAAGACCGATTACAGATTACGATTATCGAATCAATTTATTTTGAACTGTGATTATGATCATGACTATTGTTCAACAATGTTAAAAATGGCTCACCCATGGTTTCTGATTATTGATCACGATATATCAACCATGAAAAAGCTTGCATTGATTAATGATTAACTACATCTGCATTCTGTAAAATATTTTCAACATTAGAGTGGGTCATCGTTTATATGGAAAAATGAAAAATCGATGGTATCCCATCAGATCAAAGCTTTTTTGATCCCATTTCAGGACCCAAATAAGTGTGCAAAATTTGGGCACGCTCGATTATGTCTACGTTTTGCGCATCGCGTTTGAAGTTTGTATGGGGTTTTACATAGGAAAACACACTTTTTTGCATTTCTCTCATAACAAGCTCGAATTTTTCTAAATCGGTGTAACCGATTAAGTGAAAACATAGCCTTGGGTGTCCTGAAAAACTTTGTCGAAGACCGCGAAGTGATCTGATGCTTATGAAAAAAGTTATAGCGCTGGCATTGCTTGGCGAAACAGCATGATTTTGTTGCTATTGTTATTCCTTTACATGTTAAAACATAAACACATGCATGCGGTTCGTTGGTTATAACTATTTTCACAAGCATCGGATCGCTTTGCGGTCTTCAACAAAGTTTTTCAGAACATCCTAGGCTATCATTTTACAGTATCGGTTAAAAAGTTTCAGACAAACTTTTTCAACTTATGACAGAAATGCAAAAAAGTATGTTTTCCCATACAAAATTCCATACAAATTTCAAGCAGTTTACAAATATTGGGTGCAGCGTATCTTGACTAGCAAATGGTGTTTGATTTGGACTTTGTAAAAGAACAATAAATCAGCATTTGAGCTACTCTCTCTTTACTTTATGTTCTGCCCAATAATTCCAATAAGAACTACCTCAATTGGAATTTATTTTGTTTGTAAAAGCTTCCACGTATGATACACCGTCGCAAATGTAAGCTTTCAGTGAGAAATGAGCAAATGAAAGCTTTAACTCTCGCTAGCCACACGCTAGAACAAAGCTACACGTACTGTAGAAAGAGCAAACTCCTTTGTTTCCAAATTAGAGATTTTGAGTTCAATTTAATTTTCAAATAACTATATCAGTAGTATACATTAAGAACATTCGAAATAAGAAGTAACAAAAGGTAATACATTTTGTAATAGTCCTGCTTATGACTATTGCCATAAAAGTTCACATTTTATTTTATTTTTAATTTTTATTTCGACAAATTAATAATAAACTACGTCGTTAAAGGGTTCGTTAAAATATAACGTTACGTCATAAGGGAAGGGAGGGGGTCTAGCGCTGTGTTACGCTTCATACAAATAATAAAAATTTTCCATACAAATTTTGCGTTACGTAACATCCATAATTAATAAACACTCTGGTAACAATTCAGGCCAAACATTTTAATAGGTCCTATCTGCATTTGAGAGGCTCTCTTTGTTCACTTTCTCTTTCAATTATTGCAATGTAATGGTACACTTTTCAACTTCTTTTGCAGTACAAATCAAAAGACGATTGTTTTGACCATCGTTCAATGCAAGGAGACAATCATAATACAAATAAACAGCTGAGATATTAACGAAAGAGAGGGAAACCAAAGAGAGCCTCTGTTCTACTGATAGGACCTTTAGACATGTTTGGCCTGAATTCTGAAATTATTGCTTGCTTCATTCTCCCGGATAACTTAATGCTGTTTGAAATCATTCAGGAGTGCACGAAGAGAAATCAGCAAAATTCAAAAGTTAACACGCTTACAATGAACTACTTATCATTGGTACTACTTCGATTAGTGGGAAAAATATGGAGTGAAAATTCGCTCTCTTAGTGTTGACATTAATTTAAATAAGTTTGATACATTAATTGATGGAATTAAGAATTTGTGTTTGATCTTGATTGTAGATCACATAAATTACTTAGTTCTGCGTTTATTTCGAAAAAAAAAACAACTCAATCACTGAGTTGGTCTTTCTCAGGAATCGAAAAATCTTTTGTTTTCCTACTCATGTTTAGCTAACAGTGGGACAACTCATTGCCGATAAGTTGTCCCCCTTTTAACGAAAACTGAGTGAGAAAACGAAAGATTTTTCGATTTCTGAGAACGACCAACTCAGTGACTGGGTAGTAATTTTTCTCGGTGTGTTTATAATTAATTCAAAGCGTTGAGTTGAGAAAAACTTGCTCTCCATTAATCTACACACGCTAAAATAATTCTCCTCAGGATGAAGCATGATTCGAAATGTAAGGATGATATCATTAAAATAAAGATTTAAAATTCGCTGTTTTTATTTTCTTAGATAAAATATCTAATTGAAATTTAAAATTCATTCATTTTTACGATTATCAACACTTTTGTCAATTTAACAATTCACAGACTAGGGAACGTTCATAAATTACGTTCAACATTTGAGGGAGAGGAGCTGGTCTAGTACCGAATACCCAGCGCCAGGTTCGGCGAAAAAGAAATATGACAGCAATCACCGGGCAATCCTTGACCACCTGACAGTATTCCGCTAGTTGTGTTCATAAAAAAATGTAATAATGACAGTAACTGTGGCACCGGCGGTTAGAGGGCGTTTATAGAAGAGAGCAAACGGAGAATTGAGGAGCATTTCAGGGGGTGGAAGCTCAGGTAAAATATTATCTCCTGGGCGCCCATTAAAAACACCACCCCCGGTGAAGACTGGCGCTCGAGCCTAGCTATTTAGCACTGTAGTTGGAGGAAATGCCAATGCAGAACCCGTAGCTTCCGGGAAGGTAAGCCCAGCTCCCTGGGTTAGTGGGTTGGTGTCAGGCCCTGCGAGCCAGCCGTAAAAAAGACTAGCACCGGAAAATCAACAAGAGAAGAATGCGAACCGATACCAATGGCGACGACCACAGCGACGAAAAGGGACTTGCGATTGGAAGCTCGGTACGTGGAACTGCAGATCTCTCAACTTCATCGGGAGCACCCGCATACTCGCCGATATACTGAAGGACCGCGGGTTCGGAATCGTAGCGCTGCAGGAGGTGTGTTGGACAGGATCTATGGTGCGAACGTTTAGAGGTAATCATACCATCTACCAGAGTTGCGGCAACACACGTGAGCAAGGAACAGCTTTTATAGTGATGGGCGACATGCAGAGGCGCGTGATCGGTTGGTGGCCGATCGACGAAAGAATGTGCAGGTTGAGGATCAAGGGCCGATTCTTCAACATTAGCATAATAAACGTGCACAGCCCTCACTCCGGAAGCACTGATGATGACAAAGACGCATTTTACGCGCAGCTCGAACGCGAGTACGACTGCTGCCCAAACCACGACGTCAAGATCATCATAGGGGATCTAAACGCTCAGGTAGGCCAGGAGGAGGAATTCAGACCGACGATTGGAAAGTTCAGCGCCCACCAGCTGACGAACGAAAATGGCCTACGCCTCATCGATTTCGCCGCCTCCAAGAACATGGCCATTCGTAGCACCTTCTTCCAGCACAGCCTCCCTTATCGTTACACCTGGAGATCACCACAACAAACGGAATCGCAAATCGACCACGTTCTGATTGATGGACGGCACTTCTCCGACATTATCGACGTCAGGACCTATCGTGGCGCTAATATCGACTCCGATCACTACCTGGTGATGGTTAAACTGCGCCCAAAACTCTCCGTTATTAACAACGTACATTACCGGCGGCCGCCCCGGTACGATCTAGAGCGACTGAAGCAACCGAATGTCGCCACCGCATACGCGCAGAATCTCGAGGCAGCGTTGCCGGACGAGGGTGTGCTCGATGTGGCCCCTCTAGAGGACTGCTGGAGTACAGTCAAAGCAGCCATCAACAACGCAGCCGAGAGAACTATCGGGTACGTAGAGCGGAGTCGACGAAACGATTGGTTCGACGAGGAGTGCAGAGCGGTTCTGGAGGAGAAGGATGCAGCACGGGCGGTAATGCTGCAGCTTGGAACCCGACAGAATGTGGAGCGATACAGACAGAAGCGGAAGCAGCAGACCCGTCTCTTCCGGGAGAAAAAGCGCCGCCTGGAAGAAGCGGAGTGCGAGGAAATGGAACTGCTGTGCCGTTCACAGGAAACACGCAAGTTCTACCAGAAGCTCAACGCATCCCGCAAAGGCTACGTGCCGCAAGCCGAAATCTGCAGGGATAAGGACGGGAGCCTCCTGACGGACAAACGTGAGGTGATCGAAAGGTGGAAGCAGCACTTTGACGAGCACCTGAATGGCGAAGAGAATGTAGGCACGGAGGACCAAGACAGCGGAGGAAATGACTATGTTGGTGCAGCAGAGGACGGGAACGAACCAACTCCCACGCTGAGGGAAGTTAAGGATGCCATCCACCAGCTCAAAAACAACAAAGCGGCTGGTAAGGACGGTATCGCAGCGGAACTCATCAAGATGGGCCCGGAAAAGTTGGCCACCTGTCTGCACCAGTTAGTTGTCAAGATCTGGGAAACCGAACAGCTACCGGAGGAGTGGAAGGAAGGGATAATCTGTCCCATCCACAAGAAAGGCGACAAGTTAATGTGTGAGAACTTTCGAGCGATCACCATTTTGAATGCCGCCTACAAAGTGCTATCCCAGATCATCTTCCGTCGTCTTTCACCTGAAGTAAATGAGTTCGTGGGAAATTACCAAGCCGGTTTCATCGACGGCCGGTCGACAACGGACCAGATCTTCACCGTACGGCAAATCCTCCAGAAATGCCGTGAATACCAGGTCCCAACGCATCACCTGTTCATCGACTTCAAAGCGGCATATGACAGTATCGACCGCACAGAGCTATGGAAAATTATGGACGAGAACAGCTTTCCCGGGAAGCTGACTAGACTGATAAGAGCAACGATGGACGGTGTGCAGAACAGCGTAAGGATTTCGGGTGAACTATCCAGTTCATTTGAATCTCGACGGGGACTACGACAAGGTGATGGACTTTCCTGCCTACTATTCAACATCGCCCTGGAAGGTGTTATGCGACGAGCCGGGCTCAACAGCCGGGGTACGATCTTCACGAAATCCAGCCAATTTGTATGTTTTGCGGATGACATGGATATTATTGCTAGGACATTTGGAACGGTGGCAGAACAGTACACCCGCCTGAAACGTGAAGCAGCAAAGGGCGGACTGGTGGTGAATGCGGCTAAGACAAAGTACATGCTGGTAGGTGGGACTGTGCGAGACAGGACAAGCCTTGGCAGCAATGTTACGATAGACGGGGATACTTTCGAGGTGGTAGAAGAATTCGTCTACCTCGGTTCCTTGCTAACGGCTGACAATAACGTGAGCCGTGAAATACGAAGGCGCATCATCAGTGGAAGTCGTGCCTATTATGGGCTCCAGAAGAAACTGCGGTCAAAAAAGATTCACCCCCGCACCAAATGTACCATGTACAAGACGTTAATAAGACCGGTGGTTCTCTACGGGCACGAGACGTGGACGATGCTCGAGGAGGACATGCAAGCACTCGGAGTTTTCGAGCGACGGGTGCTAAGGACGATCTTCGGCGGCGTGCAGGAGAACGGTGTGTGGCGGAGAAGGATGAACCACGAGCTCGCTGCACTTTACGGCAAACCCAGCATCCAGAAAGTGGCCAAAGCCGGATGGATACGATGGGCAGGGCACGTTGCAAGAATGCCGGACAACAACCCTGCAAAGTTGGTGTTTGCTAACCATCCGGTTGGTACAAGAAGGCGTGGAGCGCAGAGAGCACGATGGGCGGACCAGGTGGAGCGTGATCTGGCGAGTGTTGGGCGTGACCGACGTTGGAGAGCTGCAGCTGCAAATCGAGTATTATGGCGGCAAATTGTTGATTCAGTATTATCATGAATTTGATGTTAACTAAATAAATGAAATGAAATTCAGAGTGATCCAGGAAATCTCATGGGCATCTCAGATGGTACCGGGAGGTCTCAGAGGCGATCACGGAGGTCTCAGGCCTTCTCAGGACGTCTCACGGACGTTTCAGGCGGTCTCACTAGTGTTCCAGTCCAGTCCAGAAGAGGTCTCCGCGGCTTTCTGAGTGGCGCTTCAGCAGGTCTCAGAGACGACCCAGAAGGTCTCAAGCGAGGTAGGGCTCCCAGGGGATTTCAGGGGTGCCTCGAGCGATTCAAGAGACTTAAAAGGAACCTGGAGGTCTCAGGGGCGTTTCAATGGATCTCAGGAGGTCCCAGGGGGTCTTTAGGGGGTCCCATGGGCTTTCAGAAGGATTTCAGGGACGTTTTAAGGGAGTACCTAGAGATTGCAGGAGTATTTCAAGGGATCTCAGTAGGTTTCAGGGAGATCTAAAGGGTGTCTAGGGCGGCTTAGAGGGTCACAGGGGCGTTCCAAGGGGTCTCAAGCGGCGTTTTAAGCGATCTCAGAAACGGTTCAAGGAAATAGCTGGAGATCTCAGCGGCGTTTCAGGGGTTTCAGGGGGTACCAAAAGGTTTCAGGGGGTGCCATGAGGTTTTAGGGAGGCTTAAGGGTGGCTCAGGGGCTTTTCAGGGGGTCCCATGGGGTTTCAGAGGCATATCAGTACCTGGAAGTACCTGGAGGTCGCAACAACGTTTCAGGGAGTCTTTTGAGGTACCTAGAGGTGTCAACATAGGCATAATGGATGTTAGGCAGAATAAACTATAGGCATAATTTGCGATTGTTTTAAAAGATTATTTTCCTAATGTCAATTATGGCTAATAGGGTGGTCCTCACTTAGATAAAGAACAAAAAAAATGCCAAGTCTCACCTCCTGAATCAGTTCTTTTAGACTTCCAGAAGCTTCGATCAAAATTTGAGCAACATCACAATTCGAGTTTTCGATTTTTGCCGCTAGGTAGCACTGTGAACACTCAATAATTAAAACCTTTGCTATTTTTATAGATGACTATATGCCTAACAAATTTGTCGAAGATCAAACAGTGATCTGACTGGTGTGAAAAAAGCTAGACCCTAGGTAAAATGAGACGAAAGATTATTGTTGGTTTTGCAGTACTTGTGAAGGAATGATATCAATAATGAAATGCTACCCCCCCCCCCCTATTACCGACGCTTCTTACACTAGGTACCCCACCGCCTTTTACCAAAATTGGGAAAAACCCCTCCCTTGGCGCCGCTTCTGTGCATGGGCCTGACCTGAGGTATAACTTTTTTCACAGGTATCGGACCATTTTACGGTTTCGACAAAGTTGTTTGGCATACAGTCACCTACAAGAATACCAAAGGATTTATAATTTCAACGCTTACAGCGCCAAAACTTCAGTGGCAAAACTCTAAAACTTCAGATTTCTGCATACATTTGACCAAGTTTTCCCAAACAAACTTTTGCTCGTTGAGCGCCCCTTAGACTTAATCGATTTTGCTCAAATTTTGAACAGAGCTTCTGGGATTCCAAAAGAACTGATTCAGAAGGTAAGACTGAGTTTTTCGATTGTTTTGTTTTTCATATAAGTGTGGGCTACTCTAATGCCTAGCGTCTGTTATGCCCAATGTTGTTATAGGTACCTAATGTACTTTATGCCCAAAGTATTTAAGCTAAACGTCCTTGTGCCTAATGTCCATAATGGAGTACCGTCGTTGGGGGTGAGAATGGGTCAAAAAAGGATACTCAAAGATTGTTTGTTAAATAACAAATGCAATTGAAGTCGGAATAACTTTTTATTTGGTATGTATACTCTCCTATGTGGTAATGATAGTTTAGCAAGAAAGTATAACGTTATATGAATTCTCTACTAAACTACAAATGATTGAAAATTGACCCAATCTCACCCCTCAGAGGGGGTGAGAATGAGTCAAAGTATTCGAAATCAGCTATCTAAGAATATAAGTTAATTTTATTAAACACTAGCTGTCCCGGCAAACTTTGTTTTGCCAAGCTGTGGTGGTTTGACAACAGTAGGGCTTAAAACAGCACCGCACTCTAGATTGGCTTTATTTCGATCATGTTGATTTTCTTCCCAGTTCATAAAAAATCAGTACTTTATCAATGTTCTTACTTTCTTAGTTGATTTTCGTAACTTTTTTTCACTTATAAACACAGCCACCAGGAATACGAATCTAATCGTGCAAGAGTCATGTTGATCAGTTCATCCGTTCGTAAGTTTTGTTGCCTCAAAGGGAAGTCAAACTCATTTTTATATATACAGGGTGTTGGGTTCCTGAGTGCAAACTTTTTAAAGGGTGATAGAGGACCATAAATGGAGACAAAAATTATTCTACGCATATGGTCAAATCTCAACCGTTACGTAGTTATTGAACTTCCCATGTTTATGACTCTTATTGCCTTAACTGGCAATAACTTGAAAATGGTCAAACTTATCGAAGTTTTTTTACCCTTATTCGAAAGATTATTGAATTTTCTAACAAATGGCATCTTTGAATCGATTGGTTTAGTTAAATAACTAAGTTTTCTAGAGCAAAACAGCTAAAAATAGTGTATTTTTATTGGTTTTTGTCAATTTTCTTTGAAACATGCGTAATAAATCAAAATTCTTTCTTAGGCAAAGTTGTGGCTCTTATTACACTCTACAATTCGTTCTTTGATACCAAACTTCAAGCTCTTATCGTTTTCTTGCAATTTTGATTTAAATGTTTTTAATTTAATTTTACTATTTTTAGCTGTTTTGCTCTAGAAAACTTAGTTATTTAACTAAACCAATCGATTCAAAGATGCCAATTGTTAGAAAATTCAATAATCTTTCGAATAAGAGTAAAAAAACTTCGATAAGTTTGACCATTTTCAAGTTATTGCCAGTTAAAGCAATAAGAGTCATAAACATGGGAAGTTCGATAACTACGTAACGATTGAGATTTGACCATATGCGTAGAACAATTTTTTTCTCCATTTATGGTCCTCTATCACCCTTTAAAAAGTTTGCACTCAGGAACCTAACACCCTGTATAGATATCTAGTAAACCTGCTTAAAACATAATGTAAACATGACGAATAAAAACTTAGGTAATTTTAAAAGATGATTAATCCACCTAAAAGGGCTAATACAACCGAAAAAATGGTTGAAATTTGACAATATAACGTTTGCATACTGTATCACCATTTTTTGCCATCATCATCCTCATTAAGAGTTTCAACCTCCATGAAAGGAGGGGAGATTACAATGAGGGAGGGGCGCATTGAAAGATTGATTGTAAAAAAACCTGATAGTTTTAGTATACTGTATAAGAAATGTTTAACCAAACCCTCCGTTATAAACTCTTATGTACATGATCATTGGCCTCTATATTGCTAAAACAAATCACTCCATCTCAAGATAGAGGGTCGTTCAAATATTATGCTGAGTCTATTTTGTGAGCTTACGATATTGCAGTACACTAAAGATTAGCTGATGATTAGGGGAGCTGTCCAAACGCATGGGTGTATTGTTATAAATGGTTTTAGGCACTAAACGTATTAACACACTCGTTTGACACTTCTCGACATATTTTTGAAAGAAAGCGTGCTTTTATGAAGATACGGTGAACATGGCACCACTCTAACGTCAAATGGGGACTGGATAACAAGTTGAGTTTTTAGTTAAGATTATGTGCACTCGATAACTTGCTTGACCCAATCTCACCCCTATTCTTAATATTTAGACATAGGGTCGAAAATATTGAGTTTTTAAATAAAAAGAGCAATGACAGCCCGCTTTTTTCATTACATCAACCAGGTAATACCTACAGCTATCCACATATAAGAAAATTTATGGTTAGGTACTTGTGTTAAACATAATGAAGGAGAATTTTTTTCAGAGTGATTTACAAGTAGTTTCGTCATATAAGTTTAGCCAAAAATTTAACAAAAAACGATTATTGCAAAACATCTTATTCTGCATCATGACGTGTAAAAACACCTCCTCTTTGAAATAATATACAGTTTTAAACATAAATTAACGATAGTTGTTGAGCTATTTCAAATTTTATGTTCCTCTGTTTTGACCCAATCTCACCCCCCAGACCCATCTCCCCCATCGACGGTATACTTGTTTTAGAAGGGTTTCAGGGGCGTTTCAGGGCCTTTCAGAAGGGTTCCAGGGTGTTCCTAGAGTGTGGCTTCGTGGTCGTGCGCATTTAGTTACATCGTGCTAAGGAGCGCGGGTTCGATTCCCGCCGCAACTGTAAGGAAAAGTTTTCAGCTGTGCCACTGGGCGTTGCATGTCAGTTCATGGTCTAGTGTCGTGTTTCCTTCAAAGAGCGAACAGCTCACTGGAAGTACTAAACGTGTCCGTGATTTTTTTTTACTTCATGGGGCAACATAAGCGTTACAAGGAGCCTCAGGGGTGTTTGAGGGGGTCTGAGTACCCGAAGGTCTCAAGACCGTTTCACTGGGGTCTCAGGGAGTCCCAGGGTTCCGGGGTCTCAAAGGTGCTTCAGAGAGTCACATGAGCGTTCCATGGGATTTATGGGCATTTTAGGGATCTCAGGAATGTTTCAGAGGGCTCCCAGAAGGTTTATGGAGTTCCAAGAGGCTTCAGGGGGTTTCAAAGAGCTCAGGGGGAAGTCCAGGGATCCACAAGTTCTCATGGTCGCTTCAGGAGATAAGAGGGGCATTCTAGAGGGTCGTAGGACCGTATGAGCGCTTCTGTGAGTCTCAAAGGTGTTCCAGGGAGCCTCAACGGTGTTTTAAAGATTCGCAGGGGGTTTCAGGAGGTTCCCAAGTATCTCAGAGACGTTATCTTGGGTTTTAGACCGCCATCTTAAGGAGAAACTTCAAAGAATGCAAATATGGCTGCCACAATGGCCAACTTGGTCCCCTACTCACGTTTTCAAAAGCACCAATCTTGACAATTCGTAAACAAATGCACTCGATTTGGAAAAGCTGCCTCTTTTTGCAAGTGAGCAAAGCCAGGATAAACAAATGCGGCTTGGTTCGATGCTCCGTTCGTCAGATTTGTGCCTCTAAAGTTTGTATGCAAAATGGCAAAGGGATTCATTGATGTTTCACCTTAAATATTCGGGTCGTCATTTTTGATCTCCAGCCATCTTCCCCATATCAAATATACCCAAAATGCATGGTTTTGGAGCCGGAAATACCATTAAACAGATGCCATATTAAATTTGGAGCCACCATCTTGGATTTTAGATCGCCATCTTGGATATTCTGGTCGTCATTTTTGGTCTCCAGACATCTTCGCATACCAAATATACCCATATTATATGGTTTTGGAGCCTAAAAGTCCATTAAATAGCCGCTATCTTAAATTTTTAGTCGCCATCTTGGACTTTAGACTACCTTCTTGGATATTCTGGTCACCATTTTTGGTCTCCGAATATCTTTCCCGTATCAAATATACTAATATTGCATGATTAGAGCCTAAATTCCATTGAACAGCTGCCATCTTGAATTTTCAGTCACCATCTTGGGTTATAGACCGCCAACTTGGATATTCTGGTCGTCATTTTTGGTCTCCAGACATCTTTCATATACCAAATATACCCAAAGTGCAAACTTTTGGAGCCCAAAACTTCATTAAACAGCTGTCATATTGGATTTGTAGCCGCCATCTTGGATTTTAGACCACCTTCTTGGACTTTCTTCGTCATTTTTGGTCTCCGAATATCTTTTCCATACCAAATATATCAATAATGCATGATTGGAGCCTGAAATTCCATTAAGGCTCAAATAACTATCTGCAATCATCAATTATTCAAAAGCAGTTTTCTTCCTCTAAGTCACAAAACCGTCATAGAAAATTATTTCACGGTTATCCAGATGGTGGTCAGAGTGCAGTGATAAATTTTTATTTAAATTGGTTGAGATTTCAGCGAGAAAACTGCTTTTGATTTTTTTTTTTTGCTAAACGATGATGGTTTGTTTCCTGTTAAACAGTTGTCATCTTGTATTTTAGACTGCCATCTTGGATTCTAGACATCTTACCCATATCAAATATGCCCATATTGCATGATTTTGGAGCCTAAAAGACCATTAAACAGTCACCATCTTGAATTTGGAGCCGCCATCTTAAATATTAGGCCACTATCTTGAATTTTGGCCAATATCGTGGAATTTTTGGTATCAAGTGTTGGTTTCCGCACAACATTCGCCAACCATACTGAAGGATACAAAAATCGGCGCATGATAGGGCTTGGTACAGTTCTATATACAACCATTGTAACCCGCCAGCCTGTCGCGCTTTCCCGTTCATAAGTGGGTGGCTTAAGCGCCACTCCTAAAGGAGACCACCCAACAGTTTCCAGGTTTGCCCGGCCTGAGACCCTTCCGGGGAATGGGTAACTGGATGTAGGGAACTCATTTGGGCAAGCGTATGCCAATTGCAACTCTTGAAGATATAGATCTTTGTGCGGTGAATCAATTTTAGATTTAAATGAAAAAAACGAATGAACATGCAACATAATTAAATTGAAAAAGATTTAATATATTTAACAGTGAACATTTATAAATAACAAAGCGTACTTGTTACAACATTCCCCACTAAAATTACGAAAATTTGATTGGCATTGAGAATGGAGATGACAATAGCCAATCAAATTTTCGTAGGCCAAACAAGTCGTCTCAGTGAACACTACTATCGATTTTCGGGGTCATATATGATCATCGTCGACCAAGGTCAACTCCATCTCTATTTACAGATAAGGATCCATCACAGAACCTGTCTGCCACTGACCATCAGCGACGTGAGTCTCCGGTCTCCAGCGAAAATCTACTCATAATATTACTAAAACGAATGCTACTTGAAGATTTGATAAATACGGGCAGGCCAGAATTACTAGATAACGGAAAAACAAAGATTTTACATTGAGAAATAAACTATTCAATTGACCGGAAGCTTGTTGATGACCTCATTCATTCACAAAAAAAAATTCGAAAACACAAACAGATAAACGGCTTAACTCGAGAGTTGTCGACAATACTCTGAGCAAGCGCACACGAATGACGAAACCGACGAAACATTGTCTTCATACACCAGGACATAGCCGATAATCGAAGACAACATTCACGAAAACTCCACCTAAGTGGACGAAAACCGATAAGTCCATTGGTCGTCTCTACCCCAGCACGTAGCGAGAAACGCGAGACGCCAACTTCCCTATCTAACATAACTGTTGCACATTGCAGTTCGCTGCCACGGAAAATGCATCCGCGATTTGCGCTAACTGAAACGTGAAACGTAAAAGCTTCTTAAAAGAGTTTTCAAACGCCAGGCAATGCCGACTGCGAAAGCTCTTCAAGAATAACACATACACTCAAAAATACCATCCAATCATTCATCACTTGCATACAACATTGCTCACAAAATCCAACTCCGGTTGAACTCCGACAAAATACACACTCAAACATTTGACCGGTCTATCATACATGCCATGTCAACAACAAGAGAACTGTCAAGAAAAACCAAAACAAAACGGAAAAGTGGATCGCGCACGCAAAGTACGACGATACGGTGAATATCGTGAAAATTTGTGAAAAGTAGTGCGAAAACGGATACGGAGTGCGTGGGTGAACGTCCATCGGGACGTTCCTGTGAGCCTAAGGAGAGTAGAACATAATATTGTTCCAATTTTATCGGGTGTAAGTTGGTTTGTTTGTTTTGTTTCTTCCCCAGGTACGTTAGCGATACCGAAGTACGACTGACGGAGGAACTGATTGAACTGGAAAGGATGAGAACTAACGCCGATACGAGTGAACAGGAGGATGTATATGTAAAAAAAGGATACTGACAAGGATAATGGATAAACTGGACTATAAAGGACGAGGAAAAAAACTGGACACGATGATAGGACGGATCACGGACAGTGATCAACGAAAATCCTATTGGAATAATGGATATGTACGGGAAAACGAAACTATATGAGAAACGACTAGAGATCTGAACTACAAACAACGAAACTGACGACAACGAACTAAAAAAAAAGGTAAATATTGCTCTATGCTTAATGTTATTTACTACTATCTGTACAAAAATAAATAAATATTACTATTTTTAGGTAAATATTGAACAACTTTAATGGACGAAAATACGAGACGCAAGATAACAAATGAACGAACGAAAAACGCAAACCAAAATTTACATGGAAAATTGAATAATCGTGAGTTTTTAGCTAATTTACTAATCTAATCTAAGTACTAACTATAGAATAAGGGCTAGGAATCTAGGATTAACTAATCGACTACTGTTGTCACAGGAGCGGACCAGTTTCGGACCTCTATAGAGCAAACTCGTTTGGTTCGTTAGGGAGTAAGCTTTAAGCTGAAATTTTAATAACTGTTTCATTTGTGTTCATAGGTTTAGCAATTTTTAACTTACATTGATTTGTCCTTAACTTTAATTTGTCCGTCGTGTTGTAACAGTAGTTTTGTAATTCCAAATTGTGTGCTATAATTTTATGTTTGTCAGTTATTATTAAGTTTATTTACATAATTTTAATTCGTTTAGATACTTACAATCCAATAATTTAGTCTAATTAGAAAATAAATGGAATTATAATAATTTTTAGACCGAGATCAATAACAACTCTTCTGCCAATCGTGACTATGCAAATTTTTAATGAACTGACATAATTGGCGATGACAGATCTCACACCAACTCGCAACAGATCTTCGCTCAACTGTGTTGGTACGGGTGGTACTGAACCGTTGATAATGAACGCGCGCGTCCGGGTTGCCAACAAGCCCCCGGCCGTACTGCATCAGGTTCCCTAAGCGGTACTTTCTTCCGTGGCAACTTCCAGGATGGCGAGCTTAGTAGCCGGTCGTCGCAAGATACCGGCAGTTGTTTGTACATCCGCACTTCGTACTCTTCCGTCGCGGCCAGGAAATACTCGGGAGATCCTTCCTCTGATCCAGCTGTTCCTGACGCCTTCATTTACCACGATGACTAGATCTCCGATTTTGATTGATTTGGCTTCTCCAAACCATTTTGGCTGCCGAGCGATAACAGGTAGATATTCTCGAATCCACCGCACCCAAAAACGGTCCAGCATAATCTGAACATGCTTCCAGTTGGACCGCAGAACTTCACTTTCCTCCGTTGGTCGTACCGATGGCTGAACGACTCCGCTAGAGTTCAGCAGTAAAAAGTGGTTTGGCGTTAAGGCGACGCTCTCCTCACTGTCGATCGGTAAATATGTCAGAGGGCGGGAATTTACCATGGACTCCACCTCTGCAAGGGCTGTAATCAACGTTTCCTCGTCTGGATTTCTAGGCAACTCCATGTGCGCCAAGCCAGTCTTGACTGAGCGGACGAGCCTTTCCCATATGCCTCCCATATGAGGAGCATACGGAGGATTCATCTTCCATTGCGTCTCTGCGTTCGTGAAGGTTTCCGATAAATCTCGGTTTGTAATCTCCATCTGTTGTTTTAACTCCGCGCTGGCACCCTGAAAGTTGGTCCCTTGGTCTGAATATATTTCCTGAGGCGAACCTCTACGGGCGATGAACCTGCGAATTGCCATCTTGCAGGATTCTGCAGACAGGCTGTGGACTATTTCTAAGTGGACTGCTCGGGTTCCTAGACAGGTAAATAGCGCAACCCATCTTTTGACGCATCCACGACCGCGGCGAACAGATATTGGCCCGAAGTAATCCAGTCCTGTAAAGGTGAAAGCTCTCGTATACGGTGTTAGACGAGCAGAGGGCAGAGGACCCATTGATGGGATCTGGGGCTTGGATTTGTATACTTTGCACCAGTTACAGTTGCTGGCCACCTTCTTGACGATTGTCCGCAATTCAGAAACGTGAAACCTCTGCCGAATCTCGTTAACCACCGTTTCGTTATTGGCATGGTTGTACTTCCGGTGATACCAATTAATGATAAGCTTTGTGGCATGATGATCCTTTGGCAGAATCACGGGAAATTTGCCTTCACTCGGAATGCATTCTGCTGCAGCAATGCGGGAACGCATTCGAATTACCCCGGTGGGGTCCAAGAATGGAGATAGCTTAAAGATTCGACTGCTTTTCTGGACTTGCTTATGCTGTTCTGGTTGTGCGGCATCATTTTTGCGAAGTATGTTCAATTCCTCCAGATACTCAGTTCCTTGGATGAGTCTGAATATGACTGTCTCCGCCCGCTTTAACTCCTCACTGCTGAGAGGTCCTGATTTATCCCGATGCATCTGCTTGTCGCCAAACCGCAACACAAACGCCACTGTGCGGTTTACTCTTTCCCACTTCGAAAAGCGTTCAAATTCAATTACTGGTACTGCTGTTACCTGCTGAAGTACATGGACTGCTCTTAACTCTTCCGTTGTTGTTGGTTCTATTGCGTCAGCTGGCCAATCACATTCTGGTTTATACAAAAACTCAGGACCTTTAAACCACCTGCTATGTTCGTCGAAACATGGGCCGTGTCCCCACTTGGTGGCTTCATCGGCAACATTCAGCCTGGTAGGCACCTTCCTCCAATTGCTTATTTCCGTTTCGTCCAGGATTTCTGTTACCCGGAACGCCACAAACTGTTTGTAGTTTCGGGGGTCCGACCGTAACCAGTTTAGGACTGTTGAAGAATCACTCCATAATACGGTTCGATTGACTGGAACTGTATGATTGGAGAGAACCGACTTCATGAGCCGCGTGCCGATAACAGCAGCTTGTAGCTCCAACCGGGGCACCGACAGCAGTTTGATCGGCGCTACCTTGGTTCTTGCAGACACCAGACAGCAGCGTATTTCTCCTTTGTCCACAATCCTGAAGTAGGCTGCGGCGGCATATGCGGCGCTACTGGCATCCACAAATATGTGCAGCTCATTTGAGTTATATGCTTCTGGGTGATAGCCTGGAAAGTAGCACCTGGATATCCTCACCGTGTCCAGTGTTCGAAGCAACTTGACATACTGCTCCCATCGAGGTACGATATCCGCAGGGAGTCGCTCATCCCAGTTGATTCCGGATCTCCACACGTCTTGCACTATTGACTTGCCGTGCACCACAAACGGAGCCACCATCCCCAACGGGTCGAACACGCTCATTACCAAGCTGAGGAGTTGGCGTTTAGTTGGTACAGTAGATCCATCTAATAGGCGTCGCAGGTCTTCTCGAGAAGTTAGGGAGAAAACAAACATATCCTCTTGTGGTCGCCAAACCATTCCCAACACCCGTTCCAGGTTGCTGCCCTTATCCATTGTGAAGCTTTTGACTAACTGCGTATTCTGCTCTCCAATCCGCTCCAGCACTTCCGTAGAATTCGACATCCAATGTCGAATAAGAAATCCAGCCTTTTCGTGAACTTTTTTGACGCCAAGCGCTAGCTCCACTGCTTCTGCAATCGTGTCGACACTGTCGAGGAAGTCGTCCACATAATGATTTTCCTTTATCGCCTCAGAAGCTTCCGGGAACTCCGCCGCATATTCCTCCGCATTTTGGTTCTTCACATACTGCGTTGAGCTCGGGGAACACGTTGATCCAAACGTGGCAACGTCCATAATGTAGACCTGAATTGGATCGGATGGGCTGTCCCGCCACATGAACCACTGAGCTGCACGATCTTCTCGCCTGATAAGCACTTGGTGGAACATTTCCATAATATCGCCACTTATGGCAATTTCCCTTTGTCGATACCTGCACAAGACTGCTTGCAAAGGTGTGAGCAGATCCGGGCCTTTAAGCAAAACGGAGTTCAATGATACGCCTTCTACCGAAGCAGCGGCGTCCCAAACAACCCTGACTTTTTCTGGTTTTTTAGGATTCACTACAACGCCCAACGGCAGAAACCACGTTCGCTTCGGATCCATCTCATCCATCTCTCGTTGAACTGCTTTGTGCGCGTAGCCTTTGGTAATGTATTCCGCTATCTGCTGCCTTACGTTGGCGTACAATGAAGGAGATTTGAGAAGGCGACGTTCCAGACATTGCAATCTCCGTTCGGCCATGGGGCGGCTGTTAGGAAACTCAATGTAGTCGAATTTCCATAGAAGCCCCGTTTCAAATCGACCAGTTTCCGTCCGCTTCGTGGTTGCTTGAAGAATCTGTTGAGCTCGCTTATCCTCTGCTGATTCCTTCACCTCGTTCACCGCAATGCCGACGCTTTCCATAGAAAAGAAGCTTTTTACTAATTCGTGAAGGTCTTCGTCGCGTGATTTAGAACAGATATGGTGAACACGCTGCAATGGGATCCCGACATCTTTCCCTGATCGACCGTATATGACCCAGCCCAGTCTTGTTTTGGCAACTACTGGTTCGTCTTCACGTCCTTCCCGTAGCTTCAATGTAGTTTTCAACCTAGTGTTGTCCAACCCGATGAGTATGCCTGGAACGGCATCGTTGTAGCTTTGGACCGGTAGGCCCCTCATGTACGGAAATTTACTTCTCATCTCCGCGAAGTTCACGGACTGCCTCGGAAGTTCTAATCCGTCGACGGTTTGCACTCTTCGTAGGGTGAACTGCTTGTCCGCGGACTGTCCCGAGATATTTAGTTGGATTTGCTGCGATTCGTCCTCCACACGCTTCACCCCGTTGGTCCACTGCATACACAGTGGAGAGATTGGACCTTCTACGCCTAACGCTTCAGCCAAAGATCGTTCCACCAGGGTTGAATCAGACCCACCGTCCAAGAAAGCGAAGGTTGAAACTGACCGACCATTAGCGTAGAGGATTACTGGGATGATACGAAAAAGAACTGTGTGTTGCTGCTGATGAACAGAGATGACGCTGGAACTTTGAGTTGAGGCCTCGGCTCTTGGTTCTCTAGGATCGCCTGGGTGGAGCAACCGATGATGCCGTTGTTGACAGCCATTTACTCCGCAGTTCGATGCCTTGCACGGCCATTTACCATGCGGATACAAGCATCGTCTACACAGATTTACTTCTTGTGCCGCTTTCCACTTGTCCTCCAACGTCTTCGACTTGAAGGTGCTGCAGTCTTTCGGTTTATGTCCCGTATTTTGACACACCACACAAGGACGCTCAGTTCCGGCTTGGTTGGAAGGCTCTACTGTGCTCTTGTTGATTACCTTGTCCTTGCGTGTGTTCACCGTATGTATTTCGACCTTTCCTTTCAGTTTTTCGGATTTCGTGAGAACGGGCGTGACACTACTCGCTGCCGTTACGATGACATTCATGTAGTCGGCGAAGGCTCTCAAATCTGCATTAGGTACCCGTTGCTTATGCATTGCCCAATCCAGCTTGATGTTGGCTGGAAGTTTTTCCACTAGCTCCTCAATCAATATCGGGTTTGTCAAATGCATATGCTGTCCGGTAGACACTAGATGTGTACAAAAATTGCGGACCGCCAAACCGAAGTTGATGATCGTTCCAAGTTTCTCCGGCCGCGGAGCTGGCGTTGCCCGCACCTCAGCCAACAGGGAATTGACGATGGCCTCAGGACGCCCATACAGCACTTGCAGCGAGTTGATTATCTCAGGAACGTTCGACGGATGGAGGAGAAAACTGCTCACTGCTTTCCTCGCATCCCCCTTCAAGCTCCGTTGTAATCGCATCAGATTTTCAGAATCGTTGTATCCGCACATCTCTGTTGACGTTTTGTAGCTGCTCCAGAACATCGGCCACTCGATTGGGTCACCGGTGAAACACGGTAGGTCTTTCGGAACTACATGACGTGCTGCCAATTGCTGCGGGTTAGGGCCGAACGATAGTTGAGACATCTCGTACTGCAACTGTGGATTCGGCACAGCTGGTATTGGTCCTTGGTAGCTGGAGACACTTACTACAGAAGGACGAAGTGGCGGATAAGGATTGTCCCATGGTTGTGATATTGGTACAGATTGTGAATGAGAAGCAGAGTAGGGAACGTTTTGTGACACTAGGGGGTTCGAAAGACACGGAGGCTGATTTCTGCTTAAGAAATTACTGTCGAAACCAGAGTACACCACTGGCTCGTTCCTACGTGTTTGAGATTGCCCTAACTGCCCTAGCATTGACGGTAATGTGTTTGGTGGTCGGGTATAGTATTGCGCGTTAGGTTCTGCGCTTCCTCTGGCGAAGACTTCTGAACTGATAGTACTCACCATAGTCGAAATTGGGAGTGCATACGGAACGTACTGACCTGCTGGAGGGTGCATCGCTGCCGGTCTGTCGACAGGTTGTTGGTATCCTCCTGATGTTGTTGCTGCAGGCCCCTCACGCTGACTCGGGTTGACATCAGTTTGCCGCAATACTGTCGGCTGTGTTGCTGGAATGTGCGTCTGCGAAACGGAGCATGTCCTGGGTGTTGATTGCTGCAGGGGTGTTCGTGGCAAAGCGGGATTGGCTACGCTGGTGAACCCTCCTTGGTATACGGTCGAAATAGGAGAGATGACGTCGTCGATAATTTTCATAACAGGTTGAATGACGACCTGCCTGGATCTCTCTTCGTTGTCAACTGCCGCAGAGATTGAGGCTAAATTCAAGCTGTCCTGCGCGGTACTTGAGACCGGTATGGATTCTGTTGCTACAACGTGGCCACCCGCCTGCGATGTGAGTCCAGTGGGATTAACTTTCCCAGATTTGGCACTCAGGATCGCTTGGTGGTTATGAATCCAGTCTCGAACAATGTCGTCGCTACCGGGTAAACTGACACCGCTTTGTACACTTGCTCTCGAACTTGCCCTTGCATCCTCATCCAACTGCGCATGGAGCAACTTGTACTTCCGCTCCAAGAACTCCTTCTCCAACTTGGCCTTCTCTGCCATTAACTTCGCCTGAAGTTCCTTCTCCTCTGCTAACTGCTGCATCTCCAATTGCAACTTGGCTTCTCTCGCACTTGCACTAGTCGACGGTGTTGACCGTATCGACGACGACGTACGGGAACCCCGTGGTCGGCATAAAGCGCATCGATAGCTTCGATCATCTGCTTCGATACTATCGCCGACACCAGCACACGAAAAGTGATACCACCGGCTACACCCATCGCACTGGACCATTTTGGCTTCTGCACTATTCGGTTGCTTGCATAAAATGCATTGCGCATCGGTAGATATTTCAATCGAGCTCGGTTGAACTCCCGTCATCTTTCCGAGCTTGCAAGTAAAAAATCAATCTTAAAGATTGTTGTCACAGGAGCGGACCAGTTTCGGACCTCTATAGAGCAAACTCGTTTGGTTCGTTAGGGAGTAAGCTTTAAGCTGAAATTTTAATAACTGTTTCATTTGTGTTCATAGGTTTAGCAATTTTTAACTTACATTGATTTGTCCTTAACTTTAATTTGTCCGTCGTGTTGTAACAGTAGTTTTGTAATTCCAAATTGTGTGCTATAATTTTATGTTTGTCAGTTATTATTAAGTTTATTTACATAATTTTAATTCGTTTAGATACTTACAATCCAATAATTTAGTCTAATTAGAAAATAAATGGAATTATAATAATTTTTAGACCGAGATCAATAACAACTCTTCTGCCAATCGTGACTATGCAAATTTTTAATGAACTGACATAATTGACCAATCCAAATTCCTATGTGGTAGTGGTTTGTGTTCAGATTTCCCGTGTTAATCTATCTGTAAGAACTTTGTAAACATCTTTTGTTCTCACGTATATGGATAGGCTTGCATTAGGTTTCGTGAGACATTTTTTGGACAACTCAATTGGCGATGACAGATCTCACACCAACTCGCAACAGATCTTCGCTCAACTGTGTTGGTACGGGTGGTACTGAACCGTTGATAATGAACGCGCGCGTCCGGGTTGCCAACAACTACTATTTACATATTTACAAACCGCTAGGCGAATGAATTCCAATTGGAATCGTCGACCTATTCGGCTTTGCGTCTCAATTGGAATTTAAACGACTTGGTTGCTTTGCCCTTCATAGTGTTTTTATCGCGATGTTCGTTGTGGTCACTTTCGATTCATAGCTTAGCGAACTTTTTGGTTTGGAATGTCTTAGGCCCAATGTCGGTACCCTCAGCTTTGGTCAGTTCGAAAACGTTCCAAAGCGAGTCCGTCGAGCATTGTCCGTATGTTTGAACCCGAAGGTGTTTCTTCATCTTTAGATGTATGGTCACTCTAGAGAGTTACATAGCTTTACAAAAGTTAGCCTACGATTGGCAAAGATGAGGAAGCATCTTCTTCAAATTAGTCGAAAAATAGACCCCTAGTCGCTTCCCCGTCAAATCTTCCAACTCGTAGGTGTTAGTTCCCAACCTTTTTCGTACTACCGCTGGTTCGTATTTGGGTGCAAGCTTCTTGCAGAAACCTTTCCCCTTGTCAGACAAGTCAAAGGTCTGCTTCAACACCCTTTCTCCCACCGCGTAAGTAGGACAGCTTGCATTGGACCGTAGGTTGTAGGTTTTGGCGTGTCTTTGGTAAGCTGTAGTCAGGTTGGCCTTAATGTCTTCGAACAGTTTTTTACGTCTTTCGACTGTCGTGTCTCCGTCCTCGCAGGTAGCCTCGTAGTTGTCCCTGATCCGACCGTACTCCCTCCCATCCGAAATCATGTTCCGTCCAAATACGATGAAGTATGGACTGTACTTCGTAGAATCGTGAACCGCGTTGCGGATAGCGTTTGCGATCTCCTGAATGTCGTCCGCCCAGTGCTTGTGTTCTTTCTTCAGCGTAGCTCGAATTGCCGTCGTGATCACGCGATTTACACGCTCGGTGTTGTTCACCTGAGGGTGGTACGCCGGCGTTAACCAGTGCGACACATGGTATGCTTCCAGCAGCTCTCTGAACTGTTTGGAGACAAACTGAGACCCATTATCCGTCAGAACAACCTCAGGAACTCCGAACAATCGGAAAATCATGTTTTCCATGAACTCGACTAACGAACTTGCTTTGGCTTCACGGAAGGTCTGCACCAGTACGAATTTGCTGAACACGTCCGTCGCTACGAGGAGGCACGTGTGTCTGTTCCTACCGGATGGCGGAAGCGGTCCAACGTAATCTAACGTCACAAACTGCCACGGGTACTCAACTGCTTTCTGCGACCCCATTGGTGGAGTCACGTTCGTATTTCCTGCCTTGCTGACCTGGCACTTAAGGCATTCACGGCAGTGCTTCCGAACATCGCTGTTCATTCTTGGCCAGTGGTATCTCTGCTTGACTGCGTCTAACGTCTTCTCGTAGCCGAAGTGTGCCTTCTCGTGGAGTCTCTTCACAATCTGGTCCCTTTCGGCAGCCGGAGGGTACTGCTTCCACGCAAAACGAGGGTCGCTCACTCGACTAGTCGCCTTCACATACCGAAAAATCCTCCCATCTACCACTCGGTAGTCCTGAAACTTCTGTGGATCCTTTCGGATGTCGTCTACCAAATCGTCGTATTCCGGGTCGGCTCGGGTCACTGAAAGTACGTCTACTTCGATCGATCGAGATAGACAATCGGCGGTGATGTTACTCTTGCCTTTCCTATACTCGAGATCGAAGTCGTAGGCCTGGATCCTCAACGCCCACCTCATCAGTTTCGCATTTCCCGACTCGGTGCCGATGTTGAATAGCCAGAGGAGACTTCTCGCATCGGTTACCACACGGAACTTAGTGCCTTCGATGTAGTGTCTGAAGTGTTGTATCGCCGATAGAACACCTAGACATTCTTTCTCGACTGCTGAGTACCGCCTCTGAGTCCTGTTAAGCTTCTTACTGAAGTAACTGATCACCTTGGTAACCCCTTCATGCTCCTGCACCAACGCCGCTCCTACTGCTCTATCTGATGCATCCGACTCTATCGTGAAGACTTTGCCGAAGTCTGGGTTCCCCAGGATAGGCGCCGACGTCAAGACCGACTTGAGGTCACGGAACGCTTCTTCGGCCTCTTTGGTCCAGTTGAACTTCTTGTTCTCCTTCGTGAGCAAGTCTGTTATCGGTGCCGTTACCCTACTGTAGTCTTTGATGAAGCGCTGGTAAAACCCTGCCAGGCCCATCAACCGACGTACGTCCTCTTGGGTTCTCGGCCTCGCGTAGTCCAGAATTGGTTGGATTCGACTGCTATCAATCGCTATTCCGTGCTCATTCAACAGGTAGCCCAAGTACATCACTTGTCTCCGGCAAAAACGTGACTTCTCCAGAGATATTGTTAGGCCTGCCCGTTTCAGACGTTCACCTACAATCTCCAGCAGTCGTAGGTGTTCCTCCAGCGTCTCGGTAGCGATGACTATGTCATCGAGGTACACAAATACCTGCGGTTCGAGGTCAAACCCCAGAGCCCTGTCCATTAACCGCGACATAGTGAATGGCGCGTTGATCACACCGAACGGTAGAACTTTGAAGCGGAAAATCCCTTCCGTAGTCCTGAATGCCGTATAGTTCCGACTCTCTTCCTTAAGCGGAATCTGGAAATATGCATCCTTCAAGTCTATGACGGAGAAGTACTTAGCCTTCCCTAAACGCCGAAAGATGTCTTGCATATTTCTCATAGGGTATGAGTCCTTCACTGTCAACTTGTTGATCTTCCTGGAGTCCAAACAGACCCGGACCTTCCCGTTCTTCTTCGGCACTGGTACCAGTGGGTTGGTCCACTCACTGTAGCATTCCTCGATTGCGTCCAGAGCCTTGAACCTCTCTACTTCCTTCTTTATCGCCTCTTGCATGTACGGAGAACCCTTGTACATCACCGGATTCCGTGGTTTCGCACCTTCCTTCAGGACGATCTCGTGCTCTATCAAGCTCGTTCTGCCTAACTTCCCCGCTGCTGTTAGCTCGAACCCCTTGATCACGTCCATCAAACGACGTCTCTCATCCGCTGTCAAGTTGTGCTCCGTCTCAATGGTCTCGGGATCCGGAAACGCTTCCGTTGGCCCTTCATACACTGGAATATCCAGCGTGTCATCTTCCTCTTCCTGTGTTGCTTCCGGTAACTCGCCTGTAGGCTCTACGGTGAAACAGATGGCTTCATTCGGCCGACTTGGTACCGTTTCCAAGGTCTCTGGGCCTTTCCCCAAATCAATCATGGGCTTGATACCAAACGCGTCCCAGAAGTCCGCGCCTAAGATGATTTCCCGTGAAATTTCCGGCACTACGATCGTTGGAATCACCTTCGTAACTTCCTTGTAGGTGAATGGCATATTCACGAAGCCCCGACACGCGTAATTGGAACCATCCGCAGTGGCCACTCGAATGGCTGCTGGCTGCAACTTTAACCCAAATCTCTCCACCAATTCCACCGAATTCAAAATACTAATTCCTGCCCCCGAGTCTAATAATGCCTCTGTCTCAAAGTCGAAAATCTTCACCCTAATGTGTGGACATTTGCTTACCCTAATCCTAATGTGGTACACCTGCAAGAAAGGATCAAATGGTTGCTGGGGAACCACCTTTGATACAGGGATGCTCAGTTCCCCTGGTTTGCACCCCTTCCTAAGTTTCCCTGTAGTCCAGTTTCCGGAACGGCTGCTGGTCTAGCACAACGTTCACAAGACCTAATCGTTCTGCCGAGGTTTCCACACCCGTAACAGAAGATGTTACGCGGTCTTGGACACTGTCGCCAACCATGACCTGCTTCTTCGCAGTTCCAACACATTAATCCCGGTAGACCTGTACCGGAGCTCTGCTCCTGCCGATTCGGTTGTTGCTCCCGCTGAGCCGGTCCGTTGAACGATCGGGTCGCCGGAGGTCTTCTCTGCTGTTGTCCCCTAACATGGTTTATCGTCGCTTCCTGAAGCTCTTCGTCCTCGGTGTCTTCTTCGGCGGCTTCTATCTGGTTGGCTGGTCTGCGCACGAAGTGCTCTGCCATCGGTTGGTGCAGTTGGTGGTCTGCGGCGTCAATGCGGTAATTCAGATCGATAAGATGTTGCAGGTCCCTTACGGGAACGATCGAGATTTTTGACCTATAATGTTGCCGCATATTGTCCCAAATGACCTCGAACTTCCGTCTACGGGACAACGGCTTGGACAACATCCGGTTCAACTTCTCGATCTCCGAGACGAAAGCTATAAACGACTCCCCTCGCTGCTGCCTCCGCTCCTGAATCTTTGAGCGAATTCCCTGGTCCTTGTTGGGATTTCCGAACCGGTAGGTGATACCGTTCTTGAAGTCTTCCCACGTGACCAGGTCATCAACGTAGGTGAAGAACCA
The DNA here is from genome assembly GCF_035046485.1 of Aedes albopictus. Lineage (NCBI taxonomy): Eukaryota > Metazoa > Arthropoda > Insecta > Diptera > Culicidae > Aedes > Aedes albopictus. Next base: position 299,448,072 of record NC_085136.1, on the reverse strand, counting down.
GTCCGATGCAGCTCCCTCCAGCAACATGTGGATATCTCTAAGCAGAATATCCTCTGACACCTCCTCGCGCTCTGCCAGTTTTGACGCTTTGTAGAGGAAGTTCTCAACCGACATACCTCGAGAATCTCCAGAGAATCTAAGCTTCCACTTCTCAACCCGTCCGTGGCCTCGATCCCGTCTATGTCGACCGCCTCTGGCCTCTCGCTGAAATCGTGCCTGTCCGCCGCTTCCACTATCGAAATCATACAGTGAGTCCTCGTAGTTATCGCGGTTGAGTCGGTTCCCGTCCACTCTCAAGCTCTGTCTGCAATGTGGTCTGACCGGAAGTTCCTCCTCAGAATCGGTATCGTTCCCCTCGTCCATATAACTTTTCGGCTGGTGATCAGTCCAGCGTTGGTGAGTCCCTGGGTTGTTCGATGGACGGATCAGTCTGTCTTCCACGTTCGGAATCCTGCTCACCCTATCTCTTGCCTGGTCGCTGTTCCTGGAGTTCGTCAATTCGGCTAAAGCTCTCTTCATCTCCTCCCATTCCGTGCGCGATACCTCAATGGTATCTTTTACCACAGACCTATCTACCTGCTCACGATGACCATGGTCTTGAAGGCTTCGCTTTGGTACAGCCCCTAACGGACTCAAAAATCCTAGTTCCGAAGTTTTACCTCGGCCGGTATCCACTGCACTGTCGGATGCAGGCTTCCCTATCGAAATATTAGGACTGATCTGACCAGCTACCCCTACGGCCCCCTCTGTCTCTTGGAGAATATTGTTGATTCGTTCTTTAAACGGTGACAACGAAGGACCGAACTGGTAGTATTGCATAATTTTCTCAATCCTACGACTAAGTTCTCTCCGCAGTGTTTTCCCTTCTTCAGTACCCGCGATGCACCTCTTAACCCGATAATAATAGTGTATTACTCTCGACTCATATTTTGGCTCTACCTTTCTGGACAGAGCCGTTTCTAGATTATCAATTCTCGCACTGATATGTTCCGCTTCGTCTAGTATGTCGGTATTTGACCTATAGTTCCTTCCTTCCTTTTGGTCGGATTTGAACAGAAGTCTCAAATGTCTTTGTTTCCCTTGTATATCTAGTTTGAAAACGTCTTCTGGTTGATCACGAATTGATAATTCGTAATCGATCTCCTCTAAATTGAGATCTTCTGCTCTCGGCAATGATCGATTCATATTGATCGATTTGTATATTTGTACTGTAACTTACCACCAGAAGACAAATGAGCAAAGTTTAACCGCACAATATACAAAAGAAGACACGAGTTGCTTTAACGAAAAACAAGTCAGGGAGGCTATTACAGTTTCAATAGCGTTTAAATATTGAAAAAAAAACTTAAGCAATAAATAAATAAGAAAAATACTTGTATAAATGTCGATATGAAATAATTGAACTACATATACATAAATAAGTAAATGAGAAATATTATATTATGTATAATGTAAATTAATCAAACTAATCACGTTTGTTGAAATAAACGATACACTAATAAATAATAGAAAATAACCAAATAATTGTACAAAGATTGAGAAATTCCTAGAAGATGAATAAATTAAACAAGTCACGTTCCCTTAGACAAATTTTACATACAAATATAACTACAAAATACAAAATTAAATTTTCACTTTCCAGTTACACCAAAATCAAAAAATGCCTTGTATTGTTGGGCGCCAAATGTATCCCGCCAGCCTGTCGCGCTTTCCCGTTCATAAGTGGGTGGCTTAAGCGCCACTCCTAAAGGAGACCACCCAACAGTTTCCAGGTTTGCCCGGCCTGAGACCCTTCCGGGGAATGGGTAACTGGATGTAGGGAACTCATTTGGGCAAGCGTATGCCAATTGCAACTCTTGAAGATATAGATCTTTGTGCGGTGAATCTACGAAAATTTGATTGGCTATTGTCATCTCCATTCTCAATGCCAATCAAATTTTCGTAATTTTAGTGGGGAATGATGTAACAAGTACGCTTTTCTATTTATAAATGTTCACTGTAAAATATATTAAATCTTTTTCAAATTAATTATGTTGCATGTTCATTCGTTTTTCCATTTAAATTCAAAATGGATTCACCGCACAAAGATCTATATCTTCAAGAGTTGCAATTGGCATACGCTTGCCCAAATGAGTTCCCTACATCCAGTTACCCATTCCCCGGAAGGGTCTCAGGCCGGGCAAACCTGGAAACTGTTGGGTGGTCTCCTTTAGGAGTGGCGCTTAAGCCACCCACTTATGAACGGGAAAGCGCGACAGGCTGGCGGGTTACATTTGGCGCCCAACGTGGGGCCAAGAACGGTTTCTAACGGCTGGTGGTGTGTCGGCAATGGCCTAGCTGCCACGAATCCTGTACCCAAATCACAATGCACACGTTATACCACAAGAACACCGAAATAGCCATCTAAACTCTTACCTTTTGGTTCAGGTTTCTACACACACACACTGGACACTTGCTCCTAATCCTTACTAACGGAACTAGCAAACTTAGCGGAAACACTATTAGGGAAAGGGAAAGCTAATTAGTTATTCCTACTTAGAATTCTCATGTAGATTCACCTATTAAATCACACCACGACGCGGGACAAGAAAACGAACCACTCTTGCCTCTTCCACAATTCGATTCGAAGTGGACGATCAAGTCTGGGATTAGTCCTCAGATAGGCCGCTAATTTGTGACCTTCGGCTTCGAGGTCGCGAACTTGGACGAAGTCCAATTCCGCGAGTGCAACATTCTCAGAATTTGCACCCGAAACTTCAAAGGCATTGTGACCTCTCTTTCCAACGGCCGCCTTAAAACCTTCAGTCAGTTTCTCTCCCCAAGTTCGGTAGGAGTGCGCACGCCGAACGGGAAAGGTCAATGGATCCTGAAAGGATTTTGGGACAGGTCGATGCCCGCCGATGGCATCACAGTTACACGCGCCCAAATGCAATGGACCCAAGCCAGCTAAATTGAATGCGCGCAACTTGTGATGCCATCGGCGGGCATCGACCTGTCCCAAAATCCTTTCAGGATCCATTGACCTTTCCCGTTCGGCGTGCGCACTCCTACCGAACTTGGGGAGAGAAACTGACTGAAGGTTTTAAGGCGGCCGTTGGAAAGAGAGGTCACAATGCCTTTGAAGTTTCGGGTGCAAATTCTGAGAATGTTGCACTCGCGGAATTGGACTTCGTCCAAGTTCGCGACCTCGAAGCCGAAGGTCACAAATTAGCGGCCTATCTGAGGACTAATCCCAGACTTGATCGTCCACTTCGAATCGAATTGTGGAAGAGGCAAGAGTGGTTCGTTTTCTTGTCCCGCGTCGTGGTGTGATTTAATAGGTGAATCTACATGAGAATTCTAAGTAGGAATAACTAATTAGCTTTCCCTTTCCCTAATAGTGTTTCCGCTAAGTTTGCTAGTTCCGTTAGTAAGGATTAGGAGCAAGTGTCCAGTGTGTGTGTGTAGAAACCTGAACCAAAAGGTAAGAGTTTAGATGGCTATTTCGGTGTTCTTGTGGTATAACGTGTGCATTGTGATTTGGGTACAGGATTCGTGGCAGCTAGGCCATTGCCGACACACCACCAGCCGTTAGAAACCGCTCTTGGCCCCACGTTGGGCGCCAAATGTAACCCGCCAGCCTGTCGCGCTTTCCCGTTCATAAGTGGGTGGCTTAAGCGCCACTCCTAAAGGAGACCACCCAACAGTTTCCAGGTTTGCCCGGCCTGAGACCCTTCCGGGGAATGGGTAACTGGATGTAGGGAACTCATTTGGGCAAGCGTATGCCAATTGCAACTCTTGAAGATATAGATCTTTGTGCGGTGAATCAATTTTAGATTTAAATGAAAAAAACGAATGAACATGCAACATAATTAAATTGAAAAAGATTTAATATATTTAACAGTGAACATTTATAAATAACAAAGCGTACTTGTTACACCATTTTTACCAGTGCTAGTCTGGATCATTAAAATGGTCATAACTCCGGATCGCCTTGACCGATCCGAACCATTTTTAATAGCAAACAGTTCGGTAAAATTCCGGTTCGATTCGTACTTAAACCCGAAAAATCGACCAACGGGAAGTGCCCTCAAAGTGAGTAACCCTTTTTGTGCACAGACATACATACACACACACATACTGACATTACCTCATTTCGTCGAACTGAATTGATTGGTATATGTGACTTGACCCTCTGAGCCTTCTATCGAAAATTCGTTTTTTTTTAGCGATCATATAGCCTTTTAGTACACTTTGATGTACGAGAAAGGTAAAAAGTGTTGCTATTATTTTCCCAGTTCACCGTACACGTCACATTCGACCTAATCAAGCCGCGCTCCAGATATAAATGTGACCACATTGTCCGTTCTAATTATAACAATCCCATCGCCCAATTCCGAGACATCATCGTGGCGTGACATTCCCGTACCTATCCCTACCATCAATATGATTCTGTTATTTACCGGTTCAAGTTACTACTGATCGTTCGTTACTGATGCGCAGCACATCCCCGCTGTTATGGTTGATTGTTGAGGAAGGCAAGGAAAGGGCTGGCTGCAAGGTCACTGCTGGTGGCGCGTTAAATTCGTTCCCTCAATATCGTTGTTGACCGACCATGCTTTCCCAAGTGGACGAATCAGAATGGTGCACCGGCCGCGTGCTACGAATAAAACTCTAAATACTGTCTGAACGCACAGTACCGGTCAAAGTTGTCGTTATTTGGAGTTGGCTTTCTCGGACATTGGTGTGAACATTGAAGTGAACAAATTTTACATTTGAATTGTTTATGGGAGCTTGCTAACAGAACGAACATCAATCAACTATCTTGAAAGGATTGGCCATGGCCGACCAACTAATACAGTAGGAATGTTAGAGCTTTCCAAAAATTCTTGAATAGAAAATACAGTAATTAAGCATTCTATATACCACTGACCTACACTGTGCATATCTACACTTGCCGAACAGACAGACCTTCAACGGAAACGACAACAACGACGTCGTTTAGTCGATTTGTTTCTTAAATGTTAGTACCTACGTGTTAGTAAACAGTGTCGGTTAGTAAACGATAAACTAAACTACCGTCTTGGCCCTCGACCGTCGTCGTCATCGTCGTGGGTAGCGATATGTTTATCTTCTTTTCCATTGAGTCGATATCGCTCTGGAGCACCAGAAGTTTGTTTACGTGCATAGAGGCACGGCACTCATGCCGTTGGGCCTCGGTTGTAGGTTGATTATTTCACTCGCCGTCCATAAACTACGTGAAAATGATATTCATTGTTTTTTTTTAAATATGTCCCTCAATATCTCGAAACTGTAAAGAACAATATAAAATTTGTTGATTTTGTTTTTTGTTAGTTTTAGAGTATAAGTTATTTTCATTTTTTATGGAAGGATCCTCTGTAGAAGCATAATCCTATATCCACACAGACAAACAGACGTATCACTTGGAACAAAATGCGATAAAAATCATCGTCACGAAAGCATAACACAGCGCAACATTTTTTGTCTCAAGTGCAAACTTATGTGTCTCGATTCGATTTGGTAAAACGAAATATTTTGCATGAATCGTTAATTTAGATGTTATTTGATCAATTTATCCTTTGATTGGTTAAAAAAATATGTCCATGCTTAATAAAGCCCAAGAACGCATATTTTGCCCTGCAAATGGAGGTATAGCTCAAAATTGTGACGTGCTGGAGCAAATCTGAGCCCAGATTCGGATTCAGCGGCCCAAAATCTGTCAGAGACATATAAGTTAGCTCTTGAGACAGACTAAAAGTAAATTTTTGTTACGCTGTGTAATCGCCCAATTCTAATTAAGCTGTGGTTCGCAAACCCACTGAGTAGATGGCGGTAGTGAGCAAACGTCAAACAGGAGCAAAAACGGTGCGATCGCCATGAGCGAGCGATTTGCGAGCTACGGAGTATTTGAAAAATCTGGTCAAAGGAGAAACTATGGGAAGTGAGTAGAGTGAGACGTTTGTTTGCCTGTGCTATATCTGTCTATATATTTAACACGCTAAAAAACACACATGATCTTATTAGCTTATCCATTTGATTGTGTACTAATTGAATCAACTTAAACGTACGACATGTGATCGAGCTAAAGTGTGAAACGTATGAATGATCTCAGTAGATAGATGGTGTTTTAAATTTGTTTGTGACACATACCCAGACTCACACACTACCTAACTCACAAGCGACCGGGGGGAGTGTTCCGAAGGCACGGTTTTCCCACCGTTGCGTTCGGTGTCTTAATTGCTACTCATTTAGCTTATGTCCGCCAGTAAATACCTGTCTGGTTGGCACGAAGTTGCATGTGTTTCTTAGCTAGCTATACCTAATAGTCGTAGAAGCCGGCACATAATTGAAATTCTTCCATATTTACTCACTTTGTATAACTGCTTTGCATATCACCATGAGCTGGTAGGTATCTACTTGTCAAAGGGTGATTTATCAATGCCACGATGCGCGCAGATTTGACCAATTCACGTACGCCACGGTCCACCACACACCGTGTCAGTCAACACACCTTGATAACATTAGCACGCTTTTATCAGCTTCAGCATGTGCTCTTGATTCTGGTGGGTAAGCAGTGAGTGAGTTCACATTTTTGCTTACAGTTTACAGTTTATTTTTATCATTTACATGTGTGAAGCCCTTCAAAGGGCACCAATGGAGGACCTTGATGGAGATTATCGGAAATTTCTATTTATAAAAGGAATCGTAATACACGCTTGATAACATTTGACAGGTGGGATACTATGATCTGGCAAGTTTGATGAGTAAACAGGAAACAGTAGTGGAGAAGATTAAAGTTCAATGGTGAAAAGCACGTGGTTGGTTCCGCTTTAGTTAAATAACATACAATTGAGGAGTTCCATTACGTACATTTTTGCACTACTTCACAATTAGCATAAATGAAAATCACATTAGTACGCCACTGCACTCGATTTGTAGCTTTCACTCCCCACCCCATCCTCAGTCACGCCCAACGCTCACCAGATTACGCTCTAGCTGATCCGCCCATCGTGCTATCTATCCTCCACGCCTTCTTGTATCAAACGAATCAATAGCGAATACCAACTTTGCAGGATTGTTGTTCGGCGTACGTGCAACATGCTCTGCCCATCGTATCCTTCCGGCTTCGGCAACCTTCTGGGTGCTGGGTTTGCCGTGGAGTGCAGCGAGTTCCTACTCCGCTACACACCGTTCTCCTACACATCGCCAATGATCATCCGTCGTACTAGTCACTCGAAAACTTTGAGTGCTTGCAGGTCCTCCTCGAGCATGATCTATGTCTCGTGTTCGTAGAAGACCACCGATCTTATAAGCGTTTTGTGGCACAGTAGCTCCATATCCTCACACTTTTACTCCATACAGGACGCGTTTTTTTTTCCTCCTAAAGATACGGGTCTGCTATTTCCGTTTCTATTTGTATCGTTCCACGTTCTGCCCAGTTCTTTGCTGCAGCATTACAGCCTACGCTACGTCATCTCTTCCGAAATCACTCTACACTGCTCGTAGAACCTTTCGTTCCATTAGCTCCGTTCCACGTACCCGATAGTGCGCTCTCGACTGCAGTTGATGGGTGCTTTTACTCTACTTCGGCTTGCTCTAGAGGAGGCATATCAAGATAGTCCAAGTCTTTCAACGCTGACTCGAGATTCTGCGCTTAAGCTGAGGCGAGATGCTATATGCTGAATAAAAAAAGGCTGAATGCATATAAGGCTGAACACGAAAAGCTGAAAGTATAGATACCAAAATCATTATTTGTGAGAACCTAATAAATGTGGGACTTGAGCTACCATCATGATTAGTGTTGGTGAGAAATTTTTTTGTGCAAAATTAAGATTTGATCACATGTCACGTTAAAACCTTCAGGTATCAGTAGGTCGGCTCCAGAGGCACGTCCTCTGGAAATTTGTGCCATCGCCATGAACACGAGCCTATCCATCATTTACCTGACTGAGGGAGAAGCAAAAAAAAAGAAGGGACAGCGGGTCAAAAACAACAGAACGACCTGAAGATACAGGTTTCTGAAGTCAGTTTCACTTAATAAGTGTTTACCGAGTACTCGGAAACGCAGTTGCGCGAAAACTGGACAGTTACATATCAAATGATACGAAGTTCCATAATCGGATTCACAGCTATCACATGCAAATGAATCAGCTAGCTGAATATTTGCCATGTGATAGCTGAGTCAGCAGTGGTCAGTCAACGCTTTGACCAAAATGCTGCAATTCTGCTTTGACAGATTTGTTAGATACTTCGCCATCCCTAGAGATGGTTCAGTACAATACCATTTTGTTTGACGACATGACTCCAAACTATTCCAGTATTGTTTGTGCTGAATGGCAGCCCAGGTGTCAATCTGAAGCTTTACCCAACACTTGGATGCTGGAATAGCTGGCTAAGCGCCAATGAAGTCATGTGATGTTCCAGTGTGAGCTAACTCATCAGCCAAATCATTACCAGCGATGGAAGAATGGCCAGGCACCCATACAAGGTGAACAGTGTTTGCTGAATTCTGCTCCTAGGTTTGAGTTCGACAAGCGATAACTATCTTCGACCTGGAGTTGGCAGACGCAAATGCTTTAATAGCAGCCTGGCTATCAGAACAGAAGTATATTACTTTGCCCATTACGTGCTACTGAAATGCTCATAGATAGTAGAGTAAACATAGATCCGTGATGATGAATCCGTTGTATCCAAACGAACTGTCCAAATCTGTATCCAAACGAGCATGACGTCATGATTCCAACAACAAATATGGAACGCTCATGCGCATATTCAGCCGCCGCACTCTTGAAAAATACTATTCACACGCTTGAAACATTTCACTCGCCGATGTCCGCGTATCTATGTTTACTCTACTATCTATATGGAATGCTGATTGCACTCTGCACATAAGAGCAAAGATTTCGGCGCAGTGTCTACCGATTGAGTAAGACTGATTATGTCTTAGCTCACGAGAATAAACACCAGCACCTGCTCGACCTATCAGTGCAACATACGGTGCCGTCTGAAATACTTCTCTCCTGATATCCAGATGTCCACTCTTCCCGGGAAGGGAATTTCGTGTGAAATGTCCTATATGGAAAATTACAAGCAATTGTAAGATCACTTGGAGCACCGATTCACCAAAAGTGGAAACAACGAGGTGTATGTTGAATTGCGATTCACAGGAGTTTACTCCAGTAAACCGAGTACCCATAGGCGGTAAGTGCAAGAAAGTGCTTCTTGTTTGAGATGAATGTGTAATGGGACAAAGTCAAAGAGAACTTCTAGCGCTGCCGTGGGAGTTGAAGAGAACGCTCCAGACATCGCCGTTAAGCACATCCTTTGGAGATGGCCTAATTTTGATTGGTCCGTTCTCACTTCGCCCTTTTGTCACCACATAAGACATCCATAGGCCAATATTGGAAGAACAACAGTTACGTTAAGCCATTTGATATACTTGGGTTTTAGACCCCAAGTTGTACCAAAGGTTCGCCGGCATTACCCGAAGGCCATACAAGATTTCTTGATTCTAAACTCAACATGAGGTGTGCAGGAAAGCTTGGAATCAAGAATAATTCCAACGTACTTTATCTGTTCAGTCACATTGATTTCAGAATCAAAGAGACGAAAAGGACGAACACCATTACGGTTTCGCTATTCCGTGAAAAGAACAATAGATGTTTTACTCAGATTAACCGAAAGGCTATATTGGCGACACCAACCCTCAACTACCTGAAGACCGTTTTGCATCAGGTCGAAAAGGGTGCTGATACACATACCGACTAACAATGTTAGGTAGTCGTCGGCAAAACCATAAGTAGGAAAACTGCTATTATTGAGTTGCCTCAATAGCGTATCTGCTACGAGATTCAAAAAGTGGTGATAAGACTCCCCCTTGGGGGCATCCACAAACACTAAATTTTCTAATCGCCGCTTGACGCAATTTCAGGAAGAGATGTAGGTTTTTGAGCATTTGGTGAATCCAATTGGAAATCATTGGAGATATACCATGACCTCGAGCGGCTTCCAATATAGCATCGAAAGTTACGCCCAGCCAACACACGATCGTATATGATGCAGAATAGGATGCTAAAGTGGAGGCGATATGCGTGCTCTTTACACGCGGTTTAATGGGAGCATGTACGCATATGGCCTCCACTTTAGCATCATATTCTACATCATATACGACTTTGTGTTGGCTGGGCGTTGTCAAAGGCACCGTCGATATCTATAAAAACACCCAAGCAGGATTGCTTTTGAGTGAATGCTTTCTCAATATCATTAACAACTTTGTGTAGAAGAGTTACAGTGGACTTTCCAGATTTGTAAGCATGTTGGTTCACATGAAGAGGCACATTGGCCAGATGAACATCACGGATGTGATGATAAACAATGTGTTCTAAGCATTTCAGAAGAAAATAGGTCAAACTGATAGGTCTAAAGCTCTTTGCTTCTTCATACGACACACGACCTACTTTCGGAATAAACTTAAGTAATATCCTGGCAGGATTTGGGAATATACCCTAGTCTAGTCTAGTCTAGTCTACACATACACAGCCATTCATTGAAAGAATCCTGAAAAATGATAGAATCGACTATTTCTATCATTTTTCTTGTCATTATTAATGTTTGCAGCACATCGGTAATGTATTACAAGCATTAAAGCGGCCAGGCCTACTGTAGCGTAGTGTAGCTTGAAACGATCTCACCAATTTGTCAGGAAACTGCAATCCCAATATTCACGAAAAATCATCCTTATCGCAGCACCATCTTCTTGCACCTTGTTGTTTTTTTGGTTTTGTGGTGGGCTTTTAATTTCGTTTCATTTTAAAATGCTTAATTTTTAACACTTCCCACACGCACATTCCACTTTACAAGTTGCCTGTTGCCATTTTCTTCTCCGTGTCACAGTAGGCACTTATTTGATTTGAATTTTGACATTTACAGGCAAGCAGTGCTTGCGAAGCACACTTGGCAATAATTTAACGTGATTGTGCCACTAACTACACCAAATTTCATGATCGGAACCGGTCATTACACGGACACGAATTCCAACATACTACCAAAAAAATTGCCGCATTGCCACAAACTGCTCTGAAGAGCGCTGGAACTCAAGAACACAAACACAGACTACGAAAACAATTTCCACGTTATTGTCACTCCTCATCGCAAAAATCAAAAACTGCAGAATAGCCTTTGTGACATGTGGACTATCTGGCTGTTGTACCTAACACCCAAAAGCATTCACTGTTCATTTAATTTTCACTACCCAGCTAGGACGTTTCGACAACGCAGCGTGTTTATTGGGCAATTTTATTCTTCACTTTTTAACGCGACACCATTATACAGGAGGGTCGAGCGGTTTCGCACACACAGGCTGGCAGGATTTGGGAATATACCCTGTAGCAAAACTGCAAACAAGTAGTTTTTTCAAAACATGTTTGAAATAATCACATCCCTTCTGAAGCAAAATAGGATAAATCCCATCTGCCCCAGGAGATTTGAAAGGAGCAAAGCCATTTAGTGCCCATTCAATCGATTCTAAAGTTATGATACTCCGAGCCGAAGCTAAAGAATCATAACTACAAGAAAAGACATCAGGTTTATCCGAAGACGTGGCATTTTGAAGAAGCAACAAGCTAATTTATATTGATTTTGAACTTTAGAAGAAATTGTTCCCTATAATATGTAATTGAAATTTATTAATCCTAGTATCTAAAAGTTGATTCTGTGGATTTGATATCCTAAAAGCGTGCCTAAAAGTAAGTTTACAACCTTAAATCTATAATTCGTTGCTTATCTAACTTGAATTTATCCACCTAGCTACAAAACACAAACATAGATACTACGGACTAAATATATTAAAACTAGGGGATTAGTACGACGAAACTGTTAAAATTGTGAATAAAAATTGTAAAACTTATGCTTATGAACGAAAACTTACTAAATCAAATAATTACAGCTAAAGCTCTCCCAATCAACCTCGAGTTTCACCACGGTTGTAACAGTGAAATATGTGCTGTTGGGCAGCACTAAGACGTGGTGCGTATCAGCAGAGAGTACACATAAACTGCAGGTTTTCATTAATTGATGTCCACGGTACTGAGCAGCATCGACGGTTCCATATGAGAACGTTGTAAAACTCGCGTTGTACAAGACTCTGAATCATCAGGTTGCATTATACGGTCATTAAACGTGGAAGTTAAAAGAAGTTGATCGGATAGCGTCGGCGGAGTCTGCGAACGTAAAGTGCTGTGAACAATACTCGGTGGTAAATTTGAGGATGGCATTTGGCAGTGTCGCATAAACTACCGAATTGTACCAAGTATTATAAAGAGATGGATATAGTGAAGCAAATAAAACACGGCAGGCTGTAACGGGCTGGGCACGTTGCTCGTATGCCGGAGGAACGACAAGCTAAAATCATATTCAGCAGAGAACCAAGAAGTGATCGTCGACTTCTTGGAAGGTCGCGCACACGCTAGCTTTTTGCAGGAGGACCTAAGGACTCTAAACGTTCAGGGCGACTGGAAGCGATTGGCCCAGAACCAAGACCAGTGGAGGCGGATACTTAATTCGGCGTAGACTCACCGCTACGAGTTGTAGCCCATCAAATATCAAGTAAGTTTATGAGAACGTAAATGGAGGAGGTGCTCGGCCACATACTAAGAAATGACGGAGACGAAATCTGCAAGCAAGCGCTGGATTGGAATCCGGAAAGAAATCGCAACAGAGACAGACCTCGGTGCTTGTGGCGGCGAACATTCAACGACGTAACAAAGGAAGTCGATAGCAAGCTGATCTGGGCCAAGAGCCAAAGCGAACAGCCGCTTAAGATGGAGATCTTTTACGTTGGCCCTATGTACCTCAGGATTCATAAATAAGTGTGTGAGACCTTGAATATCGCTTGAAGCTTGGAAATATCCTAAGAAAGTAAAGTACTGCTTCGTATAAATTGTATAAATCGTATAAATATGTTTGTAACAGTTTTGATTAAGAAATCGATGAATGGGATGTCAAATTAAGCTAAAACAGTGACTTCAGGCCTCATATTGTATCTAGTGCACTAAAACCTCCTTTTGTGCTTGTTATTTTCAAGCACTTTTAGTTTATGAACCGATGTTGTGCATAAGAGTCCTCAGGGGTTCCAGGTGGCCATAGGGGCGCTTAAAGATATCTCAGGGTGGATTCATGGGAGTTCCAGAGGGCCTCTGGGGCGTTTCATGGGGAACCATGAGACCTCAAAGGCGTTGCAAAGGTATCCCAGGGGGATATCAGGGTAATATCAGACGATTTCAGTGGGCTCCAGGGGACTCCGGGGGTGTGAAGGGCGCTTCAAAGTTTCAGGAAGTCTCAGAGGGATTTAAGGATACCTCAGGAACGCTTCAAAGGGTATCAAGCAATGCCAGAGGACTTCAGAGGCCTCAAGGGGTGTTTTGGGGGGGGCTTATGGGCGTTTGAGGTGGGAGGGTACCAAGAGGGTAAAGGGGCTTTTCAAGGGGGACCCGAGAGGTTTCAGAAGAACTCAAAGACATCTCAGGGTGTTCGGGGGGGTTACCCTGAGGCGTTTAAGAGAGTCTCAGGGTATACTCAGAGGGTCTCAGGGGGCCTCAGTGGCGCTTTAGGGGGCTCAGGGGCGTTTAAGATGATATCAGAAGGATCCAGCGAGTCTCAGAAAAGCTTCAAAGGGACTAAAGGGGTTCCAGGAAGTCTTAGGAGTACCAGAAGATCCCAGGAGCGTTTCAAGGGGGACCCAACCCAACTAACAATCAGGGATAGCTGAATAACAGCTTATTCAGCCAATGTTTTGAAATTTGAGCTTAAGAATGGTTTGTTCATCGATTGTTCAGCAATATGTTTGTGGGGAAGAGGCTTCAGGAGGATACCAGGAGATGTCAGGGGCGCTTCAAGAGACTCTCAGTAGGTACCCTGAGGTTTCAGAGGCGTTCAAGAGAGTCTCAAAATCATCTCGGGGGGTGTTTCATGGAGTTTCAGCAGGTACCAGGAGATTTTGAAGGTGTTCCATAGGGGATCTAAGGGGTTTCAGGAGCATGCCTAGAGGTCTCGGGCATTCCATAGGGGTGCCGGGGACCTTCAGGGGCATCCATGAGGCCTCAGGGGCAGTGAATCAAAATTCAACCATCGCGCAAAAATAATGACAATGTCGCAACCGGCATTTGTTGCGACAGTCCACCCAATGCGACATATGTTTGTCCCAACTTGAACAGAATAGGACAAAGATCGTGCAATACGAGTTAAGAGATTTTTAAGCCTTGCATTGTGATTTTCGAGCGGTATCTTCGAGTAAGTAAACACTGCAACGTTACTGAAGATATATCATCCAGAAGTTTCGATTTTGGGTTGGTAATCATTGATAAATCACGGGTTGAAAAGTACGCAACTAATTCAGCTTCCGTTTTGTCTGCCACAAAAATTTTCGAGATCATGTCATTATCTGTTACCAGTTGGGATAATGAGTGATCGCCGCGCCTTATTTGTTGATTATTTTGTGCCTCTTTTGTCTGACAATTCTCTGTACTGCTCAGCGGCGTTCAAGGGGGTCTCAGAGAGTACCTACCAGGAGATAGATATCAAGGGCGTTTCAGGGAGTACCATGACGTCACAATGGCGAAGGGGGTTCCATGATCGTCTCAGGGGCTATCAGGGGATCTCATCAGCGTTTCAAGGAAGGTCCAAGGGGTTTCAGGAGGATATCAGGAGATGTCAAAAGCGTTTCAAGAGGGTTCGAAGGAGTTTCAGGGGATACCCTGAGGTTTCAAAGCCGGTTAAGGGATCTCAGGGTCGTCTCAGCAGCGTTTCATGAAGTTTCAGCAGGTACCAGGAGATCTCAGGGATGTTTTATGGGGGCCTCCAGGAGGTCTCCAGGAGGCCTCTGGTCGAATGGTCTCAGGAGGTTCCAGGGAACTTCCAGAGGGTATTATCATCATAAATATCATCGACTTTCTAACTCGATGAAATAGCCTAGAGGTAAGGCCCCATAACGGATCAGTGTAAGAATCCGGACCAATACTTTACTTTTATATAACTTGTCTGTCGGTTCAGTTCTAGCGATTTCTAGACCCCCTTTCAAGTTGGGGCTGCTGCGTGGAAAGGATGTAAATTGTATATCGCTTTTGCCACGTGACTGATGTGCAGCGAAATTGATGCAACATCACAAGATTCTTTGACAGTGTACCTAGAGCAATTTTTAAGATTGTTTCAAAGAAATGTAGAAGGGGTCAATAATGCATTTCTTTTATTGATTTTAATATCGGTAGTGTTTGCGTTAGAAAACTCTAAAATATGTAGTACAAAAAGGTTCAAAATAGACATGTTGTTTCAGAATAACAATGCGCATAAAAGGGCAAAACAACAACAAACTAATTTACCTACCAATTTTGTATGTTTGCACATTTCAAAACGAACAAAGTCCATCACATCAGCGCCAGCGTATATTCCACTTAAAAATAGGTAGTATGAATTTGCATCATCTACTGAATGTATCTACGGGACAAATACCATACACTACCTACACATAGTGTTCTGTATTACACTATGTGTAGGTAGTGTATGGTATTTGTCCGCTATGCTTCCGCTGATTTATTTTTTTGACGCGCACCTTTTGGTCAATTCTAGACTCTTGAGTCTTGATACTAACATCAACAGAAGACAGGCAGGTTACTGAATATTTGAAAAGGACCCATTATAAGTTTTTATGAACATTACTGAGTTAAAAGTGTTAATGGCTGAAGTACGCGTTTGTAAAAAGGCACCACATGGTGTTGTACACCATAGCAAAGTAAGCTTCCTTTTCAAATGTTCAGCTAGAAGCAACTAATTATAAATTTACAAACAAACTCTCACCCCGCAATGAAAACAATCGATCAAAAGTGCATTCACGCCTTGTCGCCATACACACTAGCTAGCAATCCGACTGAGCGATCATGCATGGTCGGTTGATTGTTTGCAGTATTTTCGTTCTGCGATCGAGAAAAAAATACACGATCCAACAACAAATGCATCAGTCGCCGCCGCTGCTGTTTCTGTTGTTGTCGTATTCTTCCCACCACCGCAGCTCCCACACTCAGAACGTAAAAAATTCTCCCACTGAATTTGACTGTTTGGATGTTTAAATTTTTGGCGATTTGTGAGCCCCACCCAACGGATGCAGGGTAACACAAGGGGCAACATATACTCTATGCTCTATGTTTATGTCTTGAAATGGCTCACCAGGCTTGAGAAATTAATGATCGAATTAAAGCATTTGTTTACTGTAGGCTATCTAACGAAAGGGAAGGCAAATCCAGTTATACCTGAATCGTAGTTTTCAATTCTAACATGATCTGCAAACGTCAAATTCAATCATCGCATCATCATATGTATCTATGGATCAAAACAGGCCACTTGACCGGGACTAATTTACCGTTGATCAATCACCTTTCCAAACCTGTGTAGTACATTCAAAGCCGATGCACAGTGGTCCAGTATGCTTCCGTTTTGGCAAATATGTGGTTTTCGAAGTAAATTCGTTAGAATGTAACATTTTGAAGACAAATTAGTCTTGTAGAGGTTTTGACACCCGTCATAAAACCATACATCTTTTATTTTGGTTTTATAATGGTTTTAGAAGTCCCTTCTAGTCTGTTTTACTAAAATTGTTAGTTGGGATTATGTTGTTCTGAGCACTAGTTTCAACAGTAACACGGTTAATGCTGGATATCACGTGAAATAGGCCCCATTGAGGTAATAAACCTCATCCCAACAACTTCTTCGCTTCTTACCTCCTTGTGAAATCAGCCAGGCTTCGAGGAACCTTAGGGAAGATTAGGAAATAAAACCCGGTGGAAACTCTGCAAAGCTAAGCGTGTATTTTCTTGGTTAGGGGCACCTAATCGACGTCCGAATACCAAAGGAGGATTCGAAGCTGAACTGTGTACTATGGTTTTAAGGAAAGAAGTGGGTTGGTGTTCAGCCCTACGAGCCTGCCGTAAAAAGCCATTGTAACGGAAAAACTACAACAGAGTAATACGAACCGAGACCAACGGTAACGACCTCAGCAAACAAAAAGAACTTACTGATTGGAAACTCGGTACGTGGAACTGCCGATCTCTCAACTTCATTGGTAGCACCCGCATACTCGCCGGTCTACTGAAGGACCGCGGGCTCGGCATCGTAGCGCTGCAGAAGGTGTGTTGGACAGGATCCATGGTGCGAACGTTTAGAGGTAATCTACCAGAGCTGTGGCAACACACGCGAGCTGGGAACAGCTTTCATCGTGATGGATGATATGCAGAGGCGCGTGATCGGTTGGTGACCGATCGACGAAACAATGTGCAGGTTGAGGATCTAGGGCCGATTCTTCAACTTATGCATTGCACAATCAATATTCACAGCCCACACTCCGGAAGCACTGATAATAACAAGGTCGCATTCTACGCGCAGTTCTAACACGAGCACGACCGCTGTCCAAGAAACGTCGCCAAATCATCATAGGAGACCTCCCAAGTAACACACATGTTATATAAAAGTTACGACAGCGCAAGTTTTGGTTGTATAGAAGTTTATTTTACGTTATTTCAACACAATGTTAGAATAACGTAAAATAAACTTCTATACAACCAAAACTTGCGCTGTCGTAACTCTATTATAACATGTGTGTTGCTTGGGCTAAACGCTCAGGTAGGCCAGGCGGAAGAATTCAGACCGACGATTAGAAAGTTCAGCGCCCACCAGCTGACGAACGAAAACTGCTTACCCAGCAAACATTTTAGTCCATATTATTCAACTGCAAATCAGTTATGTATACTGTTATATGATTAAAATTGATCGTATAAACTGCATAGATTCTTTCTATGTGAACAAAAGTGGAGGCCATATATGTACAAATGGCTCATACCGTACTCCACATTATACAATTTAATCGGACTTTATGAAGACCATTCAATAATCTTCCTAATAAGCCATAGAAGATTGTATATGTTCAGTTATACTACGTTATATATGATGTCTTACAACTATTATTTTTAAGTACATTGCATGCATTTTATAACATTAATTCTTTTATAAAAAAAAATATAAAACCGAAAACCAAAGCCTAAACTGTTGCATTTCATATTTAATGTATGTTCGGTATGGCAACAGCACGATTGCAGAATTTTTGTTGTAATAATGAATAATTTTATAATAATGAATATGTTATAATTACCTTCAGCCTCGATCCCAAGGTCTCCGTATTTGCAGTCTAGCACGCATCCGCTCATCCATGTACACGCCATCGATGAACGAATATTTTTCACTATAATGATCTTAACCATTTTTAACAACTAATTTCTGCTAAAACTGCACTGCAAACACTTTATGATGTGGTTTGACATGCAATACAACAATTCCTTTAATGACTTAGAGGCACGTAATATGCAACCTAGCATTGCGATTATTAACGACCCTTTATATAATTCCAGAAAGACAAACCAATATCAACAACTCATTGTTGCCAAGAATTCGAAATGGTAGCTAAGATGATTAAGATCAAATTTTATTCTCTTCACTGTTGTTTAAATACAAGCATCGGTATGAATAAGAGCATAAAACATAATAACTTTCAAAAAAAGGGAAAATTGCTTTATTTTCAAACCAAAACATTGTTTTTGTATTATCACCAATATTATTTATTTTTATAATCGGACTGTTTTGGCAACCCTGAATTTATCGTGTCGACGACGTAAATGTAAACAAACATAAGTGAAAAATCTGGCTGATTGTGCACAAGCAAAAGTAAGTTTTTAGTCTTCATTTTCACTATATTTTTAATATAATCGAGACATTATACGTTCCAGATGTTCGGCGTAGCACAATTTATGGAAAACGGCAGACTGCAGGTGCTGGCAGTACCCATGAGTTGGATACGCAAAGGGCTTTTGATGTGGCCGAAAAGCTTGAGCAACGACAAAATTGACAAGATGCGGAAGGAAGGAACTGCTTTCAATGGCGCAACCAAAGGAATTCCGGTGCTAGTGACCAGAAAGTTTCGCAGTTTCCAAGCAGCGGAGAGTTCCGTAGAGGAGCTTTCGAAAAAGGATGTATCGGACTTCGAGGGCAAGAAGAAGCTTTTGAAATCCAACCAGAAGAAAAGGTCCGAGCAGAAACGGAACGATTACAATGAGCTCTGCACAGGTAAATCAAATTTAGAATCTCCTATCTCTGTTTCTATATCCATAAACTATTCATTTTCAGCGATCGCACGCAAAAAACGAGTGAACAGCACAGTAACACCACCCGCCGGTGCGTCAAAAGTTGTTCCTCAGTTAAATTTGCCTCCACCAGTGGAACAGTTCGAACCGAGGCGCGGCTCACCGGAACTAAGTAATCAGGATCAGGAGTCATCTGCACATGTAAGAGTACCGCACGGTGATTCATCACCGGTAGCGTCATCGTCGAAAACTCTTCCTCTGGAAGCACGGACACCACGTAGTACTGTGCTTGAACCATCCAAATCAGCGGGAATAATTGAAGCTCAGAACAACATCGTTATGCTACCGTGCCTTGGATCCGTAACATCATTTGGTAATCAGGAAACAATTATGGAACGCGAGCAGGAATTGGTGGAATGGATGCCTGAAGAGATCCAAGTGAAGGCTTTGGAAATCACAGGTACATTTTTCTTGACTACTTGCATAACAAACACCAGGCAAAATTGAAAAGTTATAATAGTTTTTCATGTCCAAACACTTCCATTCGTCCCAAGTGTGCCTTTCTTTATTTCGAAATTGTTCATTTTTTCTATTTACTTATAATTGCACTTTTGTGTATTTCAGATGCTTACGGTGTTGATCATGGCACTCCACATTTTGAAGCTCAGTCAAATATGGATTACACAGGTGTACAGGATGCTGGCGTGGAACAAACGGATACCATTACCGACTTGGATGCATTGATTAAAAAAAATATCGTTGATGCTTGATTGTGCCTATCGCCATTGAGAAGTACCTCGACGCAAACATCGATAGGGTTGTAGAACGTGCGGTTTCAGCAGCGGTGGATAAAAGTTTTGCGATGAATTTCGCTCGACTTACTGCAATGACTGGGGTTATGAAAAACACGGAAACGGAAGTTGACGTAAGAGCTGAGCAGCATGCACTAATCGACACTGAAAAGCAACTGGACGATTGGAACACAGACTTAGCACAGGATGCTGTTCGGAAGAAATATGTAAGTAAAATAATTTTGAAGTTTTCATTCGGGTGAATAGAAACGTATACACTAAGGGCCCGTCCACAAACTACGAAAATTCTTAGAGGGAGGAGGAGATCTGCTCATAATCTGTACTGTATACAAATTTCGAAAATTTTGTATCGACAAAAGTAAACGAGGGGGTGGGAGGGGCTTGTTAGAAGTGGGCAAAAATGAGTTAACGTAGTTAATGGACAGCGCTTAGTGGTATCATATCGCATTTCTACCATATTGATCGCGGCATGATGTTAGAACTGAGGATTGCAAAAGGGAAGATAAGTGGCTCATTAACGTAAAATCATGTATTTTTCCTTTTCAGATGGAATATTTTTCGAAAATCATCGTACCGAACTCGTACCTCGAGAAGGGAGATGACGCGTTCTACATAATCTCGGATTGCCTTTTCACTCGACGGTTCTGGAACCGTTTCACATGGACAGGGGTTAACAGAGGTGGCAAGTCTGAGCGTGGTTTTCGTGAATTTGGGAACGTCACGGAGCTTCTACTAAGCCTTGTTCAGATTGGAGATCCGATGTATACAAGACTGCTGCTTGAGAAGTTTTGCAAGACCCGTTTGTTCAGGCATGCCAAATCGCGATCAACCAACAAGATGCTGCGGAAGTCATCCTGTCGTACCAAACGTAGTGGCAAGAAGAAGCAAACGGAGAAGGACGTAACTGATGGTGTTCCTGATACCCGCAGTGCAGCTACTATTCACTCTGAGAATGAGGATATGGGAGAATTTGAGAACGCATCAAGCGGAGAAAAAAACGAGATATCTGAAGATGAATCGATCGGTCAGGAATCGATTGTTAGCAGTAGTGATAGCTCGTGTTGAACATTTCGTTTATTTTTTTGACTGAGATTGTTGAATTGATTTTTTTTATTTAGGCATTTCGTTACATAAGATAATTCTTTACATTTCATTGATCGTTTTGTTCTAACTTTTACTTCATATTTGTCAAAGTATGCATAAGTGGAATGAAAACAATTTCATGTCTGCGTGTAAAAGGTACCATCTTACATAATATTGCATCAGGCCTATAATCAGCAAGTTTTGAAGTGTTCCCTTTGGTTACCTTCGATTTGTACACGTGAAGGAAAGAAGATTTCATAGGCTCTGGAAATAAATCTTGTTTTTGTATCAGATGATGTCCTTGTATTATTGCTTCCCCGCATTGTTCTTTGATTCCTGTCATTCCAACAATTTTCAGGTCTTTTGTGAGAAACCATTTGTTAACAAATTTGGTGGTCAAAATAAATTCCGAAAGCGTTATTTTACAATTTTTGTCGTCATTCAATACATTAATAACAATTGATCTGTTAGACGGAATTAGTTCACCACTTGGCTCTTTATCGTTACCTTCCACTTCTAATACACGATTAGCTACTTGAATTAATGGATTTGGTCCTGCTTTTACTAACTTTTTTAGTGAATGTAGATAATTTTCAAATGGGTAAGCGGAAAGAGATATCAAATTATTATTATTATTATTATTATTATTACATTTATTAACAAGTAACTTAAGACAATGTCTTTTTTAATGTTACAAAACATATATTAAATAGTAGAACAAGTGGCCAGAAATTGAAGATGACATTTAATACAACTCTACTACACTTACTTATGTTTTTAAACTGTGTTGAAGTGTTCGATGCATATCCTTTTAAAAACTGCTGCAGATCTTTCTACAGTTATAAAGTTTGGTAGAGAGTTCCAAATAGCAACACCTTTCACGAAAAACGAATTTCCATATTTAACTGTGCGATGCCTGGGAAGAAGAAACTTTCTTGACCGTGAACTTCTAAGTGGAATTAGTTTTCTATGTAAGTATAACGGCTTTTGGCATTCAAGTAGCTTGAAAATAGATAAACAGCATCTCAATTTAGCAAAATTTTCAAATCGACATCCGATCAGACGTGCCTGCAAATGTGAGACTGACGAAAAACGACTTAAATGGAAAACAAATCTTACGCAGGCGTTGAGAGCGACTCGCATTTTATTTAGAGATCGAGCAGATGCTTGGAGGAGCAGAAAATCGCATTCAATAAAATGAGGTAATACTAGACTTTTAAATAGTTTCAATTTAATATCAGTGCTAAGAAAATGAGCCCCAAGCTGAAGATTCCGCAGTTTAGCGTAGATTTTTCCACATTGTGCGGCAAAAAAATCATCCCATTCAAAATTTGAAGTAATCTTGAAGCCTAAATTTTTTGCACCTTCTACAAACGTTATAACAGTATCGTTTAACTTCAGTTGTGGTTTGCTTAATTGCCGATTCTTATTTATCATTATAGCAAAAGTTTTTCTAACATTCAGTGATAAACCGTTACTTCTTGCCCATGACGATATTCTATCTAAGTCTTCATTGACTAAAGCAGCAATGGTTTCAGTTGAAAAATTTGAGCAGTCAAAAATCAATTGTACATCATCAGCGTAGATATGAACTTTGCAATGTTTTAGTACGTTCGGCAGATCATTGATATACAATGTGAATAGTATAGGCCCAAGGATGGAAATTACCAAATTTTTCGACCTCATCTGTAATGTGGCACAGATTATGCACATTGCTGGTAACAAATTCAGATCCATATAATTTTTTGAAACCATTTATGAAATCGAGGAACAACATTTTTGCGATTGGAAGAAAGTCTTTGTAAGCTTCTACCGAACAAATACGTACAGCACAGAATAATAACAAGAAATGATCGTAATACTTAGATGGCAAATAATCTTTGAGAAGAACTACTCCAGCGTAATTCAAAAAAATTCGGAACTCTAATCCTTTCCATAGGGACATGTGTTCTAATGAACGCATACGCCGATGTATTTCAGCTGGAAATCTTAAGGCAATTAGTTCTGCCGAGAACTGCTGTTTTCCATGAACACTCCATTTAGCTCGTTTTGTCATCGCTCCAGTGCGCCACGAATTCATCAGTTTCCGCATGATTCCCAATTCCAGTAAATGTAAGGAATCGGCTACAATAACATCTTCAATCATATCGATTGGCAGTTCCGTGAGGGGTGAAATGGCACGTTGGTGTTCCGGATATTTGAACTCTCGAAATTGTTGATCAGTTCGTAGATCAGCTTGTACTTCTGGGAATGTCATGGTCCGTGTCTCATGTGAATATCTACCTTTTGTAGTGCATTTGAGGCATCCAAACTTTCCATTGAAATTTGTAACACATTTAATAAAAGCCCGAGCAGGTGTGTCACAGATGAAAGCACGAACTTTTAATGATATTTTATGCTCATCTATGAACACCCCAGATTCAAGAATTGATAGCAGCTCTTTCACGAA
Source organism: Aedes albopictus (assembly GCF_035046485.1). Lineage (NCBI taxonomy): Eukaryota > Metazoa > Arthropoda > Insecta > Diptera > Culicidae > Aedes > Aedes albopictus. The sequence continues at coordinate 299,424,556 of NC_085136.1, read as the reverse complement.
AAGCGAAAGAAATTCACCAGCATCCTTTGGCTTGGCTGAACCGTAATAAATACCAATTACAATAGGCTTGACATAGGGTAGCTCGTGAATATTCGCGAGAATTGGCCAAAAATGATTGGGACTGCTTTTATATATGGGAAGGCCATCAATGTTGATGTTGATAGATAGTTCCATGTCCGTGGTAATGTGCTTCAAACGATTTCGTAGGCCATTTTCAAGTCCATGATGCCAGTATTTTCCATTGTCCTGCAGATCCATGATTTCAACCGTCCTTGGTGTTTTCATTAGTGTGCGAGGATCCTTTGGCAAATCCGCATTTAAGTGGGTGTTCAGCACACTAATTAGAGATTTTAAAGCTGATTGTGTGATTTGATATTCGGAAGCCCATTTTCTGAGAGAAGAAGACAGAGATCCTATAGACCAAAACAATGATATGATTCTATTGATTTACTTATTTGATGAACAATTTACCTCCGGAGCCACTTGTTTCACTAGAATCCTGTGGGATTTCGGATGAATATTCTGGACTCTCAAAGTTTATCTGCTCAACTGTTTCTTTTGCAGAATCTTGGGAAAATTCAAGAGGCATAAGAGTACATTCCGGCGGTTCCGAAATAGTTGAGTTTGATTGTTGGGAAATGTCGTTGCCAATTTGTTGTTCCACAAATGACGGAATCCGTTTTTTGAACTTTTGAAGATACCGGCTGTATGTTCCGCTTTTCCGAATACGTGTCAATTTAGATTTAATTACAAACGTATTCATTTTATATAACAATTTGAGCCGCTCAAGAAAACTGAAACAATCCATTCCGAGCAAAGCAACTAAGATTATTGTTGTGAATGAATCGAGAGTGATGTTCAACTCCGTGCTTAGGCATATACGATTTTTGAAGGCTATCATAGTTATACCCGTTATGTGATTTAGTATTGAGTTTTTATGAGACGATATACAACTTGAAATACGGCGTTGTATTTTAATCATAATTTTGCATCTTATAAAATCTTTTTGCAATTTGTTATAATTCTGGTGTTAGTTATATCCGATTTCGACTCGATCTGTAAACATATGCGATTTAATTTGAACATTCATATACGATCACTGGTTTGCTGGGAACGCTTCATCCACAAACATGGCTATACGTGGGACCTTTTTGAAACAGCCCACCTTATCGTACACCCTGGAGATCACCACAGCAGAAGGAATCGCAAATCGACCACGTTCCGATTGACGGACGGCACTTCTCCGACATTATCGACGGGAGGACCTATCGTTGCGCCAACAATGGCAATGGTCAAACTGCGCTATCCGTCATCAACAATGTACGGTACCAGCGACCACCGAGGTACAACCTAGAGCGACTGAAGCAACCGGATGTTGCCTCAGCATACGCGCAGGATCTGGAGACAGTGTTGCCAGACGAGGGTGAGCTCTATGTGGTCCCTCTAGAGGACTGCTGGAGTACAGTGAAAGCATCCATCAATGATGCAGCCAAGAGCATCGTAAAGGGAGATACGGTCAAAATTTGGTCACACAATTTGTTTCATAACTTGAGACTGCGTGCACCAAAACAGCTGATTTTTGGACCAGCAATGGTACATTATATGTAGCTTATACCATAAAATTTTCATCAAAATCGGTTCAGTATTTGCGGAGATATTGTGAATCCTGAAAACTGCAATTTGTAAATTTTGTACAAAGAGGATTAAAAAATAAGAACACATTTTTACTCTTTTATTTATAGAGCCAGAAATAGTGAAACAATGTCAATGAAAAATTTTCTGTATGTAAAGTGTACATATCAAAATGTTGTGTAAAAATTTCATTCAATTTGATCCAGCCGTTACAAAGTTATATTTGTTTAGGTGGTCAAATTTTGTCAAATTTTTTCATGTCAAGTCAAACTTTGGTCACACAATTTTTTTCATAACTTCAGATTTCGTACACCAAAACAGCTGATTTTTGGATCAGTAATGGTACATTATATATAGTTTGTACCATAAAATTTTCATCAAAATCGGTCTAGTATTTGCGGAGATATTTTTGAACCCTGAGATCTGCAATTTTAAAATTTTGTGCAAAAAGGATTCACACATTTTTACTGTTTTATTTATAGAGCCAAAGATACTAAACCGATTTCAATGAAAATTTTTCTGTATGTGAAGTATGCATATCAAAATCTCGTGTAAAAATTTCATTCAATTTGATCCAGCCGTTACAAAGTTATATTTGCTTAAGTGGCACCGGGTAAGTTTTTGCCTTTCTCGTACACCAAGGTGTACCGAAAGGCTATATGTTCACTCCAAAAATGAAATTCCGATAGAGCCCCCAGAGGGGCAAGTTTCATATACCAATCAACTCAGCTCGACGAGTTGAGATGATGTCTGTGTGTGTGTATGTGTGTGTGTGTGTGTATGTATGTGTGTGTGTATGTGTACAAAAAAAGGTCACCTCACTTTTAGATAGTAAATATCAACCGTTTTTAACGATCGACGGCTCATTCGACGCGGCATCTGGTCCCATTGTTTCCTATTGAAAATGGTTCGGATCGGTCTAGCCGTTCCGGAGTTATGGCCATTTAGGTGTTCCGGAACCGGTACCCCTGGAAGGGGCCAGACATGAAAATGCACCAAACCCATGCATGCGACCCATCAAACCACGGCATTTACGATTATCTGATGAACGGTAAGCGGAAAAATAGTCTCAGACCATATCTGAACCAGTAGTGTTCCGGAACCGGTTCTGGGTGTCCCGCCGGAAATGGCCAAATATCAAATTGATCATAACTCATTCATGAGACACATAAAACAACGGCTTTTTCGATAATCCGATGAACGGTTAGCAGGAAAACATTCTCAGGCCAGATCTGAACCGGTTGTGTTCCGGAACCGGTTCCGGATGTCCCACCGGAAGTGGCCAAATATAAAAGAGTACCAAGCCCATGCATGCGACACATCAAACAGCGGCATTTTCTATAACCTGATGAACAGTTAGCAGGAAAACAATAGCAGACCATATCTGAACCAGCAGTGTTCCGGAACCGGTTCCGGGGGTCCCGACGGATGTGGCCAAATATAAAAGTGAACCAAACCCATACATACGACACATCAAACAGCGGCATTTCCGATAACCTGATGAACGGTTAGCAGGAAAACAGTATCAGACCATATCTGAACCGGTAGTGTTCCGGAACCGGTTCCGGATGTTCCGCCGAATGTAACCAAATACAAAAGAGTCAAACCCATGCATGCGACACATCAAACAGCGGCATTATTGATAACCTGATGAACGGTTAGCAGGAAAGCAGTATCAGACCATATCTGAACCGGTAGTTGTCCGGAACCGGTTCCGGGGGTCTCGACGGATGTGGCCAAATATAAAAGAGTACCAAACTTATGCATGCGATACAACAAATAATAGCTTTCCTGATAACCTGATGACTGGTTATAAAAGAAATGGGTTAGGACCACATTAGGGACAGCCGGTAGTGCCGTAACCAGTTCCGGGTATCCCTCCGAAAGCGGATAAATATAAAATTGAACTGCACCTATGTATGCGACACAGCAAGGCTAGGATTTTTTGATAACCTTATGAACGTTAGCAAGCAAACAGGTTCCGACCGGTGAAAAAAATGTTTTACGCATATGGTCGAATCTCAACCGTTACGTAGTAATTGAACATTACATGTTTTTGACTTTGCTTGTCTCAAGCTGGCTATAACTTGAAAATGGTCAAACTTATCGCATTTGAAAGATTATCAAATTTACTACCAAAAAGATCTTGGAATCTATTGGTTTAGTTAGATAACTAAAGCAAAAAAAAACTCGAAAGTAGTATTTTGCCTTTCTCGCACACTTAGTGTACTATAAAACTATTCCAGATCGGCCAAGGCGTTCCGGAGTTATGGCCATTTCAGTGATCCGGACCAGCACCGGTAGAACTGGCCGTATATAAAACTGAACTAGCCCCATCATGCGATACATCAAACTGCGGCGATTTGTGTAACCTTTACCATGGTTGACGAGTTTTGTGCGGAAATCAACACTGGAGACCAGAAGCTCCACGATGTCGGCCCAAAATTCAAGATGGCAGCCAAATGTTCAAGGTGGCGGCTCAAAATTCAAGATCGTGGCTGTTTACTAGAGATTTAGGCTCTTAAAGCATGCTATATGGGTATATTTAATATGGGGAAGATGTCTGGACTCCTAAAATGGCGACTAGAATATCCAAGATCTGAAATCCAAGATGGTGGCTTCAAATTCAAGATGGTTTCTGTTTAAAGAAGTTTAAGGCTCTAAAACCATGGAAGATGTCCGGAGTAAAAAAAATGTGGACTAGAATGTACAAGATGGCGATCTAAAAGCCAAGATGGCGGCTTCAGTTTCAAGATGGCGGCTGTTTAATGAAGTTTTCGGCTCTAAAACCGTGCAATATTGGTATATTTGGTATGGGGAAGACTTCCAGAGTCCAAGATGGCGATCAGGATATTCAAAATGGCAACCTAAAATTTAAGATAGCGGCTCCGAATTCAATATCGCGGCTGTTTAATGGAGTTTTAGGGCCTGAAACAATGCATTATTGGTATATTTGGTATGGGATGATGTCTGGATTCCAAAAATGGCGACCAGAACATCCAAGATGGCAATCTTTAATCCTAAATGGCGGCTTCAAATTCAAGATAGCGTCTTTTTCTTATGAGTTTGAGGCTCAAACATTGAAAGCCAGATAAACGATATGATTTCTGGTATCATAAAATGGATTTCTGTTAATTGTATGAAAATGCGATATACATAGACATTTCGCATGAGTTTTATTGAAATGGGGTTTCGAAGGCACGAGAAAGGCGCCATCACCGCTAGGTGGATTAATTAGGGTTTTTTCATATTCAAACTGCTACAACTTTGAACGTATTCATACAAAATGGTTCAAAATTTTACTAATAACATATTTTCATAATAGTACTATACTGTAAAATTTTGATAAAAATCGGAGCAGTATTGGTAGTTCTATAATCAAAATTGTGCTTTACTGACCTTAAATTTCCGAAAATTTACTATGGAGCGCCTTTGTACAAAATTTTAAAAAGGTAGGTCGATCAACCAATACTCAATCGATTTTGATGAAAATTTTATGGTATAAGCTACATATAATGTAGCATTACTGGTACAAAAATCAGCTGTTTTGGTGTACGCAGTCTCAAGTTATGAAACAAATTGTGTGACCAAATTTTGACCGTATCACCCTTTACCTACGAGGAAAGAAGTACGTCGTAAGGGTACGTGGAAAGGAGTCAACGAAAGGAATGGTTCGACGAGGAGTGCAGAGCGTTTTTGGAGGAGAAGAACGCAACGCGGGCGGTAATGCTGCAGCAAGGAACCCGGCAGAACGTGGAACGCTACAAACGGAAGCGGAAACAGCAGACACGCCTCTTTCAGCAGAATAAGCGCCGCATGGAAGAAACGGAGTGTAAAGAAATGGAACTTCTGTGCCGTTGCCCAAATACACGGAAGTTCTACCAGAAGCTCAACAGCAGGGATAAGAACGGGAGCCTCTCGGCGGAAGGACGTTGTGAGGTAATCGAAAGGTGGAAGCAGCACTTCGATGATCAGCTGAATGGCGTGACGAATGTAGGTACGGGAGACCACGACCAGCTGATGGAAGTTAAGGATGCCATTCACAAGCTCAAAACCAACACAGCAGCTGGTAAGGATGGTATCGCAGCTGGACTCATCAAGATGGGCAGAGGTTGGCCACCTGTCGGTGCTGGTTGATAGTCAGCATCTGGGAAACCGAACAGCTACCGGAGGAGTGCTGGGAAGGAGTAATGTGCCCCATACACAAGAAAAACAACCATTTGAATTGTAAGATTTTCTGAGCGATCAACATTTTGAATGCTGCCTACAAAGTGCTATCCCAGGTCATCTTCCATCGTCTATTATCCAAATCTAATAAGCTCGTGAGATGTTATTAAGCCTGCTTCATCGACGGCCGGTCGGCAACGAACCAGATCTTCACTGTAGGGTCAAGTGGGGTAAGATGCCATTTTTCAAACTTTCATCGTTTTCAATGATAATTAGCTTCATTTGTTAGGCTTTCAAAGTGGTAACAGCAACTAGACAATATTTGCTTAATACTTCAGCAAAACTATTCACTAAACTATTGCATTTTCATTGATTTTTAGCGATTTTAAAAACTGATTCGTAAAACGGAAGTGGTGCAAAACGACCATCTGCTATGGGGTAAGATGCCACTTCATGAAAACATTCAAAAATTACGTTCATCAGTTTTCGGGCATTTCCGACTACTTTTCCCCCCTCTGTACCACTTTTTTCGTAAACTCAATAAATGGAATGTACCCCCCTCCCTGCAAAACGATGATCGTAATATTTGAATGACCCCTAACATGGAAAGCGATCTCAACAACCATGCGTCTCCATGTGTGCCTCAAGCTCATTGGAAACACTTGGCTGGTAATAAAATCACCAGAAAACCTTAATTGCAAGCACGAAAAACCGGAAGTTGCCAATTTTCATTGGGAAATCAAAAGATTTTTCGTGGGTTTGGTGGCCTAGCTTCTAAAATAATGTTCGATGCAAATATATCTTGACACCATTCGCCTATAGTAACGATCAAGTCCCATTCAGGAATAATTTTATGAGTTGGGCCATTTTACCCCATCTTGGCATTTTGGGCTCTGTTCCCCTACGTTAAAGTCGTTTTAATAAAATTGTTAGTTGGGATTATGTTGTCCTGAGCTCTAGTTTCTTCAGTGACACGGTTAAGGTTGGATATCATGTGAAATAGACCCCATTGAGGTCATAAGCCTCATCGCAACAACTTCTCCGCTTCTTTCCTCCTCGTGGAATCAGCTAGGCTTCGAGCAGCCTTAGGGAAGATAAGGAAATAAACCCCGGTGGAAACTCTGCACAGCTGAGCGTGTATTATTTTGGTTAGGGGCACCTGATTGACGTCCGAATACCAAAGGAGGACTCGAAGCTCAACTGTGTACTATAGTTCTCCGGAAAGAAGTGGGTTGGTGTCCATCCCTACGAGCCAGCCGTAAAAAGCCATTGTAACGGAAAACCTACAACAGAATAATACGAACCGAGACCAACGGTAACGAGCTCAGCGAACAAAAAGGACTTACCGATTGGAAACTCGGTACGTGGAACTGCCGATCTCTCAATTTCGATGGAAACACCCTCACACTTGCCGATCTACTGAAGGATCGCGGGTTTGGCATCGTAGCGCTGTAGGAAGCGTTTTGGACAGGATCCATGGTGCGATCGTTTAGAGGTTATCATACCATATACCAGATCTGCAGCAACATGTGCGAGCTGGGAAAGGCTTTTATCGTGATGGGCGATATGCAGAGGCGCGTGATCGATTGGTGGCCGATCGATGAAATAATGTGCAGGTTGACGATCAAGGGCCGATTCTTCAACATCAGCATAGCATAATCAATACGCACAGCCCACATTCCGGAAGAACTGATGATAACAAGGACGCATTCTACGCGCAGCTCTAACACGAGCACGACCACTGTCCAAGATACGTCGTCAAAATCATCATAGGAGACCTAAACGCTCAGGTAAGCCAGGAGGAAGAATTCAGATCGACGAGTTCAGCGTCCACGCCTACCAGTTAGCGAACGAAAACGGCATACCCCTTATGGAGCTGTCCATAAACCACGTGGTCATGAGGGTGGGGGGAGTTCGGCCAATGACCATTTTGTATGGACGAATAAAAAACTTTGTATGAACTAATGACCACGCGGGGGAGGGGGGGGGGGGGTGGGTGAGAAGTCCCAATAAAATGACCACGTGGTTTATGGACAGCCCCTTATCAATTTCGCCACCTCCACAAACATGGCTGTACGTGGCTTCTCCGACATTATCAACGTGAGGACCTATCGTTGCACCAACATAGACTACCTGGTGATGGCCAAACTGCGCCAAAAACTCTCCGTCATCAATAATGACGTAGAGCGACTGAAGCTACCGGATGTCTCCTCAGCACACGCGCCGAATCTGGAGGCAGTGTTGCTAGACGAGAGTGAGCTCTATGTGGCCCCTCTAGGGGACTGCTGGAGTATGATAAAAGCAGCCATCAACGACGCATCCGAGAGCACCATCGGGTAAGTGGAAAGAAGTCGACGAAGTGAATGGTGCGCGGACAGTAATGCTGCAGCAAGGAACCCGGCAGAACGTGGAACACTACAAACGGAAGAAGAAACAGCAGACACGCCTCTTTTGGGAGAAAAATCGCCACCTAAAACAAGCGGAGTACGAAGAAATGGAACTACTGTAAAGTTCTTAAGAAATACGGAAGTTCTACCAGAAATTCCACGCATCCAGCAACGGCTTTGTGCTGCGAGCCGAAACATGAAGATATAAGCAAGGACGGGAGCCTCGCGACGGACGGACGTGAGGTAATCGAAAGGTGGAAGCAGCACTTCGATGAGCACCTAAATGGCGTGGAGAACTTAGGCACAGGAGACCATGGCAACGGAGGAAACAGTCACGCCAGTGCAGCAGAGGAAGGGAATGATGCAACTCCCACGCTGAGGGAAGTTAAGGATGCCATTCACAAACTCAAAACCAACAGAGCAGCTGGTAAGGATGGTATCGCAGCTGGACTCATCAAGATGGGCCCAAGTTGGCCACCTGTCGGCACGGGTTGATAGTCAGCATTTGGGAAACCGAACAGTTACCGGAGGAGTGGTAGGAAGGGGTTATCTGCCCCATTCACAAGAAAGACGACCATTTGGATTGTAAAAATTTCTGAGCGATCACCATTTTGAATGCTGCCTACAAAGTGCTATCCCAGGTCATCTTCCGTAGTATTTTATCTAAATCAAAAAAGTTCGTGGGATGTTATCAACTCGACAGCCTGTCGACTACGGACCAGATCTTCATTGTACAAGGACGAAGACGTGCCCGCCATGAGTTTGCGTCAAAAACCATAAGTCCGTCCAATGAAGCTCACTGAACCACTGTGCAATGGTCATAATTTTCGCGTGGCGTCGTCGTGGCACTCACAGTGTTGTTTGCGTAGCATGCAAAAATCTACGTCAGCTTGCGAATCACGAGAACAAACGGGTGGCGGCCGTATACAACCAGTTCTTGTGACGATAGTACAATGGTATGTATGTACACTCCGCGCCGTTCCTCGTCGCTGGCTAACTGCTATCGATGAAAGGGCGGATGGCCGGCCATCGTGATCGAAAGGCAAAGATGCCACGCAGGGGATATTTTTAAAAAAGCAAACATTGGCTTTTGTTTAGCTCACGGACATGATTGACACAGATTGCCGTATGAATGGTTGGTTGGGATTGTGGGAGGAATGGCAGTTATTCGACGACACGATTGTGATGGACTGATGCGCGCGGTGGACGATGCAGGTGTGTGGATAAGATACCGTGCTTTTGCCATCAGCGTGGCGCAGCGCAGTGAGCCTGTGCACAAACATTTGGCACTAGACTCGGTTGTTGTTATTTATCACCAGAGTGGGTTTTTTGCACTATTGTGCATGGGAAACGAAACGAATGGCTGCCAATGTCAATGATGTAGGATGCTCAATTACAGTTCTGAAGTGATTTATGACATTCATAGGAAAGTATGTAGGTATGTGCTTAATTTGTATTCGCTTATCAGAGTTGTTCAAGAAGAGCAACAAATTGTACATTAAAATGATAGTTTTGCTAAAAACCGTTTCAAATATTGGTTTATTCAACGTAGAAGAAGATACATTGAACAATTTTGATTTATAACGATTTCCGGTTGTGATGAGATTGGCTCATCAGTCGGGTAACTGGTTCGCATATACATCGTCCCTATCGACAAAAAGGTAATTGAAGATCACAACAGGGAGAATGTCCTTATTGAACAATTTGTAGAGGTCAAGAGGTGCCCAGCTGTTGGAATAAATTTCTATCGAGAGCTCGTACGATTGTAGTTTATGTAAAAGGTTGGCTTTCCATCATCATTACTAGTGGTAACGAAAATTCCAAGGGTATGCATTTTGGTTCGCTACCATATTTTGAGTCGTCACCATGAAAACAATATTTTGTAGGTGGTACTATTTTGTTTCAGCAGTTTATTTACCAGTAGGGTAGGTAATCAAAAGTTGAACCAAATTGCGGCTTTCCAAAGTAGCGCAAATTTTGAGTGATTTTTCCTCCCACATGGAAATAATTTACTACAGCAAAATCTTATGTACATGAAAGCCACGGGTATAAGCTTTCTGTTAAGTGGTAAAAAGTTTGTAATTGCACCGAATTTCATTGAAAATTCGATTATTCGTTTTAATCTTAATTTGAACCATCGTAATCATAATTTGAACCAATTTTAATCATAATTTGAACTACTGGCGGCAGCCAAGGAATTGGCATCCCTATCCCGCCAATGCAATGTTTTCGTAGCCAGCATAACAGCGGCTCAACCGTAGGGCTCAAGCTGACAACCTATCTTTCAACACAGCAGCATAATTTTAATGCTGGGTAAGAAAACAAGAAGACCATAACAGTCCCCTGGCGGCAGCAGCTCGAACATCTCCCACAACAGCCAATTTCGTGCTGAACAATAGAAAAACACATGGATCTGCTAATTCCCATAACTATTTTTCATTAGGCAGTGAAATTTCAACTAAGAATGTTCTAAAATCTTCAGGAACTGGAAAACATAATTTGGAATTTTTCGTCCACCACGTGTAAACAAAACAACCACTAGCGCAGTCTGCTGGCTAACACTAGAAGCTCGCCCCCGTTTACTAGTTCAAATTTAGATTACAAATGGTTCAACTTAAGATAACATTCTCCAAGAAAGAATTACTTAAATTTGATAATTTTGTGACAAATAATGCGGAATATTATTCGGTTGGTCGATTCTACGATAAATAAGCCACAGACAAACAGACGTAACACCTTGAACGATTTTCATGGAAATCCGTCGCCCAGTTCACACTACCATCACCTGGTGGAAAAGTTGCACGAATCACTGTGTTGTGCAATATCGTCAACAGAAGGCACTAGTTTGAAACGTCAAACGCATAGAAAAACGATGCGCGCGCCTCTGGTTGTGAAAACCACAACTATGAAAATTTAAAATGATCGTTAAAAGCGTGGTCGATGGAAATTTCGCAAGTGTTACGTCTGTTTGTCTGTGAATAAGCTTTCATTTGACGTGTTCACATATTGCGTGTGATACAATGCATGAGCTGTACGAGTGCATCGAAAATGTGCTTTCTCTGGGGGGAAATGGGGCAATCACAGTGATTTTTCAATTGCCTGTTTCCCATGACAAAAACGCTTCAATGCTTTTAAAGTCCATGTTATCAGGTTATATTACGGAAAGCTGTTTAACATCTTTTTCGCGACAATATTTGCCTAAAAAGTACGTCGTTTTGATGAATTTCGAAATGGTTCAAATTAAGATTAAAATTTGACTAGTTCAAAGTTTGATTTCTTACCCTATTTTTTTCAATCACTTAACCTTATTTACAACTCTTCTCGTCCACTAGGGCACTACGTGAGCGATTCCAATTGGAGGCTGTACTTACACTTTGTACAGCGCCTAAATGTAATCTATTCTTATTCTATTATATCGAACTGGTTGGCGTTGCGCTACTTTCACTTTCTACCCTATCATGGTAGAATGATGAGCACGAGGATGTTGATGTGTGGCTGTTGGTTGTTCCTTTTTCCCGTCCGATTGTGAGTCCATTATGGGTTGCCGTTCGCCGATGTCCAAGGCGTTGTCCATAAACTACGTAGACTCAATTTTGGAAATCTCAGATCATGTAATATCTACAAATTAATCTTGTAGCTCTGGTGCTGGCCTAACATTGAAACGATAAAAATATTAGAAGAAAGTGATTGCAGTTCACAACTATATTTGAGCAAGTTGAAAATAATTGGATGAATTACCTCAACGGCTGTCGATCACAGGCAACACATGGGACTACTCTTAGCAACAAACATAATTCGAAAATAGCTATCTAAACACGAAAGTTTATTCTCCATGTACTCCAAGTTCAATACTCTGGGAAACGCGCGACTATTTCCGTGAGTAGGTTGATTTTCTCGGTAGGGAGATGGGGACGCGAGTATTGAATGCAAAATCAGAAGAACGCGATAACTTTCATGGGAAAGTCGGTTTTCACGGTTGTGTGAACGATTAATGCGGTGACGCGTTTAATATAGAACGATCGTTGACGTATGTACATTACCATTACTATCGCAACCAAATAAATCATAATCGGGATGAAGACCGTGCCGTGTATTTTCATATAACTAGTGGATCATGTCACCTATCAAAGGTGGCTCCAAGATCCACACGTTACCCTACCCTACTAACGAATATTCCTTCCTGAGACAACTGTGGGGATGCTGTGGATTCCACGGTTTCTAGTAGCAACGGTTGTTGAACTAATATTCCTTTCCCTTTCTCGATGACCGTAAGGACGTGGCCGGCGCCGTTATTGACTTTAAAATATTGAACTCTCGAATTGTGCACATTGAGAGTGTGTAGCTAGTCCCAAGCGCCATTCATTGGATCTCTGTGCAACTTCGATTGTTCTGGTCAATCACGGAGTAGCAACTACGATGTGTACGATTATCTTCGCTTTGCTTTGCTTGCTTTGGTCTCAGAGTGTTCCAGAGAAATTCAGCGGGTCTCAGGAGCATTCCGAAGATCCCAGGGGGTTTAAGGTGGATTCCAGGAGGTCTAAGGAGCGTTTCGGGAGCTTTCAAGGGGCAACAGGGGGATTCAAGGGGGTTGCAGGGGCGTTTCAAAAGGTCTCAGGTGTTTTTCAGAGAGGCTCAGAGGGCTTCAGGAGGGTTTGAGGGGATCTTAAGTGTTTTAAGAGATTTCAAAGGCTTTCAAGGGGCCCCACGGGCGTTTTAGTGAGTCTCAAGTCTGTTCCAGAGTTGTCTTAAGGGTGCTATAGGGGAGTTTCATGTGCTTTTGTGAGGATTTCAGCAAGTTCCAGAGTGATTTCTGGCGGTCTCAGAGGCATTTAAGAGGGTTTCGATGACTTCTAGGGGCATTTCTATGGGTCTCATGGGTGATTTATGGGGTCTCAAGGGTTTTAAGTCTTGGGCGTGTTCCAGCGGGTCTCAGAAGGCTCTAAGGAGATTCCTGGGGGTCTCATGGACGTTTCAGGGTGCTTCAATGGGTTTAAGGGGGGTTGGGGGCGTTTCCGGAGGTCTCAGGGGGTCGCAAAGCCGTTTCGGGATGTCTCAAAGGGTTTCAACGGGATTCTAGAGAATCTCATAGACGTTTCATGGGGTCTCTGGGATTTTTCGGGGGACCGCAGGGACGTTTCAGGGAGTCTCAGAATCTTTTCAGGGAATCTGCGGCAGGGGCATCTCAGAGGCGTTTTGGGGGGCCTCATGTGCTTTTCATGGGATCTCAGAGGGCTCCAGGAAGATTCCTGAGAGTCTCAGATACGTTTTAGGTGGCCCCAGTAGATTTCAGAGAAACCCTGATAGGGCTTCAGGGAGATTGTAGGGGGTGTCGAGAACTTTTCAGGAGATCTCATGGACGTTACAAGGGGTCTCAAGCGTCTTGAGGATTTCAAGAGAATTCAAGAAGTTTTAGTTGGCCTTGGGTACTTTTCAGGGGTTCCATGAGGTCTCCGGGGTGCTTCAAGGGGTTTGAGAGCCATTTCAGGAGGTCTCAGGGGGTTTAAGGGTGCCTTAAATCTATTAAATAACCATGAAAGGGCTTTAATCCTCTTAAAACCAATCTCAACACCCCTGAAGTCCTCTAAAGTACCCCGCGAATGCCTTTGAAGTGCCAATCCCAATGAAAACACTCCTGCAACCCCAAAAAAATTAGCTCCGAGCCCCATCTCAAACCCCCATGAACTCAACCATTTCTCTAGAATAAATCAGTAGGTCGGTTTCAGAGGCCCGTTCTTCTTCCTATGGGAAATTTGTGCAATTTCTCTAAAATAAAGTGCTGACTTAATGTATGCACAAAACTTTCTATTTTTATGCCTTTTATTATTATTCAAATGTGTGCCCCGCCAGCCCATAGCATGAAAAGAGGTAACAGTGCATAAAACTTATCGAACATTCATTTAACGCAGTTCCCCACCCGAACGCGATTTTTTCACAAATTTATCTCTCAATTTGTCATTTTGCAATATTTGTGCCTTTTAATTACCATTTTTTCAGTATTTTTTCTGTCATACCGGCAAATCTTTATTTGTCTTCACAGTACAAAACTTTGTCCGGAGTTCTGTTCCACAGGCTGAGGTCGATTGTGGAGTTCTTCGTCGGCGAATATCAGGCAAGATTTCGTGAGAGCCGATCAACGACGGATCAGATGTTCACCCTGCGGCAGATTCTTGATAAATTTCAGGAGTACAACTTACCTATCATTTGTTTATTGATTTCAAGGTGGCGTACGATTCAGTGGAGAGAAACGAGTTATGGCAGATTATGATCGAACATGGTTTTCCAGCGAAGCTGATTCGACTGATTCGTGCGATGCTTGATGGATCAAAATCAAGTGTACGCATCTTGCGGATCTTGCGGATGACATTTTGTCCTTGTTCGTAAACATAGATGGACTGAAGCAGGGCGATGCTCTTTCGAACTTACTGTTCAATATAGCACAAGAAGGAGTGCTAAGGAACGGAACCATTGTCATGCGGTCGCAAATGCTTCTGGGCTTCGAGGAAGACATCGAGATCATCGGAGCCAATTCCAACCGCCAATTGGCCACCAAAGGTCCTCACAAACTTTAACAACTGCCTTATTGTTCGTGAGCTGTTTAATGGTCTACGAAAGCTTACGATCAAGAAGAAAGTATTCGAGCAACTTTGCGGAATGGTGGTGTTACGATGTCAAGAATAAGATAAAGCAGTTTTATAAGTCAAAATCATTCCAAATGAATCAGGGAAATAGAGCTCAGAAAAGTGTATGGTACTCTAAACTCAGGGAGTTAGAACAGAGACAACTGAATAATGAAAACGTTGAGGATGAGATATCAAAAGTCAAATCTGAAATAGTAAATTTAGAAAATCAGCGGCTCCAGTCTATCAGCTCAAAATTTCAGCCGAGTACTATGCTTGAATCTGAAAAGATCAGTATTTATCAAGTATCTAAAATAGTGAAAAGACAATCAAATCAGGGAAATCTGCAGTCAAAAAACAAGGATGGAAATTTATGTGATCAGCTTGAAACTAAAAAAATAGTTCATGACCATTTCAAGGAATTATTCGCGGGGAATCGAAGCGTGAATACGCCCGCTTCGGGATCTACGCTGAATTCTATAACTAAAACTCTCAGTCCTCAATCCAAACAAGCGCTTTTAAGGCCAATAACCGATGATGAATTATTAGAAACAATCAAAAACAGTACCATGAAAAAGGCTCCTGGGCCAGATTACATACGAATTTTATCTTGTGCACTACGATACATTGAAAGATGATTTATTCAAATTATTTAATGGCATTTTTAACGGTTCAATGATGCCGCTAGAAAATTTCACGGATGGAATCGTTACTCTGATCCCTAAAACCGGGAACAAATTCGACATTAACAATTATAGACCTATTAGTCTCTTAAATGCTGATTATAAGATATTTTGCAAAATTATTGCTAAACGACTCAAAGCTTGTCTAGAAGAACTGATTGAGGAAGGCCAAACCGCCGGAATTGAAAACAAAAGTTGC
The DNA here is from genome assembly GCF_035046485.1 of Aedes albopictus. Lineage (NCBI taxonomy): Eukaryota > Metazoa > Arthropoda > Insecta > Diptera > Culicidae > Aedes > Aedes albopictus. The sequence goes on along the minus strand of NC_085136.1, from coordinate 299,408,871 downwards.
ACAGATAACCTGGATATAATTCGCACCTTAGTAATCAAAGCTCAGCAATCAAGGAAATTTAAATTTGCATTGCTCAGTATTGACTTGGAAAAAGCTTTTGACATGGTTTGTCATAACAGGTTATGGGAAACCTTAAGTAAATATGAAATACCGGATCAATTTGTCAGTTGTTTGAAGCAGTTATATAGAAATGCAGCCTCAAAAATAATAGTTAATGGGTTTCTGATCCAATCTTTTAAAATTGGGCAATCTGTAAGACAAGGTTGTCCTTTATCGATGTTGCTTTTTTCATTGTATATTGAACCATTAATACGACACTTGGATAAGACAATTATGGGAATTTTTATTTCCAACAAATTTGTAAGAGTTCTTGCATTTGCGGATGATCTAACTCTCGTTGTTAGATCTGATCAAGAATTTGATGAGGTAATGGAAGTAATAAAAAGTTTTTCAATATTTGCAGAGATCAAACTGAATTACAAGAAATCGGGTTATCCTCTCCTCTTCTTGGCGTAACGTCCTCACTGGGACAAAGCCTGCTTCTCAGCTTAGTGTTCTATGAGCACTTCCACAGTTATTAACTGAGAGCTTCCTCTGCCAATGACCATTTTGCATGCGTATATCGTGTGGCAGGCACGAAGATACTCTATGCCCAAGGAAGTCAAGGAAATTTCCTTTACGAAAAGATCCTGGACCGAGCGGGAATCGAACCCGTCACCCTCAGCATGGTCATGCTGAATACCCGTGCGTTTACCGCCTCGGCTATATGGGCCCTCGGGTTATATAAGATTTAATAACTGTTTGTTGGGACCGCAGCTAATCGCGGAAAAAAATGAGGTTAAAATTTTAGGCGTAGTATTCGGAGTAAATTATAGAAAAGTAATCGATAACAACTACAGCAAAGTTGTTCAAAGTATAATTGCGGCAACTCGCACACACATGTCCCGAAGACTCAACCTGTTTGAGAAAATTATTGTTTTAAATACATATTTGCTTTCAAAGTTGTGGTATATTGCACAAGTTATACCACCTAGTAATGTACACCTTGCACAAATTAAGAAAACAACCGGCTATTTTTTGTGGGGAAATCATAGGATTTTTAAAATTGAAAGATCCCAACTGTACCTTCATCTACTGAAGGGAGGTTTGAATCTTATAGATCCGGAAACGCAATGCAAATCTCTCCTCGTCAGAAGTTTGCTTTTTAAGAATAATACAGTTTACAATCAAGTGTAGAATTAGCATAAGTTAAAATACACAAAAATAAAAACAAAAAAAAAAAGTTTACAATCACTATTTGATGTCAACCGATAATTTAAAGGGATTAAGCTTAAATACCCAAAGACTCATCCAAAAGGCGAAAGAGATATAAAATCAACCACATTTAGTTACTAACAAACAAATGATTGACCAATTAAACATAGAGGTAAAAGTTGAAAAAAAGTATCCTCAGATACAATGGGAACAGGTTTGGGAGAATATTAATCAAAACTTTTTAACATTGTCCTCGAGATCCACACTGTATGAAATTTTCAATGATATAATTCCTAACAAAATTGAACTATTTAACAATATTTCGAACACTGAAAACTACTTATGTGATGTTTGTGGGAAACCAGACAATAATATACATCGTATCATAAACTGTACTAAAACGAAAATAATTTGGAAATGGGTAACAGAAATCGTTAAAAATAGATTCAGGATTCAAGTCGAATCTCCCCACTTGATATTGTACTACGGAATAGCAAAAAACAATTGTAAAATGAAGGCAGCGCTATGGCTGGTATGTGAGGCAATAGCTTATAATGTTAAAAATCATAAAAACCCGAGTTTGTTCATTTTCCAGAAAGAGATAAGAGATTATAGATGGAATAATTACTTATTGTACAAAAAACACTTTAAAAAAATCTTAACATCTGTTGATAATGCAACAGAATTTGTTTAATGATTAGTTTTAAGTTTTAAGAAAAAAATACTATTGTAATGATTGTTTAAAAAAAAGTTAAATAAAGGGGAAAAATGGCATTTTTAACCCTCCTTTGGCATATTTGACTCAAACTGGACACGACGTCAGCGAGCCGCTGCCAATGTGATGCAAAAGGAAGGTTTGCTTCACTCAGCGAGGAAGCTAATGTAATGTTGTCTCATCAATCCGGTATTGATGTAGTCATATATTACACTACTACGATCCTTCTAGAATCTAGACTCCTTACACCGTTCGTCGAAGTGCTTCCTCCATCTATCAATCATCTCACGTTGGTCCGCTCTGCATATATTTTATATCATCGTAATCTACAGTACAGCACAGGATATTCTCATATTCCGGATCTCCCACATTATTGTTTGATTCTGGTTCTTAAGACTTCCCCAAATCTATTTTACTAAGGCTTGCAAACCCAAAGTGGACCAGATTTCGTTACGTACAGAGCAACTCGTAACGATGAAGGTATAGGTATTGAAACCGCATAAAATGTATGCATAATTAGCATGCATGACTGATGACACTTTCTACGGGTATGACACTTTAATCATTTTTACGTAATGTAAAAGATTCGCAATGCGGTGATAATCTATGAAAACAAATCGTGGATAGGTTCAAATCAGTATAATGCAAAGGGTAATAAAATACATATTTCCCAAGAGTGAATGTCTTATTTGTGGAACGAGCCAGTTCAAGGTAGATTATGATGAACAGAGAAACTGCGACAGTACTCCAGATACGTGCAGTACTTGGTAAAAATAAATCTACTGCGTTCTAGTGTTCCAGGTTCCAGGTCACCTGGATCAGCAAAGGTGGTACTTCCTATTCAATCCGCCAGCTAAGCCGAACGTCACACTATAATCTCCCATGATAATGTCCGACATTTGACACCCGATCCGAGATTGCAAATCGGTTCTAATTAAAGCATAGTGGTACCGGCTCCTATCAGTCGTCCCTGAGTTTTGCAATTGAAATTACCCAAGCTTGAAGCTCGAACTCCAACATTTACCGCAATCTGTGGGAAATATTCAACGAAATGGAAATTGGAAACACATACGCTAATTGATAACATTACCAAAACGATTATTGCAATAATCAACGAGCGAAGAAACTGGCCAAAAACACAGACCAATTCTGTTGGGGATCGTTCATAGATTAGGTAAACCTGCTCAGAAAAGGATGCTTGACAAAACCCTCGCTAAGTACAAGTTATCAACCCTGTGAGCTAATCTCACCTACCTTTGAGATGTCTAAAATTAGTTCAACGTAGTTTACTAACAACCCCTGCGGCTCTCGTCTGTTATCCCCATCCCCATCTGGGGTGAAAATGAGCAGCGAGCGTTCTTCTGTGCTGGTGGCTGAACCGTCCGAAACTGCGCAAACCTATTAAATATGGTCCATCGAGCAGGCAAACCGCTTCAAACAAGTTCAGCTGTAGCTATATGAGGCAGGCAAATGCGCTCCGCTGCCTGATAGGATTCGTTTTCTGCCTTCGTTCTCTCCCGCGCTTCCGCGCTGTATTTACATCAACAATCGGGCGGCAGAATGAACGCCACTTTGAAAGAGTAGTAATCAATTATAATCAAAATTTTAATAAAAAAAAAGTGGAAGCCCCAGATTTGTTGAATGGAAAAGTGAAAAAAATAATGGCAGAGGCGAACAATGCAGGGTCTACCCCGCCCGCACCCAACTGCTTGACAGACATCAAGAACTGATGCCCACGTGCAACCCGATCTGACCTGCCCGTAAGGAAAAGTATCACTACCCTTCAGGCCCTATCAGATGCACCCGAAGGTTGCAGACAGCAGGTTCTCACCTGCCCCGACCCTTGCCGGGGACCCCTTTCCAACCGCGGGCTCGGATTCAACCCAGCAGACCGACGCCACGACAGCAACGCTACTGGGACTTCCTCTCCGCGGCCACTTAATAGATGTAAGAGTCGATCTCGACCGAAGGGCAGAATGGTATGAAACTTACCCTAGGTGTTACTGCATGTGGCTGCTCTGTGGTTCCTTTTCATAACTCCTTCCGTGGAGTTCCGAAGAGCGTGCCTCTCTACCGTATGCGTGATAATGTTTGCACCATCGTACAAATAAGGTACCCATGTCACCTGTACACACAATGTCTTGGTTTTTATTGCATGCACGTAAGCTCTAACTCATCTCACAGTAGGCTGCGGGTAAAAAAATCCGATTTCTTAAGTTTAAAATTTGCACCATGAAGGGGTAGCAGCGGTAGTCGGAACTTGTCCACGCGCAAATGTTGAAAAAGACATTTCAGGAGTGTTCAGGAGAACCGTAAAACAGTCTTATACCGAAAAAAAGCAAGGGCAACTATTCCCAAAGGTGTCCACTGGTCGTTCAAGGTTAACATGGATTAAGAAAGCTATCGCTGCCACCAAAAATAAGATTTGGGTGAATTATATGCGCTCAATGAGAAAAATGGCATAGAAACGCGAAATCAGCGACTTAACGGCATGGCATATCGAAAAGGAAAATTACGGTGGCTTTTATGATCCTTCGACCATAGAAAAAAAACTTACATTATTACCAATGGCATCCAGGAGCTACGAGTAGCGCCATATAAGAAAGTCTTGAATTTGCCCGAACGCAACCTCCGTTTTTTTCGATTTCTGAAAAACTATCGATCCGTACCAAATTCCAGAATCAATAGTTATTATAACTTTTGTTTGTGTGTCAATGTCTACACCATGAGGCAATGTCAAAATAAAAAAATAAATTCAAAAATTGTTAATCTTGACTTTGAAACTACCACGGATACTTTTCGACATTTGCGCGTGGACAAATCACGAGCTAGGTTGCCACTTAGTTATTATGCAAGTGTTAAACTAAGAAAATCAACACTTTTTATTCACAGCCTACTATGATATGAGTTATAGCTTAAATGCCTGCAAATAAAACCAATACATTGTCTTCACAAGTAAAACTGGAATTTTATTTAACGATGGTGCAAACATTATCACGCATACGGTAGAGCCACCATCTTCCTGTTTCCATTTGACGTGTACGTCCATCACATCGAGCTTCACGGCCTTTTGTCTTTGCTTTCCTCGGAAAACTTCAATGATGTGGCATCTCAACCATCCATCCCATATGTTCTCGTCTACAATGAACACAAGGTCGCAGAATTCTAACGGCTTTATCAGCTGTACGTGGAACTGGAACCACTTCGTGCGTCTGCTTATCGTCGAGAAGTATTCATGCACTCGTCGTTTTCAGAAATGATCTCGATTAGGGTGCCTGTACCAGTTATCGCACTACCTAAGAACAACTATTTGTACAAAAATAAGAAGAAGACCGTCGAATGTCATCGATATGTCAAATGATTAATTAGTTTTCATACTTTACAGGAAAAATATACAAACGGGTCCAAAACTACTTTTAGTATTTATTACAGCGTGTGCCAATAATGATAGGAACCCTGTACCAGTTATGGATACATTTGTTAATTTGTGTTCCACTTCGCACTATTTACATGCATTCCTTATGGGATTAGCCATAACTGGTACACTATGGCGAAATAGGGTGCAAGGAAGCCGAAAATTTAAGGAAAATGATTTATTTCTATCATAATTTGAGCAAATTGTGAAGTTTGAATAATTGCAAACATCTTTAATGAACATGATCTGTCGTTCAAAATTTTTTTCTTGTTGATTTGCATCATTAAAGGTTGAAAATCGACTATGGCGAATTTGAGGTACTATAGCCACAACTGGTACACTGAGCCTAGTGGTAATGGTAATTCTCGATGGGTTCAATCCCAGCTCCCGCGCTAGGTCAGGTGTCCCTCTTTCTGAACCGAGCTCTAACGGATACGGATGCACTCCACTGCACGAATTTATGCTGGCCTGCTTACTCTCACTGAAAATTTGACGTTTGAGCGGTGCCGACACCGCCCAAACGTCAAATTTCGTGTGAGAGTAAGCAGGCCAGTGTATATTCGTGTAGTAATCCATAGTAGAATAGAATACATTTAGGCGCTGTACAAAGTGTAAAGACAGCTGCCCATTGGAATCGCTCGGAGTGTGGGTTCGATTCCCGCTTCAGTCGGTGGAAACTTTTCGTTAAACAAAAAATTCATCACTGGGCCACTGGCTGTTTTGTGTGTTGTCCGTTGTCTAGTGTAAGTAATGTGTACAGTCTGTGAAGCCTCTGGCTGAAGACGGTGTGAATTGTCTTTTATTGTCTTTGATAAAAAAAAATGCGCCTTTTAATCCGAACAGTCAAGCTTCTACGGTGTCGGTAAATTGTTGTCTCGTCAAAATCGAGTTCTCATGATGTGGAAACCTTAGATAGGTTGTTTAGAACGCCGAAGATGCTCACTGCTGATACACTCTTGCGGAAACTGCTCAGCGTTCCACCATAGAGGACGGAGAATTCGCAGTCGATCATCACGTTCGGAATGGCCATACGGAACGTGGTTGGTCCCATGTTTATTGAAAAACTGGTGGATCATCTGAGCAACTGTATGCTTCTACACGAACTAGTGGAGAAAATCCCATCACATCTAACGATGCATGGTGACATTGGAGGAGTTAATGAGTGAGTTAATCAAGAAAGCCTCGGACGTTGCACTTCCATTAGAAGCTCAAGTTCAACAGGCTAGGCAGGACCAAGAAGAAAAGGACAAGCAGAAGCTGTATTCGGAGAGAGGGGAAGAAGTTGAGGCTACATCGAGTACTAGAAGTAGGTTCAAACCTGCTCCGCGGTTATGCGAAATAAAGAGATCCTGTCACTACAGCTTAGGGAAGGAATGTGGAATGAAAGGTTGCGATTACGCCACATTGCTGCATTCGCTACAAATGTCGTCGTTAGAAAACGTCAGAGAGTCGGAGTAGACTGTCACCGAATGGTGCCAATGTTATCCAACAAAACCATCATTCAACGTTGAAATACTGCTTTTTCCGTTATCTTCCGGTAATGCACGAAGTAAATTTGAAACAGGTCGATATGTACGCCTTTCTGGAGGATAGATGTCATTCAACGCTGATGGAAGCATGACTGGCCGCGTACCTAAAGATCATGGGGACAGCTGAGTTTTTTCACTTATAAGTGTTGGTTATTTCGTATCGTGAGTGTTACCGAGAAGTTCGTTGTTAGTGTTGCGTGAACTAAAAATTTAAATTGTTAAATGGCAGGTAATACTCGTGTTTTGTGTAGGTCCCACCCATCTAAAAGCTCCCGATAGATTAGATAGGACAAGATCTGGCTCTACCACCCTGAAAGAACCCGTAATGCAAAACCCCATCACCAGAGGGACTGATTCCCATCCACTTGACGGCCGTGAGGGGTGGCCTAAGAGGCCATTAAGAAACGAGGTCATGAACCTCCAGGTAGTCGACGACTATCCGTTCACTTGCCCAGAGTTTGTCGACCAGGACAGCTGAAAGCTAAATAGTGAAGCGATAGTTTATAGAAGAAAGATTTGAAAATTTTTGGAGAAGTTTGCGAAGTAGACGCAGTTAGGGAAGTGGAAAGAGCTGAAGTGAAGTGAACTATAGGTAATACCTTATGTAATACCAGAAATTCCAGATTTAAAAACCTGTTAGTGACGGCCTCTCTGTGCTACAGAAGCCCGCCGTTTTTTTTGTGTAAAAGTGCTCGACCGATTTCCCTACGTCATCTCCGTGACCATCTGGGCAAATCCCGGCAAAGAACTTGCCGAAGGCCGATCTGCCACCATATCTTCAGAACGAGACACCTAGTCCCCCCAAACCGCAGGGCGTCGTCATCACTGAAAGCGGTGTAAAGACCGTGCGCCGCCATCACGTACACCAAGGAAGCCGAACGAAAGGTCCCCGTGCTGCGATCGCGCGAAATACTCAGGAAGCAGGAAAGGGCACAGAAGAGTAGTGGATTGCTGCAGGGTAAAGGGGCCCCAACTAGACAAGATCAGGTTAGCATTAGGAAAGTGGGAAATAAGGGAGAAGGAAGTGTCAGAAACATAGGAGAGTAAAGACACGAATAAAGGGTAGTTGTCCGTGAAGTGTTGTTGTGGTTAACTATTCCTAAGTGCGAGAGTTTCACTGCCCGCAAGTTCCCGGACGTGAGCGTGGCGACCCTGAGGCTATTATGTCAGGGAGTCTTAGCACTGCTCCCTACCAATTTACTCAATCATTACACACTGGACAACCAATATTTCACGTAAACAAAAAGGATCGCCACGAGTAGCAATAAAAATGGCGGCAGACAAAAATTTGGTCGGGGCCACAGTCAGACTAGAGAGAAGATTCAGGTCAAGAAAGCCAACAAAAGAAGTCTTAAATTTCATTTTAACTTTGATTAACGACGGCACATAGGGCACACAGGGAAGCGAAAACGTTGCAGAGGAGATTTATCTTCCAGCCGGTAATTCGTCGGTGGTTACCGGCCGTGGTGTCGTCTTGATATCGTCGAAACCGATGGACTGGCAACCCTTGATCGACCAGTGGTCTAGAAGTGGCCTGAATTACGTATGTGGGCAACAGGATTGCCTACTCCCCTTTTCCATGTGTCCTGGATTATCGTTCACAGGAGCTTTGCATCTTACTGGTCGATTTGGGTCACTTGATTGCTTCAATGGAGTGAACGAAGATATGTCAGCCATTGCAGTGAGTAAGGAGGTTCAAGTGGCTATCGAAATTACAAATTAAATCCTTTCCCAAAAGGGGCCGTCCATTAATTACCTTAGAGTTTATGGGGGGAGAGGGAGTTTGAAAAATCTTACCTATCGCTTGAATGGGATTATTGATTCGGTTCGACTAATACCTAAATAGAGCACAGAAAAAGACCTAGGAACACAAAAGAACAACAACGCAGAAAACATTGTATCAAAGAAAAAGAAAAAATACAGGGAAAAACACAAAAGGAACTCAAAACAAACACAGGACGAACACAAAGGTGACATAAATGAACATGACAGGTATTCAGAAGAAATACAGACGGAACGCAGAAGGGACACTGAAGGATCTCAGATAGAAAACTCAAAAAGAATGCAAAAGTAATACAGAAGAAACACAGAAGAAGCACAGAAAGAATATAGAAGAGCCACCAAAGAAACTCAGAGAAGGAGCAAAAATGGGCCTCTATAGCCACAGCTGTTAAGCATGACCATGCTGAGGGTGACAGGTTACCGGTTGGTTCAGGAACTTTTTGCAATGAAAATTTCATTGACGTCCTTGAGCATAGAGAATCTCCATGATTGCTGCACGATATACACATGCAAAAATTGTCAACGACAGGAAGCTCCCAGTTAATAACTGTGGAAGGTCTCATAGAACACTAAGCTGAGAAGCAGGCTGTGTCCCTAGTGGGGACGTTCCCAAGTAACACACTTGTCACAGAGTCACGGTGGCGCCGGTTTATGTTGCGCGGAGATCACAGTACCTTACTTTTAACAAATAAATACTTACTTGTTAGAAGTAAGTCACAGTGACTATTGCGCAAAAAAAAACCTGCGCCGACATGACTCTTCCATTACTTGTTACTGGGGTAGGGGTATTAAGGGCATAATGGACACCCGGGGCGAAATGGACACCCCTGTTTTTGCCGAAACAGTTGACTTTTATGTAAAACTTTTAATGCATAGATGTAAAGGAACAAGTCATAGTTCTATTTTTCAAAAGTACCTTTTATATTGCTCCAAAATAACCAAAATATCGTTGAAATTGAAATATGTTCTTCATATGGTGAAATTCTTATAATTTCGAAGCAGCATCAAATAAGGTATAACGATTTTTGGAGTGAGTCCACCATAAAAACAAATGAATTGTTACCTAATCTACATGTATACGAAGATTTAGTAATGGATAAAGTATTTTATTTTTGATCAGAATTTACTTAAAATAGCAATTTTAATGTTGTAGTCGATTCGGGGCGAAATGAACACTGGGAATTACGAATGGATGTACGCGCATTGCATACTGTTAGGCGTTTTAGAGAGTTTGGAAAAAATCAATCCGATTATTTTAGCCTAACGTTTATTTAACTAACTTTGATGTTATGTAATTTCGTCTTAGATGGAGTATTATATCTGTGGTATTGATCTCCATAGGCAAATTACTTAACTGGTCGATGTAATCAAAGAATAAGCATAAAATATGCAGAGGTGTTCATTATGCCCCGATGGGTGTCCATTTCGCCCCGTACCCAGTGGCTATGATTTTCGCGAAATATTCATGAGTTGAGAAAATGAAATTGTTTCAGTGTAGCCTGATGTTTATTTTTTTTCAACCCGAAATGACAATTCTTTTTTTGATTACAGCAAAAGAGTTCATTCCATTCATGCGACTGGAAGATGAACTTCTTTTGCTTAATCAATGAATATGATTTTTTGTATTGGTCGTCCGTTCGAATGTCATTGCGTTCTCGATTGTGAATGGGTAAGTATGAAATTCATTGTTAGCGCGACGAATATCATCGATAATGGTGATTTTATTATCACAGTCACCGGTGAGTCTGTATCCCGGGTAGAAAATGGACGTAGAAGCTGCCTGTCCTGTTGCGCCGAAGCCGAAAAAACGAAAGAACTCGAGCAAACCAACGCTGCAAGAGATCGCGCTGCGATTTATAAGCCGCGAAGGAAATGCAGGATCATGCAGCATCGACGAAAATAGCGGTTGCTCATACACACAAGTGACGTGCGATGTCGGAAATTTTGTCCGACACTTCCGAACCCAGCATCCAAACGCGGCCAGGAAACACGGACTTATGAGCGAGAAGGATACAGGCGCCCGGAAACCACGAGCAATCGCAAAACGCCTCATAGCTATTGATCGGCGTTTGTTGCTCGAATCTTTAACGAAGCTGGTGTGCTATCATAATCTTCCTTTATCTTGCGTCGAGTGGGAAGGTCTCAAGCAATTGATGGACCCAATTGCCTCCGCATTGGATGTGACGCTGAATCGAGGAAAAAACAAAATGATCATTCATGCCATAGCCAACAGGGTTCGTGCCGCTTTGGGAAAGGAGATGAAAAATATTTTACTTTCGCTGAAGGTCGATTCCGCTTCGAGATTCCACCGCCATATACTTGGAATCAATGTTCAGTACGTTTTAGACGGAAAAATCGTCATTCGTACTCTTGGTAAGTTGACATATTTTAACCTGGTATTACGTTAAAACTGAAACAAAACTTGATTCTCGAATTAGTGTTATACATCTTCTTGGATTAACGTCCAAGCTGGAAAAGAGCCTGCTCACACTTTCAAAGTTAACTGAGCTCCTGCCAATAATCATTTTGTTAAGGAAATAAACTGGACCGGCCGGGAATCGAAGCTGTCGGCCGTCATCCTCAGCAAGATTTTGATTTACGAGGAAAAATGCATTCAGCGCCTCTAAATGACTTTCAGACAAATATGGTCCTTTACAAAGCTGTTCCTAATAAATGGGCCTCTTTCGAATGTACATAACAATTTGAATGGTCCATTATAGCCATAAAAAAAATGTTTATTTTTTCACAACAATAACTATATCTGGCGTTCGATTTGAATAGGACCTATCAGCATAAGAATTACAGCATCATAATATGTCATATTATGACCTATTCAAATCGAACGCCAGATATATTCTTCGTCAAAGCTGTATTAGTTTTGAACAAGTTTTATGTTGCATTCAAGAAAACCCGGCGCTCTTGCTGCAGTTTTCAAATTTTAATATGTAGAAAATTGAAAATGCGTTGTTTTGTGCCCAGAGACCAAATGTTTGTCGCCAGATATAGGAAAATCGGCCAAATACTTTTATTTTTGGTTTGACGCTTCTCCTGTCTCTTGAAAAAAGTATGCAAAAATTGCAAGTGAAAATCATGGACAGCGAAAATATTACTAAAAACGTGCAAACACTCTGGGTGGAATATGTTTCTCAATAGAATAAATTAAGTTTTTTTTTCAGTCTTCTCTAGAGACCAATATTAATTTGGTCGATTTCATGCTCGTTAAACATTCTCGTAGACTTGGTGGTTTTGAACCAACATTTTACTGAAGTCTCTGAATAACATAAATGTTTTTTTTGCTAATTTCTAGCTGCACTCTGAAACCTCTACACTAGACCTAAAGATAGAAAAGAGTAGGTAATCTTTCAGAAGCAGTTTACCAGCCGTACGCGGAAAACGGTATCCATTAAGTCACTGTTGCAAACTAACTCAGAAAGTTACGGTAGAAGATTGGAAAGTTTTCAATTGGTCAATCAGTCAGGATTTGCCTATGTAGTGTTATGGTCACACGGTTTATATTTGTCTTCTTGTTTGGTTTTGTGGTAAGGTTCAATATGTTTTCCTCCTCGTTAAGTCAGTTAAGTCAAACACACTATGTTTTTTCATCGAATCAGTTGAACCTCGTATGTTAAAATATATTCGACCCTGTGTCAAATTGATTTCTTGATTTCGCTAATCGTTTTCTACTTCTCTGTGTTCATCTCTTGTGTCCTTAAATTGTCATCGGTCCAAAACCCACAGAAACATGTAACTGAACTTCTGATATTTTTTTTCTGTTGGTGTCATAATACCATCGAAGATAAACAAAAATATGCCAAGTTGGTCAGCCACATTTTTAAATAATAAAGATTGCTTGTTAACTATTATGTATTCTTCCCCCTACAAATACTATAAAAAATATTCAAATTCGTTCAATTGTCCTATCGGCCCTACCTCGATAAACCATGTTATTTTTCAAGCGTGGCCTAGAAATGCCAACCTAGTCATACACAAGTAACTTTGTTCAGCTGATAAAAAGCAGTCAGTTTTTTGTCCAAAATGTCACGTGGGTGGCGACTGACAGTTTGGGATACCATGCAGAGAGCTCCGGCGGTGATCAGCCATACCGCATCTGTAGCAGCCGGTTCGTGATGAACCGTTGGAGGCGCATTAAAGTGTTAAAAAAGTGATATGTTTCACTAAAAAAACACTACATTACAATAGTCAAAATTAAATTCCTTCACTTTAATACCGTCAACCCCTGTGAAATTGGCCAGGGAAGCTTCTGAATGACATTCAAAAAGGTAGCGCTCGAACTTTGCCAAATATAAATGTTTTCGTACAAAGTTGAACCTGCAAGATGGGAATAAATTAAGATGATGATGATAAACCTGGGCGTGTTAGTGGAATATGTACCTGTAAGTAAAATAAAATCGAAAAATGTACTGTTCCTTTAATTCCAACTAACTTGAGTCGGAATTAATAGGAACAATACTTTATTCGATTTTCTTTTACTTATAAATTAACATTTGACATCCATTCACTATACATAGGAACAATTCATGAAATGAGTCAATGTGAATTTGATAGTTTTTACTGATTTGCATATATGGTTGAACTTAGTAATAAGACTAGGTACAGTATGCCGAAGATACTAAGGTGTTTAAATTGCTTATTTCGAAGCTATTCAATAATTTTAGTTGAAAAATCACGAATTAACACGATTTTTATAAAAGTCATGTAATTTTACATTATTTTACGTGACTAAATTAATTAGCTATTTCTCCTTCGTGTAACGAACATTTCCTCCATACATCGTTTTTGTGTAGGAATTCGTTTTCATTGACTAATTATTTATCAAAAGTATGTCACGTTGATACTAAAAATTGCGTAGAGTTGCCAGCACGAATTAAAACAAAGTTACCTATGATTAAGACGTCATGCCATCGTATTCTAATGTCTTTTGATTCAAGTATCAGAAATTACGCTGATGATAAGGCTCGAGCAGGCTTGTAAACATTCGACACTTTTCACTACCTGCGTTTCGTTGCCGCGGTCGGGTGTCAGCTTGCTTTGTTTCATTCGAGCGCGACTGCTACCTCTTACACACAACACGAGCGGCAGAACGAAGATCAATAAACAAAAAAGTGGATCAAATCATCGTCGTCTGACACGATGACATTTGTCTAATTCCAGCTTTTTGCAAGATTTCAGCCAATTTTGATTGAGATTGGTATAATATTAGTTTATTCGTGTGTGATAAATCGATTACGACACATATATTTATCCAAACCAGCTCTCTTTATGGGAAAAACAGAAATAACAAAAACCGAACCATCTCCCGAAGACGCAATCGTGGTCAAGCGCATTCATTCGACATTTTTGTTCCGTACAGTAGTTTGATCGCTTGTGTTGCGAATGTTGGAGACAAAGGCAGCTGAATATCGACGAAAATGTGTCAAAGACTGTGATCGCTAACAAGACTGGGCTCGAGCCTGCGGATCAGAAGGTCCCAGGTTCAAGCTCAAATACATAATGACTCCATGACTTACACGCAATCTCCCAAATAATGATGATCGGGACCTGCCAATTAAGCCCATTCCAGGACTAGCTAGATATTTAGTTCACTTGTTGACAAGAAATCGTGTCGACGAGATCAGCTGGACGAAATATTGGACATCTGTTTGATACTGGGCACTGCGTGAGCGATTCCACTTGGCAGCGCCCCTTACAATTTGTACAGCGCCTTAATGTATTCTATTTGAATTCTACTACATTAAACTGGTTGCCTTTGCGCTACTGTTACATTTCTACCCTGCCCATGGTAGAATGATGAGCACGATGATGTGTGGCTCTTGTTCCTTTTTCCAATTGAGGGTCCATTATAAGTTGCTGTTAGCCGATATCTAAGTTTCCGGGTCCGTTAGGGTCCGTTGGGGGGAAGAGCAACTGACGAAAAAATTGCAAGTGTCGGGGCTCGAACCCATGACGACCATCTACTTATGAAGTGAACCTGTTTCACGGGCCCTGGCTTTCGAAGTATTTCTCTAGGAATTTATTTCAGGTAGCCTTTCAGAAAAGTTAACCTGTTTATCTTACAAATCCTAGGACTCCTTCAATAATTCAATAATAAGCAATTTCTCCGGGTAATCATCCAAAGAATTCTTCTGGAATTCCTTCAGGAATTCCCCCAAGAATTTTTCCCGAAATTCATCCTGTAACTGTTCCAGTAAATCCTTCAGGGTATCCTCCAAAAAATTCCCCAGAAAGATTTTATTGCTATTGTTATTCCCTCACATGTTAAATGTTAAGCACGACCAGATGGTCTGTAAGTAATATCTTATCTCACAAGCTTCGGATGGCTTTGCGATCTTCGACAAAGTTTTTCGGCACATATAAGGTTATAATTCTATATAATCGGTTATGTAATTTAGGAAAAAAATAAAGCCCTTTATGAAAAAAAAAATGCAAAAAAGACTTTGTTTTCCCATATAAACTCTCATACAAACTTCAAATGAGTCAAGCATCACCCAAATGTTAACGGATTCAGCTGAAAATTTGACCAGAGATTGCGGCGTCATATAGAACGAAATTAGAAGGGTGCCCATCACACTTTTTGACATGTGGTATTTTAAGCCACGTTACTCCAGGAGTTCCTCCAGGGTTTTCTTCAGGAATTCCTCTAAAGATTTCTCCAGGAATTCTTCAAGGAATTTCACTAGGGACACCTGCATGGATTACTTCAGGAACTCCTCTAAGCATTTCTCCAGGAATTCCTTTAGGCATTCCTCCAGAGTGTCTGAAGAAATCTCTAAGTTGTTTGGCTGGTCAAGGACTAACCGATAATAAGACTTAAGCTTCAAAATTCCACCGCTAGGCGATGCTAGTGAGCTAACAAATTTTGTTTTCCATATATATCAGGAAAATTTGCAAAAAAAATACAACTAGCGCCGCTTAGCTGCAGAAACTTGAATCAAACACTAATTATTCTGAAAGCCCTTGATCTACCAAACAATATTGAAGAAGACACCATCTTTCTACAAAATTGGGGTGATGAGATATGCGAAATTTAAAATTTGTTTGCTCTCTAACGTCGCCTAGCGGTGGTATTTTGAATCTTAAGCCTTATTATCGGTTAGTCCTTGACCAGCCAAACAATTTTGCCAAAGACATCAACTCTCTAAGTAATCAAGATCATGAGATATATGAGATTGAAATTTCGTTAGCGTCACATCTATTTGTCTGTGATCATCTTAGACAAGTAGATGCAACACTGACAAAATTTTCATCCCTGAGATATTCTCAGGATCTTGATTACTTAGAGAGTTGGTTTCTTCGGCAAAGTTGTTCAGCTGGTCAAGGGCTTTCGTATGATTCGTGATTTCACCGCTAGGCGGCGCTAGAGAGCGAACAAATTTTACATTTCACATATCTCAGCATTCTGATTCTTTAGAAAGATGGTGTCTTCGGCAAAATTGTTTGGTAGATCAAGGGCTTCCAGAATAATTATCGTTTGGTTCGAGTTCCTACAGCTAGGCGGCGCTAGTTGCAATTTTTTGCATATTTTCCTGATATATATGAAAAACAAAATTTGTTAGCTTACTAGCACCGCCTGTTGGTGGAATTGGAAACAAAAATATCGATAAACTGTAAGCCCTTGACCAGCTTAAGACGTCTGCTTGTCTCTGATATCACAGGATTTGATACCCCTTAGCGGGTTTTGGACTCACTCGCATGGTTTCGGTTCACCAAATGCTCAAACAGAGGATTCCTACGGAAATTCCAGCAGGAATTTCTTCAGGAATTCCTGCAGTAATTTATTAAGGAATTCTTATAGCAATTACTTCAAGGATTCCTCCAGGAATTTATCCAGCAATTTATCCATCAGGGATTCCTCCATAAATTCCTCCAGGCTAGGCATACCTCCTCCAAAGATTCCTTCAGAAATTGCTCAAGGAATTTCATAAGGAATTTGCCTAGAAATTTCTCCGGGAATTTCCCTTGAAATTCTCCCAAGCTTTTTTTCCAGGAATCCCTCCAAGAATTTATCCAGAGATTCCTCCTAGAATTGCTTCAGGGATTCCTCCAGGAATTCCTCTAGGGATTTCTCCATGAATTTCTTCAGTGATATCTCACAAGAATTCCTCCGGGGATATCTTCAGGAATTCCTCCAGGAATTCCTCAAGAAATTCCTCAGGAATTCCTCAAGAAATTCCTCAGGAATTTCTCAAGGATTTTTTCAGAATTGCTTCCAAGGATGCCTCCATGAATTTATCAAGGAACTGCTCTAGGAAACCCTCCAGGTATTTTTTCATAAATTCCTCCAGAGATTCTCCAAAAATTCTTCTAGGAGATTGAATTGCCATGAATTTGATCAAAGGTATCTCCAGGAGTCCTCCAGGATTTTCTCCAGAGATTTCTCTAGGTATTGCTTTAGGAATTCCTCCAGCAATTCCAACAGGAATTTCTCCACGAATTGCAGGGATTCATACAGCAATTCCTCCAGAAATTCTTACAAAGATTCCTCCAGAAATTTTTCTAGTTATTCTTCCAGGAATACTCCAAGAGATATCTTCATAAATTTGTCCAGAGATTCCTCCTAGAATTTCTTTAAGGATTCTTCCAGGTATTTCCCCAGGAACTCATCCAGGGATTCTTTCGGGAATTCTTCCAGAGATTGCTGCAGGAACTCATCCAGGAATTCCCCCCGACATTCTTTTAGGAATTCCCTACAGGTACACTTTCAACAATTCCTCCAGAGATTTCTCCGAGGATTCCTACGGGAATTCCTACGGGATTTCTCCAGGCATTCATGCAGGAATTCATCGAGGGATTCATCCAGGAGCTTCTCCAGGGATTACTCCAGGGATTTCTCCGGAAACTCTCCCAGGGATCGCCGCAGGAACTCCTCTAGTGATTCCTTCGGAAATTCCTCTCAAAATCTCTTCAAAAATTTATTCAGGAGTACTGTGAGAAGATTTGTATCGGAATTCTTTGAGAAAATTTGAAAGAAATGCATGCAGGAGCCAAAGGGGTTAGTAGGTATAAATTTGCTTAGGGTGTTCGCAAACAACCAAGCCCCCCCCCCCCCCCCTTTAGACCAAATGCTACGCCCATGACCGAAATACAAATTTTCATGAATTCTGGTACCCGGTTGCATGAAAATCAATTCAAAGTTTATATGAGAGCCGTTTTTTAAAGCATACCTGGGCGGAGCTTTCACCCAGTGTCAAAAGGAAAGTTACATATAAAATCTCTTTATATCAGTGGCTCAGAAAAAGGTGCTCTTTGTAAAAAATATGTTTTTCAAAATTATAAAGCTTTATTGGCAAACGAATCTTTCAGTCACTATCTGCATATAGAACTGCCGTCTGAGATGCGAAGCGTGAAACATAAACTTTTCAAAACAGTCTGGCGTAATGTACACTCCCGATTAAAAGTTTGGGGTCAGCCCCTCAAAACATGCCATGTTTTTGGCCCATATCTCCGCTAATTTACATCCGATTTCAATAACGTAGGCAGGAACGTCTCATTCAAAAGATAATAAGTCAAAAAAACTATGAACATGATTTAGGTAAATCTTTTTGAAAAATACTTGTATGTAAACTTAATCTTATGTTGCCAAATATTCTAAAAGATAAATTTAAACCTACAGCAGTGTCGCTGTAAATTGGGTCGACCAAATTTCAAGATGAGAGCGATAATATAACCAATTTGTTATTCGCTTTCAACTGCTTTTTGCCGAGCTAAAGAATCTAAAGAAAACTAAAGAATCTAAAGAAAGAATCTAAAGAAAAGTAAATTTGGTATTGATGTCATTGACAAAAAGTTTGAGGTCACTTTAGTTAAACATGAAAAGGTGATTTTTAGATATCTTTGTCATCTTTCATTCTATTTTAATTCTGCTTCATTTATTTTAAATATAATAAATGATACTAAATAATAATAGCTTCTTGAATTCGGGCGTAATTTGGCGGATATACTGGCCTTAAAATGACATGTATTTATGAGGGTGGCCCCAAACTTTCGATCGGGAATGTAGTTAGTAACATCTTATAAGATACCCGATTGTATTTACATTGAACAATCATCATAACACTTTTAAAACAAAATTTCAGGCATGGTAGAAATCAAGGAGCGGCAAACAGCAGCATTCCTGAAGGAAAAGATTTTAGATGTGATTCAATCGTATGGGATGAGCATAGAACAAATCTTCTCCGTTACTGTCGATAACGGAGCGAACATGGTGGCGGCAGTCAAAGGACTGAAACATGAAATTGATATGCTTTTCACCCAGCACTTGCTATCCGGTGGTGACGACGAATATGAATCCATCGACAATCAGGCCGAAATCGAGAGTGCAGCCATCGAAAGTGAAGAACTCGCGGAATCACTGACAGCGGAGTTTCAAGAACAGCTTAATCTTGTGCGGTGCGCTGTACATACACTCCAACTCGCCGTTTTAGATGTCGTTGACAGAAAAAATGATTCCGTCAAGCATATCACTGAAATGGCCAGAAAGTGTAGAGGCACTAAATACATTATCCATTTTGAACGTAGTGGCGCGACCGTTCCTCCGATTTGGGCGCCTACCAGATGGGGTGGAATATTTAAAATGGCCAAAAGCTTCCTCCGACAAAAGGATTTTTTTGTTCAGCTTGGGATACAATTTCCCGAAATCGGTAAGCAAACTTTGTTCCTATACACATTTTTGCCTTTCACGTACTGGAAAGGCTATATGTATGTTCACTCCAAAAATGACTTTTTGATTGAAGGCCCGGAGGGTCAAGTCGCATATACCAATCAACTCAGCTAGACGAATTGAGGTGGTGTGTGTCTGTGTGTGCGTACGTGCGTGTGAATGTGTGTGTGTGTGTGTGTGCGTGTGTGTGCACATACGCACACACATACATCACCTCAATTCTTCGAGCTGAGTTGATTGGTATATACGACTTGACCCTCCGGGTCTTCTATCAAAAAGTCATTTTTGGAGTGAATATCTAGCCTTTACAGTACACTTAGTGTACGAGAAAGGCAAAAAGATTTTATATGTGGAAGATAAAACTGATTCATTTTGTTGTAAACTTTTTTGGTTTACAGAGTTGACGCCTAAAATTTGGGAGTTCATCGAGCACTATGTGCAGGCCTTTGAGCCCTTGGATATCTGCACCAAAAAACTTCAGGAACGGCATGTTTCATTGTCCGATTTCTATATCGCGTGGCTCATGACAATCAACTCAGTACGAAACATGTTTTCGAATCCTTTTGCCCAGAAGTTGACTAAGGCTCTGACAGATCGCTTGGTTAAGTTGAAATCGTCTCAAGCATTCCAGATGGCTCTTTTTGTGGATCCCCGCTTGAACTTCTTGAACTCCAAACTGTTCAACGAAGATGAAAAGCTACATATTCAGGTATTGTTACGTCTAAACCAAATGCTTAAAATGTTATGTCGTTTGCAGTAAATGCCCACCCACGCCATAGCTCAACTGTCAGATTTTGAAATTTAAGTTTATGTCGAGATTTTTCACAGTCAAGTAAAACAACTTACTTTACATTATATCGAATTCTAAGACATAAACAAATTTATTTTTATGAATCGTATCGATTACCATCAAGGTTTTGTCGAGAAACTATTTTTTTTTTTTGAAGTAATTGCTTTATTTACTTTAAAAAAGAGTTTACCTGTTAGAGTAAATAGAGTGAATATGGCGTATTAAAGAGTATCGGTTCCCTTTCTGTGCATGTAAAGTAATGTTAGTTTTTTTTATTTACATTCAGACATGTATCAAGGACACCTGGAACAGAATTCGAAGACTGAAGCCATCACCTTCTGAAATGTCAGCTAACAACAGTTCCAATAGCAATTCTCAATTCGACGATTTCGTGACGGAGCTTTATGGTGGTACTCTGTCGAAGACAGCAAACGATGCAACTGATTCGTCATTTGTCCAACAACTTAAGGCGTTGGAAGCTGAACCTCGTCAAGACCACACATTTGACGTGTTCAAACATTGGGTGAAGCGTAGAGAATCGCATCCGGAGCTTTTCGAGGTTGCTATGGTTGTCGTAGCAACACCCTCGAACCAGATTTCAGTAGAGCGGTCCTTTAGCGCGTTAGCTCTGATTCTCACGTCGCACCGAGTTGGATTGGGACAAGATGCACTAGAAGATATATTGATCATAAAGCTCAACCGGGACATTTTTGAGAAAGAGGCTGAATTGATCGATTGGGATGATCTGGTCAGTAATGTGAATTCTTAGCTTGAGTCTAGTCTTGGAGTTATTGAGATTATGGTTAGCAACAGCACGGTGATATACCATCAAGAGAAATAGTTTACAAAAAGAATTTTGAATTAGTTATCTGGGAAATATGTTCTCTTTTTTTGTTCTATTGTTTTATATTTTTAAATAAAACGAAATACATAAGTACCTTTTATTTCGACAATAAAATAATTTTTGAGCTTTTTTTTTTTAAATGCGCCGTTGGTAAGGTAGACGCGTACAATTTCCATGTGACTTTATTGGTTTTTGTAGGAATGTAGGGTGTAAGAAAATTAGGGAAGGGAATCCTGTTGTTGGGGCATCGCTATAACTTAGTAAATTTATCCAGTTGACTCGTATGTTTGTACAATGTACATGACTAGGGTAATTGATCCGATCATGGAGGAGTTAAGCGCTGGGTTCATGCTTAAACCACAATTGTATCGCCCCAAGCAAACTTTTTTACATGGATTGAATTGAAAATAATAAAATCCATCCTTAATCTACGGGAAAATAACGAAATATTGCCACTTTAATGTTGTTATGAGCATTTTATTCGTTTTTATCTGAAAGAACATTGTGTTCCTAATGTTGCGGTATGTGTTCCTAATGTTGCGGTATTTTGTTCCTATTGTTGCGGTATCCCATTGAAATCATATGGGATACCGCAACATTAGGAACACTACCGCAACAATAGGAACACATTTAAGAAAATATTTTTTTTAAATAAGTTTTTGGGCAAATGTTAAGCAAACAAATGGTGCAATCTCATAATTTAAGCACCATACATCTATTAAAAATACCTTTTGGTAACATTTCAGTCGAAAAAGTGCTCAATTGCCATTACCGCTACATTAGGTACTACCACAACGATGGGAACAATTACCCTAGATAGATGCTTCCTCACCATATACGAAATTCATATAAGTAGATTATATATGTGCTCATTCTGCGAATGGAGTGACGTGAGGGAAGTCGGAGTCGTATATCGAGATGAGGAATCCACTCTCGAATGAAGTGACTCGCCGTGTAAATCAAATGGAGAGTCACCTCATTCGAGTCGAGATTTCTCACCTCGATATACGACTCCGACTTTTCTCACGTCACTCCATTCGCAGAATGAGCACAATAGTTTTATCCTTTGTACACGCTTAGATACTATAGGGTAGCGAGCCACTTGGGCAGTGGCCGGTATTTTGGGCACTCTTCGCTATTACTCAGTCAATTCCAAACCAATTGACTTGAAATTTTGTACACGGCTAGATACTATACATATCTCTCCGCGTTCCAAAATTGTGCCAATTGGTACAAAATTGGCTGAGTTATTGCAGAAAAGTGCCCAAAATACGAGCCCTGCCGAGATGGTTCCACTTCCCTACCTATCTCACCGCGTTATAGCGGAAAGTGCTCAAAATAGAAGCCACTGCCGGAGTGGCTCGGATCCCTAACTACATTTTTATTACGCACCTACACTAGAATTCTCTTTACGAGATGGTAGTAGGAAGGATATCTCGAAAGTTCAGTACGTGTAAAGTTAAGAAGATCCTTGTCCGTGTAGCTGCCGGCTTAGAATAGCACTACGGACTCCCTGTTCCGGTGGTAAGAGTCCTCCAAACAGGGAAACCCAAGGTGTCAGGCGACCCGCCTAAACCAAACCGTTTTATCGCTTTAAGTTTATTATTACAAATTACTCATCAAAGCCCTATGAGAATCATTTTTGTAGCATTCAAAACCATTGCCGTACGAAGGTTCAATCCTGAAATAGTATTGCGCATTTCCCACCCCACTGGACCCCTTTCGCAGTTAGTATAAGCGCGGGATCGTGAATAAAACTGCGATTTTGCATCGAATCATGTCGGTGTCTTCTGCGCACTTATGCATTACAAAGTGCGCAGAAGACACCGAAACGAATCGATGAAAAATCGCAGTTTTATTCACGATCCCGCACTTATACTAACTGCGAAAGGGGTCCAGTGAGGTGGGAAATGCACAATATTGCTACAATTAGCATATTCGAAAGAAGTATTTCTATATCACAGTTGAGTATATCAATCGTTAAAAGCATGTTTCTCTGGATATTTCTACTTTAAACTTTCTGTAAAGTGCCATTCATAATCTTGCCGAATGATCACCGATATCTTTGGCCAGGAACGTATGTTTAATACGTGTGATTCCACATCAAAGATTCCAACGCTTTAGCAACCTGCATAATACTATGTAACAAAGTGTATGCTCAATCCATTCAACATATTGCCCAACAAATTTGTTCATAAATCGGCCCCAAGATGTATCCACGCTGAGTAACGCTGGGCATAGTTATCGATTAACTCTTCGCAATCGGTGCTCAGGCCCTGCCTGACCTTTGTCCGGTGTAATGAGAAACGTCGTGATCGTTTGAAAAACGATTGTTGCACCGAAATGTTTGCCGCAAACTCATTAGATTCAATACATTTAATAATTCTACAAAACACTCAATTTCATCGTTCACTTACCTAGCGATTATAAAGTAAATTTCCAGTATTTGTGTATACAAAGGCCGGTTTACGAATCGTTTCGTTGAGAGGGGGGAAATGTTGGATGAAGTGCATCTACCTCCCTCCGTGCATTGTAGTATCCACGTAGTGGTGGAACGTAGTGGCGCATACCTTTTTACCTGCATTTTCGATTCTGAAAACCAGCACTGGAATCTTAGATGTGATTCACACTTACAGATTAGATTATCCTAAACAACCAGATTTATACCGTTACAGCGCAATCCATCAGCGTAAACCGAGTAAACAAATACTGCAGCTGCACAACTTCAACATGCACTTGAATGCTGGCTTGGTTGAACTTCGTGGCTGAAAAACGAAACTCATTGTTTATGTTTGAGAAAATCATAATGAATATGACAATGAACTCAATGATGAACGTTGAAATGGGTTGAAGAGCAAAAGTTTATCTATTCATATTCAGTGGTTGTCGTGTTCTGTCATTTTGAAGTTCTTTTGCTGTTCATGGTTCATCACTGTGGGGTAGGCTGAAAATCTCGATATTTGAGCTTTATGAAAATGAATATTTGCAAGACTGCCCGTACCTTTCCTTCCAGCCCTGAAAAACATACGGTTTACAGTTCATTATTTCTTCACAATAAAGACATTCTAGCTGCTGTAAATGATTGAAAGACGTAGGAAACAAGGTAAAGTTATAAGTCAACTGATAATATCCCAAGTAACCACAAGCATTATATCATAACATTAATTCAACCGTATTATAGTTTAGCTAATGCGAGATAACTTTTATTCTACACCTGTCAAGTAATAAAGCGTTTAATATACATTATGAAAGCATTGAAGCATTATGGGTTTTTGACAGTTCGGTATAGTTCTATAGGGACGTTGTTTAATGCTTCATTGCATTACCATGTTAAAACTTTATGGCAATCAATAATGCAAGGATTTATTACTTTATATATGCCTTTACTAATGCTTTCATAGTTGTAAACAGAAAAAACATCAGTTCGAAAAAAAAATCTGTACAACCTTTTTAAAAACACTAAATGGTTGTGAATAAGAGAAATCCAAACTTAAATTTTCATGGATTGCTGCGTAGAACTTGGATTATCATGCTCAGATGTTGCTGAAAATTTATATTGTATTTTTTTTATTCTGGTTGGGACATAAAGACAATCAGATGCTGAGGGAACAAAAATTATGTGGGGTTGAGGTATTGGTTTCCTTATTTAACATATAGTGTCCCGATTTCATAAAATAAATGGTAGAAGTGAGCACGTATGAAAACAATAAGAGCAGAATCAACACAGACTAATTTATATCTTTATATTATCTTCGTTTGTGAAATCAATTGGTTCTGCAATCGCTTGTTTTCGAATGAATTTGGGAGAGTAAGATAACTGATGGCATTCAGACCCTAGCACAACTTTTTAGAGCTGCTGAAAACACAAATCAATAAAGCACGAGCTGAATATACGTTACTTTATGTTGCACATTTTTCCGGGTGCAAAATGCATGTTAGTCGTAGCACAACGTTAACGTGTCCGAGTTTCATCGCAGTCCAGTTTCAGCAGTCTAGGTTCAATTCCCGAATTAGAATAAAAAAACATCAGAGTGAGAGTATCGGAACAGGTATGAGAAGATAAAAATAGACAGAAAAATGAAAAAAAATACTTTTTTTCTTTTGTTGACATGATGCTTTAAGTATACATACCATACTATTTCATTGCATTAGCTATATGGTACAAGCATTTTTTTATGCTTTAGCAATCACCACAGTAAAGCTTGCTTCAAATCAACAATAGTAGCGCCACTTTCGACTTTAAACCTACTTTAATGGTACCTATATGACAAAACAACTTTACATCGCATGTCATATAATACACTATAAAGCGAAATTAGTGCTCTATATGCAGCGTCATGGTTACTTGGGATGATAAGTTTTACTCTGTTATACAAGCCTAAAGTACTCATTTCCCAGCCAGCAATTTGGTTGCTATATCGAAATTGCAACTGAAATTGTCACACATATATAGCACCAAAGAAATCGTATTCAATGCACGAAACAGGCATATACATACTAAAGTGGAGGCCATATCGAAACATATATACGATTACTGCGATTTCATCCAACATGATTTACGATTTCTCAAAAAATTTCTACGATTTCGCCGATTTTATCCGTCTAAATATACGATTATGCATGATCTTATTACGATTGAGAGTACCAATATACGACTCAAGATTTTCAAATTGAAAAAAAAAATCAATTGGTGTTCAGTGGGAATCGAACTTAGGTCCTTTGATTGAGAACTGCGCGTTATCTCTATTGGCTATATTGCCAAGTTGAAAATAGAGAGTTCAAAGTGAATGGCCTGAAACGAATAAAAATTAGCATGATACGGTGCGAGACTTATGGTGGGAGCGTTGTTGTTGTGCATTGAGTGGCACCAAAAGTGATGCCCTGCAAGAGGCCCGGAATTCACATCGTTGTTGGAATCTATACATCACTTATTGTAAGTCATCTGCTAGTATGCAAACCTATATATTTGGTTGAAATTATTGCTACCATGGTTGGAATGTGTCAACAACAACAAAAATACAAATTTGTGACAAGGTTGCAACCATTCATTTGCAAAGATTTACATTCATTTGCTATTGTCTCGGTTCAGAAGCATGCTATCTAAAAACAATGTATGGATGAATTTAACCTTGTAGTTTTATCTGAAAGTTTGCCGAATAACATTGGGGTCGCAAACGTATACCAAAATCGTGAGCGAGGTGTGAAGGCAACTTTCCACAGCGTGAATGAAATTTACATTCATCGCGTGGAGAGTTGCCTTCACAGCTCGCTCACGACTTTGGTATACGTTTGCGACCCCAATGTTATTCGGCAAACTTTCAGATACAACTACAAGGTTAAATTCATCCATACATTGTTTTTCGATAGCATACTTCTGAACTGAGATAATAGCAAATGAATGTAAATCTTTGCAAATGAATGGTCGCAACCTTGATTTGTGATGAATACCATTTTTTCTTTTTCTCCATCATACAAATATGTAAACAAAACCATTTACGATTTCCGAGATTAAGATCCGACTATTAAAAGTGCAGTAACAATCATTTACGATT
The DNA here is from genome assembly GCF_035046485.1 of Aedes albopictus. NCBI lineage: Eukaryota > Metazoa > Arthropoda > Insecta > Diptera > Culicidae > Aedes > Aedes albopictus. The sequence continues at coordinate 299,382,312 of NC_085136.1, read as the reverse complement.
GTAAAAATGAATATACGATTTCTACGATTTCATTCACTTCATATACGATGCAAGTGTGACGAAAACAGCCTCCTGTCACCGCAATACTGCCCCACAGGAAAATAACGAGCCAACATCTCTGGTTCCCACTTCCAGCCGCCTCGTTGAACACAATAGCGGCGGCTCGGCGGCTTGGTTCCCCATGACAGCGCAAAGTTTGTAAACAAACATAATTCCAGGAGCAAAAATGAAAAGCGGCGAAACTTTTTTTCACAACCAATTTTGTTTTCACCTTTTAAAATCGTTAGTATAAGCAATACATGATTTTTAATTTCGCAATTATTTATTTAAAAATGAAGTCGTAACAGTATCAGCTCGTCTTCGTCACGGGAATAAAGTTTCCACAAAATGTATAATTGTTATTGATATGATTCAGCCACAGTCAATAATCGTTCCTGGATTTTGATGCTGACCTCAAAAACATGGCCGCGTGACAGGAGGCTGGGTTTCACCGATTTTCATCATACCTTTAGGTAGCAAACTCGATTTAGCAGATTCATGTACGATGTGAAGCGTCGATTTCCACGATTCAAAGAAATCATATATACGATGCTAGCGAACTTGCTGCTTGACACTAAGAATATATGTTTTTTTCACGATTCTATCCGATTCTGTGCGATCCTACCGATAGTATCTCGCACCTTTTATGATCGGAGACGACTATATGAAACAAAATCGCAATTGAAATTTGATTTGGCATGAAATGCGATTTTACGCAATCATTGTCAACAAATATACATATTATTATACAATTCTGATTCAATATATGAAAATATACGATTTTTTCCACACAATGATTTACGATATGTGGTTGGTTGGGTTGCTTAGGGTGTCCATTATGCCCCTAATCCCCCTACGCCACAAATACGAAGGACGAACAATGACAAATAGAGACGTATTTTTAAGCTGATTATATTTACTCAGCAGCCCACTTAAACAACTACTACAAAAAAATCTTAAAAAGTAGTAGTTGCGCAAATTATTAAAAAGGTGAATGAAGGTTGAATGGCTATCGGAGTACTAATAAAATACTAGGAGTAGTTCCCTAATATCTAGTTTAAACCCAAGTGCTACATATCATTAGAAGAAACAAACAAACAAAAAAAAAACAAAGAACACAGAAGAAACACAAATAAAGGGGCGGAGAAACGAGAGGGCACAGATTTAAAAAAACGAACAAAAACATTAGAAGGAATGTGAGAAACAAATGGTGCCATGGAAAATACGCAATATAGTTAATATGTTGAACAGAAACAGAAAGGGAAAGAAACGAACAGAATAAACCGAGGGAATAGAACAACCAGAACAAGCAGAATGAACTAAAGAAGTTGAAAATAGTTAAAGCTGGACAAACTGAAGAGATAGAATGAGATAATCAGTAGAAGAAATAAAAAGAAAAAAAATAAGCAATATTTCTCTTGCTTCGTCTGTTTACATTTACATTTATTTGAAAAATAAATGTAAATGTAAACAGACGAAGCAAGAGAAATATAAACAACACAAATACACAAATACAATAAGAAATATGAGGAACTGTAGGGACAGAACGGAATGAGCAGAGTAACAAACAAGAAAGCATACTTTTCAAACATTACTTTCTCTTTGATGTCCCGTTCATGTTTCCACCCCTCAACAATCAATCCGCCGGTCCCGTGACCGCGCAGGGGAGAAGCGCACGATGGGCGCACGGGTGTGTCGTCGCCTGTTTCAACCCAATCCTCATCCACTCCCAACAACCGCCCCGATAACCACGCGCGCGGCATCGATTACAACCCCCAAAGTGTGTAGGGCTAAATACTAGCTACTACCACACTCGATTCGACTACTAAAAACCAACACACCTCCTTCTTGGTGCTGCTCCTGTCTGCACTGCTCGTCGATGATGGCGCGCATTGTTGATTCTGTCCGTCGTCGTCGTCGTTGCCGCCGCCGGGTTGTATGTATTGGACAGGCCAGCCTTCGCCAAAGTCGCAGTTGTCGCAGCGCGCGCTTCAGAGCTCGTCGAGCAGCCAAGTAATTCACACGTCTTTTGCATGCTGAACAATTAGCCAAACGGATAGCAGCCGTTGGTTCCAGTGTAGAACAAGTCGTTCAAGAGAGGAATAAGTGAGTGCAGCAAGAAAAAAAAGTTGATTGGTTGGCATTACCATATATCGGAGGACTGGTGCGATCGAGAAGTTCTGTGGGCAAGCTAGTAAAGAACGAGTTGAACTGCTGCGCTGCGGCTGGAGCGCAGTTCTTGTGTGTTGCATAGCAGACAGATTAGTAGTGCGGAGGTTGTTATTGAGTGGCGCCAGTTCAGAAGGGCGACCGTTGACAAATTCTTGTGAGCAAGCAGAACATTCAGAGTGACATTCGATGACTTGTGTGATGAGAGGCGATTTTCTGGAGAAAGTGCAACCCAAACAAGTATCCATGATGGACGCGCTGATGCGAAGGAACAGTTTCAATCTATCGTTCAGTAAGTTGTGGCACCCGAATTCGGAGAAGACCGGACGCTCCAAGAGCGGCTCCTTCGGGAGTTCGGTGGCGATCCAGAAGCTGCGCGAGTCCAAGTGGTTCGACCGGGGCGAGGAGCGCATCTTCTGTGCAGTGATCGAAGCCGGTTTCATCGTCGAACTGCGTCATCCCGAAATTGCCGAGAGCTGGTTTGGCGTGGCGGCGATCGAGCTGAAGAAATGTGAGTATCGGGGCATTTGTTTGTTGAAATTACTCAATTTTAGAATGGGTGTGTCTTGAGACGGGGGGGGGCAGTCAGTGGTGCCGTGTCCAATGGGAAATGTTGGAATTGTTCGTTTGTTAAAATGGCGAATTCGCGGACGGAACTAATTGTTTGAAACAACATCCGGAAGCAAACCGGTAATTATTCAACTTTGCCTACAATCTTCTAATATTGAGATGCTACTAAATCATGACGTCAATTGTCCGGTAATTTCACGAGTATTTCTATTATTAAAATGGATTTCAGATTAGAAGACAATATGCATGTAAATCAAAGGTTTGCTACAGTCAAATTGAAAGAAGCCACGCAGCTTCGGATAACATTTGCTTGAAAATGTACACAACACATATGTTACTCGTTAATTTGTTTTTCATTTGATTTCACATCGTAAAACTGTTTTACGGTTATTTTTATTAAGATTTCAGTACCGAGACTTAAACAAATCTTTTCCAGGTCTACAATCTACATATGTTCCAGATCACAATCTTCATTGTTATTATTGAAATATTTTACAATATTTGTATTTTGAACATTTCCTTTGTTGATAATTTAGTAAATCACGTACCGTCAGTGTACCAGTAGCCGCTCATCGTCATTAAAAGATGTTTACTGCCATAAATATGTCCAATCCTCTTCACCTGGATATTATTCGGCATGCATATTGTGCATATCCTTAAAAAAAGTTTGTATTTTTGCAAATAAACTTCATTTCAAAGCTAATGAGCGGCTATTGGAGCACGAGCGACTACTGATACATTGAGGATATATTTCCCTAACCAACGATCTCTTCAGTATTATTTTACAGTGTGTTGAATTTAGATTGAAATGTGTACCATCGCTGCTATCTCCACAAAACCATTTATCAAAAAAAGACAAACAATTTATCCGACTACAAAAAAAAATAACTTCCATACACCGAATATACTGAAGCAAAGCCTAGGTTTGTCCCTAAAGAAATCAATTGGAGAATCTCTAGAGAAATCTCAGGACAAACCAATAGTGAAATCGCAGGAGAAATTCATAACGAATCCTTGGAAAAATCTCTGGAGGCTGTCTCTGAAGAAATCCTTTCTCTTTCATGGATCAAATCCTGGCAGAATATCTAGAGGAATTCCTGGAGAAACGCCAGCAAGAAATTCTGGAGGAATCTGATAAGAGTTGATGATGAAATTTCAAGAGGAATTCCTTGTGGTATGTCAAGAGGAAATCCTAGACCAGTCTCTGTAAAATTCTACAAAGGGGTCAATATAGAAATTCCTGGAGAAATCACTGCAAATATGTCTAAAAAATCTATGGAGATGTTTCTGTAGGAAGCCGTGGAGATATTCATGGAGATATCCCCGAATGAATTTCCGGAGGAATGCAAGAATTTTTTTTTCAGGAATCGCAGACGGAATTCCTGAAAACAAACTTTTGGATGAAAATTAGGGAGAATTTCTGGAACGTAGAAAGGACCTCATGAGCAATCTAAGCAGAAGATCCCCAAGGAAACTCTTGATAAAGTCCTGGTCGAATACCTAAAGGCATAGCAATGCCTACAACAAAAAGAGTCAATTCAGGGAAACATGAGAGGTTTTTTGTTGATTTTCTAATTTTCTCGCACATCAAATCATAAAAAAACAGGTTTTGTCGTCCTTTTTGCTCCCCAATGATATCGAGAATAGTACACGATAGGGGGCTGTCCATTTATTACGTAAGGAAATTTCCACGATTTTTCGACACCCCCTCTCCCCCTTGTAAGATTTTTTGTATGAGAATCCAAATATTTTTGTATGGCGCGTAAGATTTTTCAAACCCCCCTCCTCCCATAAACCCTTACGTAATTAATGGACAGCCCCTAGGTGGAGTACTAAATTTGTAGTGGTGAGCTGGGTTTTTGTATGGTGAGATGAAAAATTTTCCCTATCTTCCATGAAATGGTTCAAACAGCGTAGGTATTATGATTTCTTGTCTAATGTGATGCTGTTCGAACAAAACTTTGGGTCAGTATATTGTTGAAGAGGCAAGAAATAGAGAATACATCAACACAGTGAACCAAAGTTTTGTTCAAACTACATAAAATAAGGCAAGAAATCATAATTCCCACGTTGTTTGTACTATTTCATGACAGAAAGGGAGATTTGATCACCTCACCATATAAAAATCCAGCTTACTACTGCAAATTTAAGACTCGGTCGGTGGATATTATGCCCTACAGTGGTACAAATTCGTTTAAACGCACTTAATTTTTGAACCACAAACTTTACTTGAAGGCCAACTGCGTTTGGTTGGTATATATTTTGATAACTACTCACGTAATATACAATGTACTTAAGTTGCCAGACATTCTCATCAATTCGTTGTATTTATATTAAGGAATAATTATCTAATTTTTGCAGGAACATTCGTTTAAACGCACTTTTTTTTCGATTTTAGTGCAATTGTTATTGGCACAGTATTGCTAATTTATTAATATCAATACGCATTTCTGCTATTACTATTATTAGTGATACTCACTGAACTATTATCATAAATTTTACTATGCAACAACTTGGAGAGAATTTTATAAGAAGTATGTGCGTTTATACGAATATGTACCACTGTATTGATATTATAAATAAAACCCGGGTCTCTACCGGCCACACAAGGATCAAATATCTCCAGAACCAGGTGACCGATATGTAGCTTATAATTTAGTCACATGAAAGATACAGTACCAACACAACAAGGCACCGAAAACGCTAGTAAGATGCGATTCGCCCCCGGATGAGCTGCAGTGAAACCTTTGGTCCAAACCTTACTATGTCCATCCCTCAAAATGTAACCTTCTAACCTCGAGCTGCCATGAGTACCCTGGCTTCCTCCCATTACTAACAGTTATTATCGCTTGTATATTGTATACTATTAAGTACACAAAAAAGATCTTCGGATCCGTAAAGCGTCATACGCGATTGAGTTCAAAATATATGAACTAGGTAAAAAAAGAAAGTTAAAGTAACTTCCAAAATAACTTATTGCCCTGATATCATTTCTTGAAGTCAAACAAATTGTAGCAATGCCAGCCCATTAAAATATCCAATCTGGCAACACTACTGACCGCCTGGCCTGATGCAGCTCTCGTCCCGAAGTGAAAGTCAGAACGTTCTCACTTTTGTTGTTGTTCACGGGTGGTGACTGGTGACACTAAAGCAACCGGTTCTAATTTTAGATCGGTGGTAATTTATGGCACTAGTATTTAACTCGATCACGATCACGACCACTGGCACTGACCGTCCGTCCGTGAAAATGACTGTGCATGTGTTGCAAACCGTGTGAACGTGTGGTCCGTCCCATCATCGCGATCGTCGTCGAGTCGGAGCTGACTTACGTATGTACACTAGATGTGTATGTAGGTATGTGCGAACCGCAGGCTTGTTTACATTTTTGCTCTCGAACGTGACGGCGGTTGTAATGTATGAGATAATTTGAATATCAGGGTTCAAACTGATAGTGGTCGGCTCCACGTAGTCGGGGTGCATTCCACTTAGACTACATTTTGCGCTAAATGGGGTAAGGTACAGTGGACTCTCAGATGGTAAGGAGTTTCTAGAACTCCATTTTTAAATCAGCAAAAAGAAAAACATTTGAGAGTTATTGAAAGATCAATAACAGGTGCAACATTCGGAAACCAACACTGCATTAAAACAGAGGAGTTATTGTAATACAAAAATTCATTGAAAGCAGAGATATCGCCATTGTCGTGTTCACAGAACTGCTACAGTGTTGTCAAAATGCTATGATGTTTCAATATACCTAGAATGAGTTTGAATGAGGGTGATAGTAACATGATTTATTTCTCTTCAGCGACAAGATGCAAGCACAGACAAACAGACGTAACACCTAGAACAATTTACGTGAAAATCCATCACCCAGTTCACACTACCATCACCTGGTGGAAATGTTTCTCGAAACACTGCGTTGTGCAATATCGTCTACAGAAGGCGCTAGTGTGAAACGCCAAACGCAAAGAAAAACGATGCGCGAGCCGCTGGTTGTAAAAGTTACAACTTGCAAGTTTGATTGTACTTTTTACTCTTGGACGCAAGATTACATCGCAATCTAGTGTTTTATGGCCAAAAAATGCAACCATAATTGATTATTGTCGCTTTAATTTGAAGGAGAGAGGGTTGATGAAGAGAAATCTATCATGTTAGTTTTGCCCTTATTTTAACTCAATCTAGGTATATTGTAACATTATAACATTTCGACAACACTGCTGCAGTTCTGTGAACATGAAAATGACGTTATCTCTTTTTTCAATAAACCCTTTCACGAGACGTTGATATACAGCGGATTTTCCATATATTTCACAGCAGGGATGGCATGCTCCTCAGTGCCAGTGCAAGTGTGCGCGGTTTTAATATGAAAATGAGCTGCACTGTGCACATTTTCAGTGCGAAATGCCATCCCTGTTTCACAGTACTTTTGCGGGAAGTCCAGGCACATCTGTTGTTACACAGCTTGGCATTTGATTAATCAGTTACTAAAGGCACGGGGTATCGCTATCTGTCTATTGACGATTAAAAGTAGTTTGATTTTCAATTTATTGTCAAATTTCCCAGTAAATTAATTTTTACTACCCGGTTTTTATAAAAATAAAATAAAAAATATTAGAAAAGTTGTTCTGCTTACTAGCTGAAACACCTCTCTATAGAAACACCTCTCTATAGAAACCAATTGCCTTTATTCGAAGACTACTTTATCAAGAAGACATGCAACTCTGTCATTTCCCCATACTAACGACAAGCGTCACCGACGGCACCGCCGCCTGGTGAGCTAAGGTGGTACCTTTGTGTAGAAGTGCATGAGTGTATTGGTGCGAGTATGAAAATTTACACACACTATCATGAATAGTGCCTCCTTCATCCGGGGTGGCGCTGCTAGCAGAGACTCCCGATTTTCAGTAGTGCTGCAAGTCTTTTTGATAATGGGGTCTTCGCTTTATTGTTAGTGGTTTTAGTGATAGAGTGTCCGCATATTCTGAGCATCCACTGTACATACATCGCATACCGTAGCAATAACAAAAACAATCAGCAAGTGCAGCTAGAATGTAAATGCGCAACACGCTATCGCCTACATCTTGGCGACCGCGACGACGAGAGCGAGCGAGAATTTCAAAATAAAAACAAAACGATCACTCTCTAATGGCACGATGGGCAGACAGACCGAGAGCAGCCAGAGAGCAACAGATTCACTTTTTAGTACTATAAACGTGTCCGCTCTCTGTTTTGGTCCACGCATACCTACCTATAGGTGTCTCTTGACTGAGCTGGTTATGATCACGATCGTGGCTCACGTAGTGACCTAGAGACGAAAATAAATTAGTGTTAAATTAATGCGGATCCATACCTGTCTGCCTGTCTGCCGCTACAAAGCCGGAAAAAATAAACATATACCGACTGGCACACATGGAAGCGGTTGGCGGTCGATTGACGCCGTGTTATGTAACGGGGAAGTTTTATTTATAGCAAATGAACAATACACTTGAGGGGGTTAGAACCAAAGGGGTGTAAGTGGCAAAAACCCACTTTCGAGTAAATGAGGTTTAAGGACAAACGTCTTAAAATCCCGCTTCAACAGTGCATCAAAACTTCAGACGCACAAATCTCAAGAAGCAAGCTTCAAACAACAATGCATTTTATTATTCTGTTCTTGCTCACTTGTGATAGGGTAGGTAATCAAAAGTTGAACCAAATTGCGGCTTTCCGAAGTAGCGCAAATTTTGAGTGATTTTTCCTCCCACATGGAAATAATTTACTACAGCAAAATCTTATGTACATGAAAGCCACGGGTATAAGCTTTCTGTTAAGTGGTAAAAAGTTTGTATTTGCACCGAATTTCATTGAAAAATTCGATTATTCGTCAACAATGATTTTAATCTTAATTTGAACCATCGTAATCATAATTTGAACCAATTTTAATCATAATTTGAACTAGTGGCGGCAGCAGCTCGAGCATCTCCCACAACAGCCAATTTCGTGCTGAACAATAGAAAAACACATGGATCTGCTAATTCCCATAACTATTTTTCATTAGGCAGTGAAATTTCAACTAAGAATGTTCTAAAATCTTCAGGAACTGGAAAACAAAATTTGGAATTTTTCGTCCACCACGTGTAAACAAAACAACCACTAGCGCAGTCTGCTGGCTAACACTAGAAGCTCGCCCCCGTTTACTAGTTCAAATATAGATTACAAATGGTTCAACTTAAGATAACATTCTCCAAGAAAGAATTACTTAAATTTGATAATTTTGTGACAAATAATGCGGAATATTATTCGGTTGGTCGATTCTACGATAAATAAGCTTTCATTTGACGTGTTCACATATTGCGTTTGATACAAAGCATGAGCTGTACGAGTGCATCGAAAATGTGCTTTCTCTGGGGGGAAATGGGGAAATCACAGTGATTTTTCAATTGCCTGTTTCCCATGACAAAAACGCTTTTTTCAATGCTTTTAAAGTCCATGTTATCAGGTTATATTACGGAAGACTGTTTAACATCTTTTTCGCGACAATATTTGCCTAAAAAGCACGTCGTTTTGATGAATTTCGAAATGGTTCAAATTAAGATTAAAATTTGACTAGTTCAAAGTTTGATTTCTTACCCTAAGCATAAAATAAGAAGCTCAGGTGCGCTGATTTTGTTTACGAAGAGATTTGTGCCCTCAAAATCGTGAGTAGGTGCCAAAGTCGGCCATGGTGGCGGCCATATTGGGATTCTAACAAGTCTGTCCTTAAAGTTTTTGACCAAATTTTCATTTTCATCATTTTTTCAACGAAAGTGTCCAACTCAAGATTAAGTCCTAGGGTCGATTTCTCGCAACGTAATGAACAGCAAACAATTTTATGGGCAGCTTGAAAAAGCTGCGGGGTACACTCTTAATACTGATAATGGTTCGCCCCTCACTAAACGTAAGCAGAAACCCACCGGTCTCGAAACGATCTCCAGCGGTAAGAGCCATAAAAAAAGAGGGAACTGGCGCCGACCATCCCCTGGCCTTGGTAGGTACCGGATTGCGAAAGCGAAGCTGTTACCAGACAGAGGTAACCCCATATGACTAGCATTCCATCGCTAAACTGAGAATGGATACTCGCTTGTCGCACTGCATGGCACTATTAGATATCAGGCGGACAAAAATCGAAAAAGTGACCCTCACCAAATCTTTTTGTTATATTTTTTTTTGTCGAAAGTAAACATTCCAATTAAGAAAAGCCCAAAGTTTTAAATCTCTAGCACTTTGCGTTTCTGAGATATCAAATGTCAAAGTTGGAAATTTACGAAAAATAGAACTTTTTGCCGGATACGCTCGGTTTATCCTAAATCAATTTTAGACCATTTTTTCATGAGAAACCCTTTAGTTTACAATACATCATTGAGAAGGTTACTAAAAAAGCTGTAAGAAAAAAAATCACAAGGTTTCTATACAGAACTAAATTATAAGAAATCACTGAAAGGCGTTGAAATGTAGAATAATCGCAAAAATATAATATTTTGATCAGCAACTTTTTTTTTGTGCTGAATTGTGCATATCCCAGCAGTTTTAAAGCATAATATGGGTGTATTCTAGAAAGTTACGGTGAAAAAGTTTGCGCATAAGTTGCACAACTTTGGAATCAGGCTTTTTAAAACATAGTGCATTTTAGTACAATTTCATATTTTTTTTATATATAACAATAGCAATTGTATCGCTTTCATATTTTTTCCAAGTAGTGTATGGACAGTTCCATATGAAAACCAAAAACAAATAATTATCTATTGATTTGCCATCGAAGTACGGATCGATTTAATTTCAAATTTACTTCAAATTAATAAGTATATACGCCCTTTTGAAAAGTTAAGCTAGAAATACCGAAAAAGCAAATTACGAAATATTTTGATAGTATAGACCACAGAAAACGAAAAGAAATTATAAAAAATATTTTCGTCCGCCTGGTTGTATGGAAATTGCCCATAGTGCATTGGAATGCGCATAGGTTGAGATCAAAGCTGTCCGAGATTCTACCCCTCACGAACAGATTTAACCCTTGCGTTATGGCCCTCCAGGAAACCATGGCGTTGAAGACGAAAGCGACCTTATTCTATTCCTATCTCCCATATCAACACGCATTTAGAACTTGATTTTGACACAGCTATGGTGCGGAATCGATCTTTCCCTAGCTTAAACGTCTTCTGGAAAAACGTCAAGTGAGGACGTTCACGTAGATGTAGTCTCATTAGACCTATCCAATGCTTAACACATGACATGAACACTCCCTGACAACTCTCAAGAGATGGTATATCCAAAGGCGCATGTTTAACTGCGTTGCCAACTTTTTACGTAACATCAGTTTTCGAGTTTCGAACGCTGGAGCTACCTCAACTCCGAGGTTGCTTGAGAATGGCATCCCACAAGGGTCTGCCATCTCGGTCACACTGTTTCTCTTCGCGATGAGCTCAGTCTTTGAACGCATACCCCCTGGGAGTACACCTCACAGTGTACGCCGATGAGAACGAAGTCAAGGCCGTGCACGAAATGAAACTAATTGCGCTTCAGCAAGCATACCGGGTAATTGGAGGAGAAACTCCTAGCCCTGAATGGACGCTTCGCTGAAGATTCGCGTAGCACTTTGGTGTAAGCAGTTGGGGCAATGTGTGTCCCTAGCATACCAAACTAATCCGAATTCTTTATTACACCAACGAACCTAACCTCAAAATGATTGACAATTCACAGGTCATTTTGACAGATGTAACATGAGCATAAAAAGGATGGCAACAAGATCGATAAAGTAGAATATGGATTACTGCACGAATTTATTCTGGCCTGCTTACTCTCACACGAAATTTGACGTTTGAGCGGTGTCGGCACCTCTCAAACGTCAAATTTTCTGTGAGAGTAAGCAGGCCAGCATAACTTCGTGCAGTGGACCATATGATCCGTCTTTTTCGTGCATGTGTTTAGTCTGTCAAAATAACCTCAGAAGTGTCAAACATTTTCATGGCTAGCTTTGTTGGTGTAATGAAGAATTGAGGAGCAAAGGTAACACCGCAGAAATAAATATTCTAGAACCTCAATACAATGAGATGTATAGAATCTGCTCAGGCACTATCAAAATTTCGCCAACTGCAACTTTTCGACTGGTGGAGTGTGGATGTGGTAACGGAGGACCTGCCTACTAAGGCTGCCCGGACTCTGTAAAGTGACCACCTATCTGGTGAGATACCTGTAGTCCATCATGCATCGAACCAGTAAGACGATCTTACGTCGACGAACCTCCCTTCGTTAGCCACTAGGTCTCGACAATGGCAACGAGCCTGAAATGCGGATGTGCCTACGATCGACTGGCGAGTGAGGGACGCATGCGGGGCTGGTGCTCACCGTTGTTCACCGATGGTTCATCAGCAGTCAGCACAAGAGGAAGTAGACTATGCAGTGCCTGGGGAGGCTATAGGCCACTGCGGCCAGTTACCCGATTTCTGTGGCATCTCCGCCGAGGTCTATGCATTACTGCAAGCATGTAGACATGCAAACGGGTATCGGGCCGTTGTATGTGGTTTCGTGGACCAGGAGGTTTTTCTTCGCATGATAAAAACGACACACAAGAGTGAAGAAATGTGGGGAATTCTCAAAATCAGAAGGAGCTGACTTGGCTGAGATACACATCCCACATACTCGTATATACTCGGCTCACTAGTAGGACATGAATTGGTGCCAATACGACCTATTGCCAGGCATATACTCAGCATGGCACGTGCTGAATTGCGGGCGAAACTCAGCGTAGACTGTTCAATACAGGAAGTATTGTCAATCGACCGTAATGCTAGAAAGCGGTTTGAAAGCTAATTAGAGATTTAGAGCTCTATGATGCTATCTAGTGAATTAGGACTCTGGTGTTCTATGAAGCTGGAGATCAAGAGATAGGTTTCCATTACGAAAAGTTTCTAAGCCGACATGGAACCGAACTCGTCACCCTCAGCATGTTCGTGATCATATTGGCAAAAGGCGGAGGGGCGCCTAGTGCATATAACATCGGTAATTGGAGGGGTTTAACACCCAAAACCCCTCCCTTGTGCACGGGCTTGAATACCCGTGTGGTTACCTCTTCGGCGGCGAGATGCAATAATACATTATTTTGTAGATCTCCTATCAAACATTTCAAATGAAACACACAGAGTTTTGGGTGCCTTCACATTTATAAATTTCAAGAAATAAAGGACAGACTCTCTTCTCAAGTTGAGCAACCTGGCATTCCATTGCAAAGAGAATAAAGGAGCGTTGCTTTTTTGCTCTCAGAAGAATCGCCGATAAGCCGCAATTCGCGAGAAAAACCTCTCATTCATTGTTATTTCCATGATGACATCTTACGAAGTTTAAAGGGCTTTTTTAACTTCTAGCGAAATTTAAGCAATTACCTTTCAACGAAAGTTATATCTACGTACCAATAGCAGAAGGGTAAATACACACATAATATGTATTGAATCCGGTCAAAATCTGATTTGTAATATCTCAATTCCAATTAACACTCATTAAATCTCTCACGTGAATTGACCAGGGTGACACGGAGAATTAGATTGCCGAATTTACGGCATAGAATCATAGATATCGAACTACATGGGGGCCGCTCAACTGCCCGGAATCAGTGTCAATGAAGGAACCATTTACGAGGTATCGCAAATTGAACTGGTAAACAACTTGAGAACTGGAACGGTTGTTGTTTGTTCGCCACGCCACGATACGCATTGACTCCACATCATAACGTACACACGACGCTCGTGAAGCTATTCACGTTTAGATGATTGTCGTCAATTAATTGGTTTAAATTCGCCTTCTTTCCTTTCCCTTTTCAGTGGCCAAGCCAACGGCCGAAAACATCAAGATCTACTCGGTCAAGCTATCGGACAGCCACAGGCGGTTGAAGATCTACAACTGCTCGCTGGACCAACTGTGGCAGCAGGGTTACCAAATTCGGATCAACAATCTGTGCGACAAAGCCAAGAAGGCCCACAACGAAAAGGACATCATGGCTCAGGTTGGTTGCTCCCTTCCCTGTACCAATTCCACCGAGTCCTTTAGACCCGCAACTGGGCTACCTGTCAAGCAAACTAAACAAAATTGGTCTTCCCTTATCTGCTCGCCCCTTTCCGCAACAGATCAAGTACGCCACCAAGACCAAGATGGCCTTCCACAACAGTCAGCACTTTGCCGAATTCTGCCGGTACGGTGACCGACCGCAGGACAACCGAAAACGACAAGTAAGTGTACTGTTGAAACGGCTCGAAGATGCACTGAACGGATCGCAGACGTACTTTTGAGCAACTCGCGGATCAAACTGATACAGATACCTACCTACACACACGCATTGAGAGGTTTTTATCCCCTTATTTTTTTCTTCTTATTATTTCGATTTCTTTCCGTCCCGTTATGTTTCTCTGACCCAGGTGGTGGTTTTCGTCGTACGGTAGGAGTTTGCTAATTGGTGAGGTCGTTTCATATAAAGATTATTTTTCATCGTTTCATCTTTTTTTTTTTGTTATGTGTTCTTTTGTTGTAAAAATGGAGATAACTCAATTGTAGCTTTTTAGCTGAATCTGACTAGAAGAGGTTTTTATAGCATCTAACGAGCAATTTAGTTTTTTTTTTGTACGAGAATTATTAAAATCTGTGGGGATATGGGCTTCACTGAATATTTTGACCTCAAAGTAGCAAACTCCTACCGTAATTCATTTCTAATCTGTGGAAAAAGCTATGGTTTGCTTAACTTCAAGGTTGATTAAACATCTTTCTGATTTTGTTGTTAAGATTGGGTGTCGGGTGCACACAAAAAAAAAACAATTTAAAACGCCTCTGTGGGGGTGGCGCATTCGCTTATAACATACCAAAATGATCAAAATGTATTGCATCAGTCGATCTGCTCCAAACGAACAGCAGCTTTATTTTTCGCATCGACCTTTCAGCGAACGGTGCTGTGCGCGATAAGATAGAGGACAATTCTTGTAAATTGAAAGCCCATGGATTAAAACAACGACGCCATTAATGTGACTGACATCCTTATCTGGGGTCTCCCCTTGTGTCCGCCTATAACTGCCATCATAAACCTACCCACTCGATGACAACTAAGCTGCACGAGGCTGCGTTGCATAGAAAGGTGCATACGTGCCGTGAGGGTGGAGTTCATTGCTATGACATATTACACATAGGCGGACACATCACATCCACCAGTTGCAGTTGACGTAAAGCTCTCCACAAATCTGATGTTGACTTAACACCCATAGATAGGCCTGAGTAAGAGATGCTCACGTTTGATAGTAGGGAATTCAAGCAATACGAAACCTTTTCAGTTGACACGATTTGGTTAAACGGTTAAACCACCCACAGCATTGACGCATTTAATCGTTGATACTTGTGGACTGGGGGTTCATGAGCTTTTTATCTGACCTACCTGCATAATAAGTAGTCTGCCGTCTCTCATCGGTTTCCAATTTTGCATCATCATACTTCATACGGCTCGTGACCTCATACGCGTCTGTGTCGCATTTCCCTTCCAAATCTGCCGTTATCATGCATTGTGTCGCAGGCTGTAAAACCTGACTAATTGTTGTCTGCCCTGCCCTAATCGAAGAACTAGGAATTTATCATTCAGTTGAGGAAATCGGCTCCGTCTGGAATCACTGTCACGTGAGTAATTCACTCGACGATTTTGTTTTTGCTGTCATAGAATGATCTCACCCAGTTCCATTACCTTCTCTTTCCAGTGCCATATTTCATATTTCAGATCAAAAAATTGTATGAAAGATATCAGGATCTGCAATGATTTTACTTTTCTTCCACTTTTATCATTAGTAATTTAGTCTAGGGTTCGTAATTTACTGTTTCAGAAAAGCGCCACCTGCGCAATTTTGCTTTGCGTTTGATCGTCAATTCACGGTAAGAAGTAAGGAGTCGGCTCTAGGTGCTTTGCCCGCTTTCCACCAAATGAAAATTACCCACCTCAACATGGACTCCATCAACTCATAATTGGCTTCCCGCATGAAACCTTGAAGTTGGGTGGATTGAACTTACTTGTAGGTACTTTTGTGCCTCTGTGTTCGAATTTAAAATGGTAGCCTATTGTTAGTGCCGTGGAATTTGTAAAACGATCCATGGAAAATTGCCAAATGATAGATGGATAACTTGGGAAAGTGTACTGGTAGCACCCCTCCAAAAGCTCCCTCTGTGATTCCACAGGAACAATATCCGCAACTTTTCCAGAAATTCGTCCTCTACCAATTTCTGCCAGGACTTCTCCTGGATTTACTTCTATTCCTAGGGGTTGCTTAAGAGATTCATCCGGGGGTTTATTTAGGATTCCTTTAGAAAACTTCCTCTGGGATTCTTCCAGGAACTTTTTCAGTGTTTCCTAAACAGGTTTAAGGAGAAACTTCTTCTTCTTCTTTATGGCTCTACGTCCCCACTGGGACTTGGCCTGCCTCGCTTCAACTTAGTGTTCTTTGAGCACTTCCACAGTTATTAATTGAAGGGCTTTCTTTGCCTGCCATTGCATGAATTTGTATATTGTGAGGCAAGTACAATGATACACTATGCCCAGGGAGTCGATAAAATTTTCCCGACCGGAACGGGAATCGAACGCACCGTCTCCGGATTGGCGATCCATAGCCTTAACCACTAGGCTAACTGGAGACCCCAAAGAGAAACATCAGAGAATACAAATATGGCTGCCACAATGGCAGACTTGGACCCCTTTCTCACGTTTTCAAGAGCACCAATCTTAAAAATTCGTAAACAAATGCGCTCGATTTGGAAAAGTTGCCTCTTTTTTGCAAGTGAGCAAAGCCAGGATAAACAAGTACGGCTTGGTTCGATGCTTTGTTCGTCAGATTTGTGCCTCTAAAGTTTGTATGCAAAATTGCAATGGGATTTCTTGATGTTTCACCTTAATCTGGAATTCCTCCAGGAAGTTCTAACGCGATTCCTCCGGAGATTCCCTCCGGGATTACTCAGGGATTTTTTTTCTGGGATTCATCCAAACAATCCTTCTAGGATTCCTGCAGATGTTATTTTACGGGCTCCTTTCATAGTTCTTCCCGGAGATTTCTTCTGAGATTCTTCCAGGAAATTTACGCGGGATTTTTTCGGAATTCCTCCAAAAGTTCTTTCCGGGATTTCTTCAAACACTCATTTCGAAATTTCTCTAGGGGTTCCTTCCGGGATTCAACCAGGCCCCACAAGGAATTCCATGCGAGGTTCCTAAGAGTTTTTTTTGTTTGGAGATCTTTTTTTGTCTGAGATTCATCTAGGAAATCTTTCCAGGGATATTCCAACATTTTTCTTTTTCCGATATTCCTCCAAGAACTTCTCCTGGGATTCTTCCAGGAACAACTTTCGGGATTTATTTAGGAATTCCGGATTGGATCCCTAACTTCCGGGATACCTCCGGGAACTCTTTTCCTGCAGATCCTTCTGGAATTCCTCCGGGTCCATTCTTAAATTCTCCAAGATGTTCCTCCAGGAGTATATGAGAGAATTCCTCCTTGAGTTTTTTTAATGAAAAGCCTTATGGAATTACTTTAGGACTTCTTTTTGAAATTCCTATAGGAGTTCGTTGAGAAATATCGCCAACAATTTCTTAAGGAACTCCTCTAACAGTTTTGCAATGAATTCTACCATAGTTCATTCTAATTCCTCCTATAGTTCCATCCGGGATTTTGTTTTTCCATGAATTTCTTCTGGATATCCGAGAAAAAACTTCTGAACACATTTTAAAAGAAACTGTTAAGATAATTTCGGAAGGAATTCCTGAAGGATTCCCAGATATTCTGGATTAATCCCGGAAGGAATATCTTGAAGCTCGAGAAGGAAACTCAGAAGGATTCATGGAAAAAATTTCCGGGGGAATTCCAGATTTCGGAAAGCATTTTTAGAGGAATCCAGGAACACCTGGAGGAATCTCAGAAGGTAATGCTTAAGAAATCCGGAAAGAGTCTGTGGAGGAATCCATGGAGTACTGCCTGGAGAAATCTTGGCAGAGCTCCTGGAGGACTCCCAGATGGAATCGCTTTAAAAATATCAGAAGAAATTCCTGCAAGAATCCCAGAAGAATTTCATAAAGAACACCCGGGAATGTCAACAAAACTCCTGAAGGATTCCAGGAAATACTTTATAGAGAAACCGCGAAGGAATAGCGGTTGGAATTCCTGTGGAATCCCAGAAAGAGCTCCGTCATGAATCAGTACATTTTCCCACGTACGCGAACCCCAAATTTTGAAAAAAAAAATAATCAAACCACCCATGGAAGGCTGATGAAATTTTTGATGATGAAAGTCCGAATTGTGAACAAAACGCCACGAAACGTCAAAAAATTACATACCTTAGCAACCGCGGCGTGCAGTGTCCTATACCCACATGAACCTTAAAATGATATCAAGCCTAGCTTTACCAAACACCGTATCTAACAAAATTCACGAACGGAGAAAAACGGAGGGGAAGTTCGCTGTTCCCATACATTGAGCATTTTAGGAACGTGAAAAATCCGGATATTTTTTCACAACTCATCCCCAAAGATGAATGATACAAGTAGCCCTTCACGAAATTGAAGAGCTATTTTTTCTTTCTATTTTCTATTTCTATTTCTTTCTATTTATAGCCTTTCATGTGAAGAGTTATTTTTTGTTTACATATGTTACATACGGTGTTTGGTAAAGTTAGGCTGGATATATATGGAATTTGCTTGAACTCATAACTGAATACTTAAAATTAGGGATAAGTTTGGATTTCGGGAAAGAAGTAGTGTGTGGAGTTAAGGGGAGCTTGGAGCGTGTCATCGAATCTACATGCAAAACTAGTGTATTTGAATGAAATTCATGCTTGCACAGCCTCATGCAGCCATGTACTGTCAAGTTCAATGTTGTTTGAGAATCTCTGAGGACTCTTTTGAACATAGGTCTTTGGAACTGCATGCGTAATCAGTCTGGAATGTCTTGAATCCGCCTGAAACGTTTATGAAATGCTGTGAAAAGATCCAACATGTCGGCCACATAACGGTTAATGAGTCGGGACTGCTTTAATTGAGTCAGTTTCAGGGGGTTTTCGGTGGCGTTTTAGATGTTTCAGAGGGTTTTCATGGGGTTCGGGAGGTGTTACAGGGGCGTTCACGGGAGTTTCTCTGATGCGTTACCTGGGCTCCGAATAGGATTTAGTGGGTTTTCAGTGGCATTTCTGGACATTTCAGAGGATTTCCAGGGGGTTCCGGAGGCGTTACAGGGGCGTTTTCCGGGGTCCCAGGTGCATTACATGGGGTCCTATGGGTTTCAGGGGGTTCGGTAGAATTTCAGGATGTTTCAGAGGAGTTTCAGGGGATTGCGAAAGCGTTATAGGAAGTTTTTAGGGAGTTTCAGGGAGCCTGTAGTTTTTTCAAACTCCCTCAAAACTTCCTATAACGCTTTCGCAATCCCCTGAAACTCCTCTGAAACATCCTGAAATTCTACCGAACCCTCTGAAACCCATAGGACCCCATGTAACGCACCTGGGACCCCGGAAAACGCCCCTGTAACGCCTCCGGAACCCCCTGGAAATCCTCTGAAATGTCCAGAAATGCCACTGAAAACCCACTAAATCCTATTCGGAGCCCAGGTAACGCATCAGAGAAACTCCCGTGAACGCCCCTGTAACACCTCCCGAACCCCATGAAAACCCTCTGAAACATCTAAAACGCCACCGAAAACCCCCTGAAACTGACTCAATTAAAGCAGTCCCGACTCATTAACCGTTATGTGGCCGACAATTTTTTTTGCTTTTTTCTACACCGTGCTTTTTAAATGGGTGCTGGGTACCCGGGTACCCTGTCGGCCACATAAGGGTTAACTAACTGGAGGATCCAGTGTACAAGGATGAAAGAATCAAACCTAGCATGGTGCTTACAAATACTATCGCGAGGATATGCCATCGCTGGCTGTGAGCTTCCACGACAAACGTGGGTGGTATGTTCAGTGGTATCTTCACAGGTGAAGCATTCATTAAAGCATTCACTAAATGAACTCTTGACCTAATAAACGAGGACATCTCTAGTCGAATTCCTGTAGAAATCTCTTGAAATATTCTTGGAAGCATTCCTGGAGGAATTCGAGGTGAATTCCTGATGAAATAAAAAAGGATTTTCTGAAGAAATTCACGGAGAAATACCTGAAGAAACTGCCTGGGAAACTCCTGTTTGAATTCCGAAAAGAATCTCTTTAGGTATGTTCACGATGCCTGGAGAAATACCTCAACCTGCCGTCAAACGTGCAGTTGAGTACCACCATCAGCGACACGCTCACGCTGAGTACAAAAAACGAGATTTTTTCAATGTGTTGTACAAAATACAACAGTACGATCACTCGAGGGCTAATATAATTTTTGAAAGATTTTCTGAAGACATCACTAGTAGAGAAATAAATAAACATCTGTAAATATTTCCGAAAACTCTTCTGAGAAGTTTTGAAAGGAATTCACGTAGAAATTTCTAGTAAATATCTTTGAACAGATTTCTTAAAAAATGTTTGAAAAAAATCCGAGAACAATTTCCAAAAATTTCTTGAAGAATTTCAGAAGCAATCTTTGGGTTTTTTTTAAATGAATTCTTGTCTAAAATAATAAGCTTTGGAGTATTCTTGGATAAATTTTTGGACTGATTTTGGGAGCATTCCATGGAAAACATCCTGAAACCCTATCGTGAGAATTTCTAAAGAAATTGCTGTGGGATTTTTATGAAAAAATCCAATCATGAGTTTCTAAGACAATCTTTCGAAAAATTTCGTGAGCATCTTCCAGGAAAATTTCTGAAGAAATCACTTAAAAATTTTGTAAATAAATTCATGGATGAAAATCGGCAGAAATCCATGAACGATGAAGATGAAAGCAATCCGAAGGAATTTTTGGAATTTTGGAATTTTGCTTAATAAAAATTTAGTGGAATTTTTGAAAAAAAAAACACCTGGATAAAATTCTGTTATATTTCCTGAAGGAATTTCTGAAGAAATTTATGGAAGAACTTTAGAAGCAATCATTGCAGTTTGTCAAAAAAAAATTGTGAAATTTCTGGAGGAAATTCCTGAAAACATATCTAAAGCAACTACTGAAGAAAATTTCCGTATGAATGAAATAGATACACATCTGTAAATATTTCCAAAAAGTCTCCTGAAAAGTTTTAAAAGGATCTACCGTGGACATTCCTGAGAAATATATTTGGACAGATTTCTTAATGATTTTTTGAGAAAATCCGAGGACAAATTTCAAAAAATTCTACCGGAATTTCAGAAGCAATTCTTGATGATTTTCAAATTTAATCCTTGTCTAAAAAATAAGCTTTGGAGAATTCTCTGAAAGGTTTTTGGACTAATTTCTAAAGTAGAGTAAGTAATCATGAGTTGAACCAAATTGCGGCTTTCTGAAGCATCGGGAATTTTGACTGATGTTTTCATCCACATGGAAATAATTTACTACGGTAAAGTCTCTGGTATATGAAAGCCACGGGTATTAGCTTTTCGTAAAGTGGTAAAAAGTTTACATTTGCACCAAATTTCATTGAATAATTCAACTATTTGTCAATAATGATTTTAATCTTAATTTGAACCAATTTTAATCTAGATTTGAACTACTGGCGGCAGCAGCTCGAGCAATTCCCACAACAGCCAATTTCATTCTGAACAACTAAAAATCACATGGATCTGCTAATTCTCATAACTATTTTTCATTAGGCAGTGGCATTTCAGCTCAGAATGTTCGGAATTCTTCAGGAATTTGGAAACTAAATTTGGAATTTTTCACCTCTCAAGAGTAAACAAAGCAGCCACTAGCGCAGTCTGCAGGCCAACACTGGAAGCTCGCCCCCATTCACTAGTTCAAATCTAGATTACAAATGGTTCAATTCAAGATAAGATTCTCCAAGTAATAAATACATAAATTTGATAATTTTATGACAAATAATGTGGAATATTATTCGGTTGGTCGATTCTACGATGAAGTTGCTTTCAATCAACGTATTCGCTAATTGCGTGTGATATAGCATTGGGCAAATCTGGCTGAGACATCGATTTTTGTGAATCAATTCGCATCGGATCAGCAGAATCGAATCACCGATTTATTCGAATGCTTTGAATCGATGTTTTCACATCGATTCGATAGCATAAAATATTACAAAACATTAAAATGATTCGTTTGCTGCATGTAGTATGCTCATGGTATGTTTTATTTGTCTAAATAAATTCAATATCAAAATTTGAGATTGCATATCGAACATATCGCGACTCTGATTCGAAAATGAATATAACTAGGGACAATGGAAATTCGCGATTTCGCGGAAGCCGCGAAATCCGCGAAATTGGGCTATGGCCGCGAAACTTGAGAAATTCCGCGAAATACTGCGAAAATTGGTAGAATTGTTAAAATACCATACAAATTTCCATGATTTACAAATATTTTAGCATAAATTGATTGATAATTTTTAGCAGTGTAAAGTTATTTACGAGTTTATTGCCTTTTGAATATGTACTTGTTTAATACTTTCTATTAAATTTGTTACTTTTTTCGGTGAAGTTATGATTACGCCTCACAAAACCAAGTAAATAATTCATATGACATGCAAAATTTGGAGTTTTCTACAACAAAACGGTAAAAAATATGGGACCGCGAAATTGCTGCGAAATTCACAATATTAGTTCGCGAAATTTCAGAAATTTTGCCGCGAATTTCCATTGTCCCTAAATATAACGTTGAGACACTGCATTCTGGAAAAAAATGAAACTAATATTTTTGAATCGAAAGAAAAATCCTGACATTCCTGAGAACTCTGAGAAGTATTCCCATATAGTACTGGGATAAATTCCCGCATACTGCTGAGAGAAATACCCCCAGAATCTTTGAAGAGAATTCTGGAAGGAGTTCCTCTAGAATTATGAGAGAGATTTTTTCAGAATGCTGGAAATGAATCCTGAGCGACATTACCTAGAAGAGAAAGCAAGACTCTTCCGGTATTCTTTTAGGAATTATCTCTGAATTCTATTAAGGATTTTCCTAGATTTCTGAGAGAGAGATTACTCCATTTCTATGAGACGGATTGTCACAGAGTCCGAGAGGAATTCTCTCAGAATCCTGTGATTGGTTTCAGAATCCTCAGAGAAGCTTTCTCTTGGGATTCTCCCAAAATGTTCCAGAATCCTAAGAGAGACTATCCCAGAATCCTGAGAGGAATTCTGAGAGCGGTTCTTTCACATTTTAAAGATAAATTCATCTGCAATACTGAGAGAGATTCTCACAAAAAAAAAGATTTTGAGAATTCTAAGATGAATCCCCCAAGAAACTTAAATGAAATGACCCAGAATCCTGGAAAGGGTAGCTTAGAGCCCCAAAACGGATTACTCCAGAATCCTGAGAAAGGTTCCCTCAAAATACTAGGCAGGATTACCAAAGAAACCTGAGATATACTCACCGACGAAATATACTCTCACAGAATTTTGGAAGATAGGATTTTCCCAGAATCCTGAGAAGAATTCATTCAGAATCCTTTTAAGTATTATCCCAGAATTCCCTTAAAATCCTGGGTGAAACCCTTTGGTACGCTGAGAATACCCGAAAGGTATTCCCCAGAATTCTACGAGTGATTCTACAGAATCCTGAGAGGGATCATAAGAGGGTTTCTTCCAGAGAGAAATATTTCTAGAAACCTAAGAGGGATTTTTCCGAAAGTCTGACAAGGATTCTCCCTGGAAGGGATTACAAAAACTTCTTGAATGGACTTCTCCAGCATCCTGAGAAGGATTCTCTGGAATTCTGAGAGGTATTCCCACACAAAACAGAAAAATTACCGCAGATTCCTGAAAGACATTCCCCCAGAATCTTTGAAAGAACTCGCCTAAACTCCTGAAAGGGGTTGTCCTAGAACTCTGGGAGGGATTCCCATGGTGATTTCTCTAGAATACTTTAAATTATGAAACCAGAACCTCAAGAGAATCTTCCCATAATCTTGTCTGGAATTTTCCCTGATAACTAAGAGGGATTCTCCCAGAATCCTGAAAGGGATTTCTGGGAGCAACTGCTCCAGAATACAGAAAACAGAACTCTACTGGGATTCTCATAGAATGCTGCGAAGGATTTCTTCCGAACCCT
The DNA here is from genome assembly GCF_035046485.1 of Aedes albopictus. Classification (NCBI taxonomy): domain Eukaryota; kingdom Metazoa; phylum Arthropoda; class Insecta; order Diptera; family Culicidae; genus Aedes; species Aedes albopictus. Next base: position 299,358,417 of record NC_085136.1, on the reverse strand, counting down.
AAAATCAATGCGAGGGATTCTCCAAAATCCAAACTTCTCTAGAGAATTCTGTCCAGAATCTCGTGAGAGATTCTTCAATAATTAATAATTCTGAAAGAAAGTGCCCCAGAGTCTTGAAAAATATGGCCCCAGAATTCCAAGGATTTCTCCAGAATCATGAGACAAATTCCCCAAAATCATGAGAGAATTTCCCCAGATTATTGACGGGGATTATCCCAGAAAGCCGAATTTGCAGAGAATCTTGGGAAGAGTACCCGCAGAATACTTAGTGATATTCCCCAAGAATCTTAAAAGGATCTTACGCAGAATCCTGAGAAGGGTACCACTTGAATCCTGTGTGAGATTTTCCCAGAATTCTAAGGAATATTCCCCCAGAACAGAATTATGAGAGGAATTTCGCCACAACTAGGAGAATGCTGAGTATGATTCCTCAAGAAGTCTGAGAGGAGTTCCTGTGAATGCTGAGAAAGATTTCCTCAGAATTCTGAGTGGGATCCTGAGGGTCTTCCAGAATCCGTAGAAGAATCAACCCAGATCGTCTAGTAATTTCTTAGAATTCTGAAAGGGATTTCACCCTTGGTAGGGAACCTTGGTAGGGAATACCCCAAAATCCTGAAATGAATGCTCTTAGAATCCAGAGATTCCCTAGAATTCTGATAGGTATTCCCATATAATACTGCTGAGAAAAATTCCTCCAGACTCTTCCATAATTCTGAGAATTCCTCTAAAATTCTATGAGATTCCTTCAAAATGCTGAAAATTATCACACCAGCATCCTGAGAGACCTTATCCCAGAAAAGAGAGAAAGACTCTTTCAAAAGGAATTCTCCCTGAATTCTATTAGGGATTTCCCATGAAGCCTGGGAGATATTACTCCTGTTTTCTGAGATGGATTCTCTCAGATTCTTTAGAGGAATTCTTCCAGAATCCTGAAGGATTTCCTCAGATTCCCGAGATGGATTCTCCCTGAATCCTGAAAGAAGTTTTAGCTCGGGATTCTCCCAGAATGCTTAGATGAATATCCCCAGAACTCCCTGGAGGATTCTTCCAGAATCCTGAGAACGATTCTCCTGCAGTATTGAAAGGCATCCCATTAGAATCCGGAAAGAGATTGCCCCAGAACCCTGAGAAGGATCCTAAGAGGGGATCTTCAACATTATTAAGGAAAATTCGTCTAGAATCCTGAGAGGGATTCTCGAAAAAAAATGTACGGAATCCAGAGATGGACTGACCTAGAATCCTGAGAGGATGCGCTAGAATTCTGGAAAGGACTTTCTCGACCACAAGAAGGATTTCACCAGAATCCTTATAAAGATTCACTAAGAATCCTTGGAGGGATTGCCCAAGAAACCTGAGATATACAGGTATACCTCAATTTAGTGGACCCTCATAGACCTTTGATTTTATTTATGTACATTTTACCTCAATTTTATGTAAATTTTTTAATGGTTAAATTCTACAGTACATCCTATAAAAAAAAGAAATTTAATATTTTTGAATCGAAAGTAAAATCGAATGTAAAAAATCGATTCGGTCGATTTCGTGGGGCTTCAACATCTATTCAAAAAATCGATTGATCGGAACAAAAATATCGATGTTGCGAACATCGATTCAAAATTGCCCAACGCTAGTGATACAATGCGTGAGCTGTACAAGTGCACCGAAAATGTGCTTCCTCTGGAGGGGAAATGGGTGAAATCGCAGTGATTTTTCAATTACTTATTTTCAATGAAAAAACGCTTCATTCAATGCTTTAAAAGTCAATGCTACCAGATGATATTACGGAAAGCCATTTACCAACCTTTTGGGACAATATTTACCCAAAAAGTGTGTCATTTTAATGAATTTCGAAATGGTTCAAATTAAGATTGCAATTTGACTAGTTCAAAGCTAGATTTCTTACCCTATTCCATGGAAAACTTTCTGAAAGCCTGTCTGGAAGAATTTCTGAAGAAATTGTTGCGGATGTTTTTAAAGTTATCCATGCAGGAATTTCTAAAAAAAAATCATTCATTGTTTTCTAAAAGAATCTTCCGGAAAAATTCGTGAGCAGTTTCTAGATAAATTTCTGAAGGAACCCCTTAAAAAGTGTCTTTCTTCATGGATGAGAATTTAAAAAAAACATGCACGATTTTCCTTAACAATACAATACATCCTACACAGTTAAAAATGAGAAAATATACTTTTGCATATAAAAAGCCACGAATGATCCATTGATAACTTTACCATATTCCAAAGAAAAACATAAAGCAGTCATTTGGATTCATAAAACATTGTCGAAAGCTCCCTTCTTTCCGTAAAATTAAGCATTTAAAAATTACAGAATTTCATGACCCGCGCCATGAAATGGCTGAAACGATCCATTGAATGATCCTTAAAAAATAGGAAATGATTCCTTAAAAGATCGAAATGATTTATAGAAAATATAAAAATGATTCGTAGAAAATATGTAAACGATCCATAAAATATAGAAAATGATCCATAGAAAATAGGAAAACGATCCATAAAATAAGAAAAATGATCCATAAAATATAAAAAATGATCCATAAAATTTTGGGAACGATCCATAGTTTTTTCAAAATGATTCATAAAATTGGGGGAATGATCCATAAAAATATAGATCCAATAAAACCATGGACGACTTTTTCGTAAAATTTACACTGTGGGTTTATGGATCATTTCCTAAATTTTATGGATCATTTTTAAAATTTTATGGTTCATTTCCAAAATTTAATGGATCATTTTTTATGTTATATGGATCGTTCTCCTATTTTCTATGGATCATTTTCATTTTTTTATGGATCGCTTTCATATTTTCTATGGATCGTTTTCCTTTTATTTATGGATCATTTTCTATTTTTTTATGGATCGCTTCCAATTTTTTATGGATCACTCTAGGGATCGTTTCAACCATTTCAAGGAGCAGTTCAGGAAATTCTGAAATTTTTTAATGCTAAATTTTTCTTTTCGTACAATTCGGATCATTCGACAATGTTTCATGAAACCAAATGACTGCTTTATGATTTTCTGGTATGCTTCTATGGAATATTGTAAAGTTATCAATGGATCATTTAGCAATTTTCCATGGATAGTTTTATAAGTTTAACGGCGCAAACATTGGGCTGCCGTTAAAAAATGTTACATCATACAAAAAGACCTCCTCATATCGCACACATCTCTCAATCAGTTTATAAATTTACAGCTTGCTCTCAGTAGGAAGCTTGCATGCAATTGTATGGAAAAAAATCTTTGGAAGATTTCTCAAAAATCCCCGGAAGAATTTGTGAAGAATTTTCAATTGATTCTGTGGAGATATTTCTAAAGAAATATTAAGTGGAATTTCTGAAAAAAAAAATCCCTACATAAAATTCTGTAATATTCCTCGGAGGAATTTCTGAAGAAGTCGCTCAATATTTACTCATGGCACACGGATATTGTAGCGCGATAGTGGCATTCTGGAGGAATTTCTAAAATAATTCTGAAAAACATTCTAATAAAATTTCCGAATAAATCCTTGGAAGAGCTTTTGAAACAATTCGTAAAGAAATTCCTGGGAGCATTTCTGGAGAAATCCTTGGAGAAATTTCCATAGAAATTCCTGGAGGAATAGGAGAATAACTTTTTGAAAGTTTTTCTTAAAGCCCCGCGAAAGAATTTCTGAAATTTCAGAAAACTGCATAGGAATTTCTGAAGCAATCCATGCAAGATTTTCTCATAGATATTTTTTTTAATTTAGGAAGAAAATCTAGTGGAATTTCTGAAGAAATCCCTTAAATAGTTTCTGAACAATATCTAGAGTACATACTTCCCTGATGAAATTTCTGAAAGATGTTTTGCAAGATTTTTTGAAAAATCCCAGGAAGCATTTCCGATGAAAGTCCTTAAGGATTTTCTAAAAAAAATCATGGGAGCAATTTCTGAAAAAAAAATATCTAGAGGATTTTCTGAAAGAATTCCTGGATGTAGCTCTGAATGGATTTGGTTAAAATCTCAGAAGGATTTTCTGAAGAAATCAATGAAAAATGTTCTAAACGAACTATTTGCGAAATTTCAGGGAGAATCCCTAATGAAATTTCTGAAGGAATCCATGGTGAAATTTCTAACGTAATCTCTGAAGAACATCTAGAGCAAGCCATGAAGAAAATTTTCGAATGATTTTTTGAAAGATTTTTGAATGAATCCATTAAAAAAATTCTGCAGAAATTCTTGATGAAACTATCGAAGTGATCCCTGAAGAAATGTGAGAAAGACTTTTTGACAGATTTTTTAAAAAGAATTTCCTTTAGATACTGGAACGATTTTTTTTCAAAACGATTTTTTACACAATTGTTAATCACAAACATTGAAAAACGTTAGTTGGAATTTTTCTTTTATTTTATGAGGGCACTACAACTTTTGAAAAAAAATCTCATGTGTCATTTCCTTATCCCCACACGAATGGAATAAAATACCAAATTTCATTCAGTTTTTCAGCCCTGTGCCCAGGTTTTGTTTGAAATTGTGAGAATGCTAAATTATCATTTATTTGCATGGACAATAGGGGTTCTATTTTTTCTTAAATCACGTAACCGTTTATAAAGAACTACAAAACTATAGATGTGCCAAAAAACTTTTTCGAAGACCGAAAACTGATCAGACGCCTGTGAGAAAATTACAACAAACATAGGGTTTTTACCCTATTCCATTGGCGTAGCAAGGATTTTTTTCTGGAGGGGGCCCAGGGGGCTGACTTGTTATGACTTTTAAGCGGGATGGGCGCCCGACATGTGAATATGCAAATCGGCATTGCAGTTTTGAGGAATCAAAATGACTGTTTTAGATTTGTTCATAGTTTCGTAAAGTATATGAGTGTCAATAATTCCTGCAAGATTTTTCTCCATAGCTTGTTGCAGCGATTCCATCATGGATTCCTTAAGAGACTCCTTCAAGAATTCACCCAGACATATCTTCGAGGATTTGTCCTGGGATATCTTTAGTGGTTCCTCCTCTTTGGGGTTTCCTTCAGGAATTTCTCCAGAGATCCTTCAAGGTATTTCTTCAGAGATATCTACAGGGATTTCTCCATATATTCCTTCCAGAATTCCGCTAGAGATTGCTCCAACAATTCCATCTGGAATGATTCGAAGTATTTTTGCAGGAATTTATTTAAAAAATTCTTTCAGAAAATTATACCAGCGATTATTCAAAAATAATCCAGGAGTTGCTTAAAACATTTGTACAAAAAAATCAGGGGTCCATACAAGTATTCCTTCAATAATTCGTCCAGAAATTACTACAGACACGGATTTCTTCAGATTTTTTTCCAGGGATTCCTACAAAAATGCTTCCAGGAATTCGCTAAGAAAGCTTTCCTGAGATTCCCTAAGGAATTCCTCATGGGATATCTTTAGAAATTTCTCCAAGAATTCCTGCAGGGAATCACCCGCGAATTCCTTCTATAATTCTTTCAGGAACAACTACCGGGATTATTTTAAAAATGCCTGCATGAACACTTCTTGGGATTTCAGGATTTCCTCAGGAATTTCAGCAATTTTCTGAGATTTCCTCAGAAACTCCTTCTGGAATTCCCTCAGAAATTGAACTTTGTATTTCTTCCTTTGAATTCTTCCTGGGATTCCTCCGGGAATTCCTCAAGGGACTCCTTCGAGAACTGCTCAAGGGATTTCTCCAAAAATTCCTCTAGGAATTCTTCCAGGATTCCTCTGAGAATTCCTGCATGGATTCCTCAAAAAAAATTCTACAGGAATTCGTCCAGGAATTCCTCTAGAGATTCCTCTAGGGATTCCTCCAGAAATTCCACCAGGGATTCCTCCTGCAATTGTTCCAGTGAGTTTTTAATGAAATTCTCCAGGAATTCCTCCAAGGATTGCTAATAGAATTTATGCAGAGATTTCTCCAGATATTCCTACAGGCATGTCTCCAGGCATTCCCCCAGGAGTTCCTCCAAGGATTTCTATAGGGATTCCTCCAGAATTATCCCAGGAATCCCTACAGGAATTCCTTCAGAAATAATTATCGCAGTTCTTCCAGGAATTTCTCCAGGAAATCCTCCAGGGATTCCATAAGAAACTTCCCCAGGAATTTCTCACAGAATTAGTCCAGGAATTACTCTAAGAATTCCTCCAGGGATTCCTGCATAAATTCCTCTAGGAATTTCTTCAAGGATTTCTTCAGGAATTATTCCAAGTATTCCTCCAGGCATTCCTTAAGGATTTCATTCAAGCATTTTTCCGTGAACTCCTCCAGGAATTCCACCAAGAATTTCTGCAGGAATTACCCCAGGTAAATTCAGAAATTTCTTCTGGAAATTTTTCAGGCATTCATCAGGAAATTTTACCAGGAATTTCTTCTGCAGGGATTCCTCTAGAGATTCCGCCAGGAATTTTTTCATGGATCCTCCAAAAATTGCCCCAGGAATACACCAGAAATTCTTCAGGGATTCCTCTGAGGATTCTTCCAGAGATTCCTCCAGGAATTCCTCCGATGATTCCCCTAGTATTTCCTCCAGAAATTCCTCCAAGAATTCCTCCTGGAATTGCTCCAGAAATTGCTCTAGCAATTCCTCCTGGAATTCCTCCAGATATTCATCAGGAAATTCCTCTAGGAATTTCTTCAGAACAATCTCCAGGGATTCCTTCCAAAACTCCTTTAGAGATTCCTCCAGGAAATAATTCAAGGATTCATCCAGGAATTTCCCCAAGAATTCCTCTAGGGATTTCTCCAGGAATTCCTCCTAAGATTCCACCATGATTTTGTCCAGAAGTTCCTCCAAAAAATCCTCCTGGGTTTCCGAATGAAATCTGTCCAGAAGTTGCCCCCGGCATTCCTCCTGAGGTTTCTCCAAAAATTGCTTAAGGGATTCCTCAAGGGTTTTTCCAAGAATTCCCACAGGGATTTTTCAAGAATTTCTCTAGAAAATTCCCTGAAGATTCCTCCAGGAACTCATCAAGAGGTATCTTCAGCAGGAATTCCTTGAAAAATTCCTCCAGACATTGATCCTGGAGTTCCTCCAGGAATTTCTACGGATATTACTACCGCAATTTCCTTCAGAAATTCCCCCAGAAATTTCTCCCGGATTCCAGGAATTACTCCAAGAATTCCTCCTAGCATTCCTGCATGAACTCCTCCTGAGATTCCTCTAGGAATTCCTTCAAAGATTTATTTAGAAATTCTCCAGGGATTCCTTCAGGAATTACCCCAGAAATTTCTCCTGGACTTATTTCAGATATTCCTCCAGGCATTTCTCGAGGAACTTCTCTAGAAATTCCACCAAGAATTCCTTCAGGAATTGGTCCAGGAATTCCTCTGCGATTTTGTTTTTTAGAAATTCCTACAGCAATTCATCCTGGAATTTCTGCAGGAAATCCTCCAAGGATTCCTTCAGAAATTATTTCAGGAATTTCTGCAGGATTTCCTCCAGGATTTTTTCCAGGGATTTCTCCGGAAATCCTTCCATGGTTTCCTCCAGGAATTCATCCACGAATTTCTTCCAAAGGGATTCCTCTAGAAATTATTACACAGATGTTTCTCCAATGATTCCTCTGGGGATTTCACCAGGAATTCTTCCTAGGTTTCTGACAGGAATTTGTCCAGAAGTTCCTCCAGACATTCTCCCTGAGGATTCTCTAGAAATTGCTCCAGGGATTCCTCCAGGGATTTTTTCCTAGAATTCCCAAAGGGATTCTTCCAAGAGATTCTGTAGAAATATCTCTAAGGATTCCTTCTGGAATTTCCCAAAAGGGTTCTTCTGAAATTTCTCCAGAGAGTCCAAGAATTCTTCTAGGGAATCATCCAGGAATTCATCCAGGGATTCCTTCAGGATATCTTCCAGGGTTTGCTCCAGGAATTCAAACAGAAATTTCTCCAGGGAGTCCTCAAGGAATTTCTCCTGGAATTCTTCCAGGGATTCTTCCAGATATTCCTGCATGAATTCCTCCAGGAATTCCTCCACGGATTAATCCAGGAATTCTTCCAGGGATTTTTATAGGAATTCATCCGTTAATTCCTCCAGGGATTGCTATAGGAATTCATCGAGGGATTGCTCCGGGATTTTTTCTAGAGATCCCTCCCAGAATTCCTCTAAAGGTTTCATCAGGAATTCATCTAGGAATTTATCCAGAGGCTCCACCAGGGATTTGTCCAGAATTTCCTCCAGATATTCATCTAGGAATAGCTACAAGGATTTCTCTAGGAATTCCTTCTGTGATTTCTCAAAGAATTTCTCTTGGGATTCCTCCAGGAATTCGTCCAGAAATTCCTCAAAGGATCCATTCATGAATTTTTCTAGTAATTCTTACAGGGATTCCTGATGCGGTTTCTAAGGATTCCTCCAGGAATGTATCCAGGGATTCCTCGAGGCATACTTTCAGAAATTCATTCAGGGATTCCTACAGTATGTACTCCAGACATACCTACAGGAATTCCTCTATGGATTTTTCCAAGAATTCCGTCAGGGATTACTCCGGGAATTCCTGTAGTGATTCCTTCAGAAATTCCTCTCGGGATCTTTTAAAAAATTTATTCAGGGGTTCGTTTAAAAATTTCAGTAACCCGGCAATCATTTTTTCCAGGGAATCACCCAAGATTTTTTTTTCCAGGATTTCCTGAAGAGTTTTTGAATTACTTGAAGGATTTCTAGAGGAATTGCTCCAGCGATTTGTATTGGAATTCTTTAATAAAATTTTAGAGAGATACAGTAGCAAGGAAATTCTCCAAGAAGTCATCCAGGTATTCTTTCAAATTTATCTCCAAGAAATCTCTAAGGAGTTCATCCACATATTTATTCAGGAATCCATCCATGAATTTCTTCAAGAATACTTCCTGCAGTTCCTGCACAGTAGTTTTCTCTTAAAGTCGTCCTGCGATTCTTTCGGAAATATATCCTGTGATTCTGACACAGTCACTGTAACTATCTTTAAATATATAAGTACTTACATGCTAGAAGCGCTTTCGGACATTTCTCCAGGTAATCCTTCAGGAATTCATCCAGAGAAGATTATTTCGGAATTCCCCCAGGAACTAACCAGAAATTCCTCTCGGGGAATTCTAGGATTTTTCTCATAATTTTGTTTACATGTTGTGCCGGGAATAGGGTAAAAACCCCTATTACCTAAATTCACAACAAAACGACCGTTTTCGTTCGCTTCTTTCATCTGTATCAGATACCTTATTGCGTGATCTTGTTGTTAACAGTGATTGCTGTGAAGATTTTCTGTCGGAAAATTGATTTTGAACGAGTTTACTGCACCTAGTCCAGCACCAATTCTCGGCACCAGTGCCGAACTTCCAGCAAAATCAAATGGGAAATCACTTCGGCACCCATTTTTGTGCTGCCGAAGTGCATCCGTCTACGTGTAATATTTGTTTTGAGCACTTGTGCGGCTTCAGAGTGAAAGTGTAGCTCATTGACTGTGGATCCCGTTGCGAAAAGGTTGCGGGAGATGATAACCTACGAAAGGGCGTTTGGAAAATATGCGGCAAGTGATATTTTGATTTGTTTTTCAGTGAGGTGCCGGGAATTGACCCGGGTGCCCAAGTAGTTCGAAACCCTATGCATTTTTTTATTTTTTGCGCCCTATGAGGCACATTCTACCAGATTTTCATCACTCAGTCAAACAAACAACTTTACATATCTCTAATTCAGTGAAAAACATCATTCCCATCACGTTCATCTTTTCACGTAGGCCAGATAATCCTTCCCCTCATATATGTAGCTCCATATTATCTTAGTTTCTCGAAGAAAAATGTAACAAATCACGCAAACCACTGACCACTCAGACAGTTTTATGAGCAAGCAGAAGCCATTAAGTGTTCCTAATTTTACAACCCGCCAGTGAAAAACACAAACCAATTCAAGGCCGAAGGGCTTAAGCCACTTCAAGGTCTGTTTATACAGCGTACGAAAGGAATACATGAAAAGCGTCCGGTGAGGGGTAAGAGCAATTAAACGTGCGCTGTATCGGTGAAGCGCGCATACTTTCGATACGCAATTTCCTTGTACAAGATAGGTTGGTAGGTAGTTAAAGAACAGAAATTGTTGACTGGATATCCTCCGAAATCTAGATTCAAAACATTTCGCCTCTTTTTTTATCCGCTTTCAACCGGTGATAGAGTCAACAGTCCGTGCACAATCCGTGTCCGGCTGAGTTTGCCGCAGAACCACTGAAGAAGAGTGGCATCCGTTTACAAAGTCACGGACAAACAACGCGATGCGATGTAACGATATGTGGGAGGATATCTGATTGCGGGGGAAGCGGCGCGGTGTATTACTACGCAATTGTAACCCGGCCCGTATAGTGGTTGTACGGACGACCGAGCACGCTAGCCAAGCAGATGTGCAGGACTTCTGTACATTCTGATGGTGCTGCTGCTGCGTAGACAGTCCCAAACAGATCCGTTCTGTTTGGGAAAACAAATTTATAAAACAAAACGGCGTTGTTTATGACTTCCAGCTGTTGTTGGCTGGTTGGTGAGTGGGTGCGCTTTGCTTGGATGGATAGTCTCGTGAGTAATCCAAATTCCAAATTATACGCTCATCATGCGTAATACGTATGGCTATCCACATATGGCCAGAGCAAACCCCCTATGGTGGGCTGTTTGTGATAAGGGCGGATTGGATTCGAATGGGGGGCTTGTGGGGGAATGTTATGATGATAATAACGGTTATTAGCGGTGTGATAGGATTTTTTGGAAGTGCGGTCATGACATTGATAAGCTGATAGAGATATCAACGCACGATACCATACGGGAAATATTTGTGTCTTCAAAACACAGTGACACAAGAATCACGGAAAGGGATTTTACTAGGTGTCTTGGATAATACGATCAACTTTCATTCGTTGATTCATTGGGCTTCAAGGTGGAGTCCGTCGGGCTTCCAGATTGATTTATCTGGTTTTCCAAACGGAGTAGTTTGAACTTTCATATGATGTTCTCTAAGCTTTCAGTCAGATTTCAATGGGCGTCCAGACGAAGTATCCTGGGCTTTAAGGCGGAGTCCTCTGGATGTCTAGACGAAGTCCTGTGTAATTCCAGGCGGAGGTCTCCAGGCTTCTAAATGGATTCCTTTTGGGCTTCCAGTTGGAGTTCTATAGGCGTCCATACTGAGTATGCTAAACTTTCATACGGAGTCCTGTGGACGTCCAGTTAGAATTCTGTAAACTTTCAGACAGAGTTCTCCTAGCTTTCAGACGAAGCCCTCTGGGTTTTCACACGGAGTCCTCTGAGCGTCCAGACGAGGTCCTCTTGACTTCCAGACGAAGTCCTCTGGCTTTTCAGACGGGGTCCTCCGGGCTTCCAGACAAAGTTCTCTGGGCTTCCAGGCGGAGTCCTCTGGACTAACCAGACAAAATTGTCCAGGCTATCTGATACAACTCCCTGGTTTCCCAAGCGGAGTCCTCTGCACTTCCATTTTAAGTCCTTGATCCTTCCAAACGGAAACTTTTAGGCTTTTAGTCGGAGACGGAAAAATCTCTGTCTGGAAGCCCACAAGACGGATTGTTCTGGGCTTTCAGACAAAGTCCTCTAGGCGTTCAGATGAAGTGTTCTGGCCTTCCAGCCAGAGTTCTCTGGACTTCCAGTGGAAGTATTCTGAGCTCGAGGTTGCCTGGTTGAGTTTTCGAAAACGGAGCCCTCTGGGCTTCCAGTCGGAGTTATGTGGGCTTCCAGATGATGTATTCTGGGCTGCCAAACGAGGTCCTCTGGGCAACCAGACGAAATCTTCTTGGATTCCAGACAGAGTCCTCTGTGCTTTTAGACGGAGTTCTTTGGGTTTTACGACGAATTCATCTGAGCCAGACGAAGTCCACTGGACTTCCAGGCGGAGTCCTCTGGGCTTCTAAACGGAGTCCTCGGGAATAACCAGACGAATACCTCCAGGATTCCAGATGGCACTGCCTGGTTTTTCGAAATGGAATCTTCTGGATTTCCATATGATGTCCTCGGAGCTTCTAGACGGACTCTTCTGAGCATCCAGTTAGAGTTCTATGGGCTTCCAGACGGAGTCTTCTGAGCGTTCAGACGCAGTCTTCTTTGCTTTTACACGTAGCCCTCTGGGCTTCTAGAGAAATTCTTCTGGGCTTCCAGACAAAGACCTCTGGTCTTCCAGGCAAAGTTGTCCGTTTATGCAGGCTTCCAGACGGGGTACTTTGAACTTCCAGACGAAGTCCTCTGGGTGACCAGAAGTCTTCTTGGCTATCAGAGGGGGACTATTCAAACGGAGTACTCTGGGATTCCAAGCGTAGTGCTCTACTCTTCTGAACGAAGTATTCTGTGCTTTCAGACGGCGTCCTCTGGGCTTTCATACGAAGTCCTCTGGGTGCTCAGACAAAGTCCTCTGGGCTTCCAGACAGAGCTCTCTGGGATTTCAGATGGAGTGCTGTAAGCATTCATTCGGAGTCCTCTGAGTGTCCAGACAAAGTTCTCTGGGCTTCCAGGCGAAGTCTTCTGGGCTTCTAAACGAAGTCCTCTGAATTTCCAGTCGGAGTTATGTGGACTTCAAAACGTAGAATTCTGACCGTTCTTGGCTTCTGGACGCAGTCCTCTGGGCTTTTAGACGGAATCCTTTAGGCTCGCAGCCGAAATCCTATGAGTATCTAGATGAATTGCTCAGGGCTTTCAGATGGAGTTCTCTTTTTTTAACCCTCCTTTTGCATCACGTTGGCAGCTGCTCGCTGACGTAGCGTACGGTTTGGGTCAAAAAATTACCCTAATGCCAAAGGAGGGTTAAACAGAGTACTGTGGACTTCCATGTGATGTCCTCGGGGCTTCCATACGAAATATTCTGGGCTTCCAATCGAAGTTTTGTGGGCTTCCAGATGGAATATCCTGAAGTACCAGATGGAACCCCATGGGACTTCAGACGAGGTTCTCTGAGTTCCCTGGCTTTCAGGCAAAGCCCTACGGACTTCCCAACGAAGTTTTTTGGGTTTCCAGACAAAGCCTGCTAGGCTACTAGGCGATGCTTATTGGTCTTCCAGACGAATTATTCATAGGTGTCCTCTGGGACAACCGAAAGCTCTCTGGGCTTTCAAATCGAGTCCTCTGTTTTCATATGGAATCTAAGGACTTTAAAATGGACTATCAAACAGTCTACCCGACATCTCTATGAAGTTTTCTTTATTTTCAGGTGAAGTGCTCTGGGCATCCAGACGTATTTCTGTGGGTTTCGAGATGAAATCCAATGAGATTTTAGAATAAGTCCTCTTCCGGGTATCTTACTGCTGTTTTCAGGGCTTCCAGACGAAGGCTTCTGGGCTTCAAGGTGGAGGTCTCCGAGCTTTCCGACGACGGGGTTCTCTGGACTTCCAGACGAAGTGCTCGGAGCTTTCCGACGGAGTTCTCTGGATATCCAGATTGAGTCCACTAGGCTGTCAAAAGTAGAGATGGGCAATCAGATCCGGATCCGTTCAAAAGATTCGTATCAGTAAAGTGAGTGAGTGAGCCGTGAATCTTTTACAGAGAGAGCCGGGTCACTAGTTTACATGCTTCTTTGAGAAAGAGCCCTAAAGAACCGATAGGCTCTCTTTGTTTTGCTCTGGTTCATTTCCAAAACACAGTTCTTCGAAACGTTTTTTTTTATCGCGCCGAGCAGTTGTCCAGTTCCCTCCCCCTGGCCATGCAGCCGCAAACAACGCACACGATCTCTCGCTCTCAGTTCAAGCGGGAGAGCAGTACCGGCAGTCCGGACAAAGCTGATCCGAACCCGAACACGAACTCACACATTCGCCTTGACGGAGGCTCTCTGAGAGAATTGCGCTTGCGTGAAAACAATTTTTTTTAACATGGGAAAGGATAGGAGCTGCATTTTCAAATGCTTCTAATTCACAATACGCGCGACGTGAGACGAAACATAACACTTATAGTTCTTACAATCGTCAAGATATTAAAAATTACCTTTCGTCGACCGGTTTCGGGCGCGATGTCGCCCATCAACAGGACAATGTCCGACTGATTGCCTTCAGTTTTCGTACGATGTTCGTACACGTCCGAAGAGAAGAGATGCTACTGGGGAGTCGTGTCTACCAGACTAAAAAGACACGACGCAATGGGCGGGTCGTCTTCATTCATCAACGGCCTTCGTGTGTTGCTGATGAACATTAGTCCTGTTCAACGACGTAGGTTGAACTTGCTCGAACTTGCTCCATCCCGCTCTTTCTCATTTGTTGACAAATGGGTATGAGTAGGATGCAGCAACTTCGAGTAAGTTCAACCTACGTCGTTGAACAGGACTATTGACTCCCAAGCGTTTAAGTGTAACGTTTTTCTTACGCTTTTGACGAGTTTGGCATTATTCCAATCAATTTCATGTTGGGAGTCTACTGTATGCGCTGCCACGCTGGATTCGGTTGCTTTGGAAGACTGGACAGCATTTTTGTGCTCTTTTAAACGGACCTTTACTTTCCGGCGAGTTTGGCCAATGTAAACTGCCGGGCAGTCCTTACATGGTATCTCGTATATTCCGGATTGTTCATCCGGCGGTACCTTGTCCTTAAGGTTGCATAAAAGGTCACGTAAGGTCTTGTCGCTCTTATGCACAACGTGTAGATTTTGTCGGCGAAGGGCTGTTTTTATTTGGTTGGTTATCCTGGGGTAAAACGGCAAGCTAATTCTTCTGGTTTCTTCTGGGTTCTGTTGAAGGGTGGTAATGCTCCTGCGGTGGTTTTTCCGTTTGTGCTTCTTCAAAATTTTGTTCACAAAAGGCCTGTCGTATCCGTTCACCTCAGCTGCTGTATACACACGACTTTTTTCTTCTTCAAACTCGTCGCGCTCCATGGGTATATTGTACAGCCGGTGTGCCATGGAGTGAAAAGCAGCTTGCTTCTGAGCTCCAAAGTGATTGGAGTCAGATGTAATATACCTATCCGTTGATGTGGGTTTGCGGTATATACCGAACTTCAACGTGTCGTCTTCCTTTCTGGTGATCAATAAATCGAGAAACGGTAGGCTCCCTTCCACTTCTCTCTCTACAGTAAAATTGATTGTGTTGTGTTGTGAATTTAGCATCGCCAGAGTCTGCTCGAGGTAACGCTCCTTCACCGGGGCGAAAACATCATCTACATATCGCCACCAGATTCTCGGAAACAGTTTTTTCTTCTGAGCGTCATCCTCGAAGTCGCTCATGAAGAGGTCAGCAAGCAGTGGGGACAACTTGCTACCCATGCTAAGTCCAAACGTCTGTTTATAAAACTTTCCCCTGAAGGTGAAAAAGTTTTGATTCATGCATACCTGAGCTACGGATAGATATGCCTCTATATGGTTGGGTGGAGCACGGCTGCGTTCTAGATGTCGGCGTAGGCTGTGCAGGGCTTCGGTGACGGGTACGCTGGGAAACAATGCGGCGACATCAAACGAAACTAAAATTTCCCCCCTCCGCAATTTGAAACCCTCCAATCTCTTCACCAAATCGATCGAGTTTTTCACACTTTTCCCATGCCTAACAGGGTACTTCTTCATCTCATTCACCAGCCAAGCTGCCAGTTTTTCCGTGGGGGTGCGGATGTTGGAGGAAATGGGTCGCATTCCAATGGGATCTTTGTGAATCTTCGGTAGACAGTATAAAGATGCCACCGTTGGATTCGGAACATGAAACTTTCTTTCAAGTTTCTCGTCGCCCATCAGATGAGCCACAGTCTGTCGCGTATGATTTACTTCCTCAATCATTTTGTTGAGAGGATCTTTGGTTTTGCCGTTTTTGAATTTATATTCCTCATACGGACCGGCACTGATCATTGCATGGACTCTCGAATCATAGTCTTCTCGATCCATTACAACCACAGCATTCCCCTTATCTGCTCGGGAATATACCACGTCACGGGCTTTCAGCTGCCGAATTGTGCACCAAGTATCGAAATTTGGGCACTTAGCGTTCTCCCTTTTGCTTGCCGTTCGCAAAAGGCATTGCTTCACGCTGTGGCGAGTAGCTGATTTAGCAGTGTGGTTATCGTATTGGATGGCGCTTTCAATGTTATTGACTATATCGGCAAGGGGAGCGCATTGAGGAGAAACAGCGAAATTCAACCCTTTGTTGAGCAGATCCAGCTCTGCTTGTGTAAACACGGTGGACGAGAGATTTACCACAAAATTTTCGATGTTCTGTGGTAATCGTCTCGTTCTCGGTATCTGCGTGCTTTCGAGGGAGCGTAACTTTCGGTGATGTCGTTGTTTGGTATCACGCACTTGTTTTGGTAGATTACGGGTTACACTATACAACGCTTCTTGCCAACACACTTTATTTTCTTCTTCACATCTACGCACGACACACTCGGTTATTGTGTGGAATTCCACTTGCTGTAGCAGTTGCAAATGGAGTGGGTATAACTGCTCTTCCACTTCCGATAATAACCTATGTTTACACCGGATTTCTTCAATTAACCAGATCTGTTTTGCCTTTTCTGTAGCTCTTCCACTTGCTTCACTGTTAATTGATGGTTTTACTTGGATAAACTTTGGCATAAGGCCTTTTCTTTTGCAACGGGTAAGGAACTGGATATGTAGTTGCAGCATTCTCTTCTTCGCAATCAATCGGCCATAAAGGCGAAAGCACTTGGAGGTTGTAGCCTGCATTTCACTATCAAATTTTCGTGATTTGTGCCAACGTAAGAACAGTAACGACATTCACAATACGCGCGACGTGAGACGAAACATAACACTTATAGTTCTTACAATCGTCAAGATATTAAAAATTACCTTTCGTCGACCGGTTTCGGGCGCGATGTCGCCCATCAACAGGACAATGAACGGCAAGCAAAAGGGAGAACGCTAAGTGCCCAAATTTCGATACTTGGTGCACAATTCGGCAGCTGAAAGCCCGTGACGTGGTATATTCCCGAGCAGATAAGGGGAATGCTGTGGTTGTAATGGATCGAGAAGACTATGATTCGAGAGTCCATGCAATGATCAGTGCCGGTCCGTATGAGGAATATAAATTCAAAAACGGCAAAACCAAAGATCCTCTCAACAAAATGATTGAGGAAGTAAATCATACGCGACAGACTGTGGCTCATCTGATGGGCGACGAGAAACTTGAAAGAAAGTTTCATGTTCCGAATCCAACGGTGGCATCTTTATACTGTCTACCGAAGATTCACAAAGATCCCATTGGAATGCGACCCATTTCCTCCAACATCCGCACCCCCACGGAAAAACTGGCAGCTTGGCTGGTGAATGAGATGAAGAAGTACCCTGTTAGGCATGGGAAAAGTGTGAAAAACTCGATCGATTTGGTGAAGAGATTGGAGGGTTTCAAATTGCGGAGGGGGGAAATTTTAGTTTCGTTTGATGTCGCCGCATTGTTTCCCAGCGTACCCGTCACCGAAGCCCTGCACAGCCTACGCCGACATCTAGAACGCAGCCGTGCTCCACCCAACCATATAGAGGCATATCTATCCGTAGCTCAGGTATGCATGAATCAAAACTTTTTCACCTTCAGGGGAAAGTTTTATAAACAGACGTTTGGACTTAGCATGGGTAGCAAGTTGTCCCCACTGCTTGCTGACCTCTTCATGAGCGACTTCGAGGATGACGCTCAGAAGAAAAAACTGTTTCCAAGAATCTGGTGGCGATATGTAGATGATGTTTTCGCCCCGGTGAAGGAGCGTTACCTCGAGCAGACTCTGGCGATGCTAAATTCACAACACAACACAATCAATTTTACTGTAGAGAGAGAAGTGGAAGGGAGCCTACCGTTTCTCGATTTATTGATCACCAGAAAGGAAGACGACACGTTGAAGTTCGGTATATACCGCAAACCCACATCAACGGATAGGTATATTACATCTGACTCCAATCACTTTGGAGCTCAGAAGCAAGCTGCTTTTCACTCCATGGCACACCGGCTGTACAATATACCCATGGAGCGCGACGAGTTTGAAGAAGAAAAAAGTCGTGTGTATACAGCAGCTGAGGTGAACGGATACGACAGGCCTTTTGTGAACAAAATTTTGAAGAAGCACAAACGGAAAAACCACCGCAGGAGCATTACCACCCTTCAACAGAACCCAGAAGAAACCAGAAGAATTAGCTTGCCGTTTTACCCCAGGATAACCAACCAAATAAAAACAGCCCTTCGCCGACAAAATCTACACGTTGTGCATAAGAGCGACAAGACCTTACGTGACCTTTTATGCAACCTTAAGGACAAGGTACCGCCGGATGAACAATCCGGAATATACGAGATACCATGTAAGGACTGCCCGGCAGTTTACATTGGCCAAACTCGCCGGAAAGTAAAGGTCCGTTTAAAAGAGCACAAAAATGCTGTCCAGTCTTCCAAAGCAACCGAATCCAGCGTGGCAGCGCATACAGTAGACTCCCAACATGAAATTGATTGGAATAATGCCAAACTCGTCAAAAGCGTAAGAAAAACGTTACACTTAAACGCTTGGGAGTCAATGTTCATCAGCAACACACGAAGGCCGTTGATGAATGAAGACGACCCGCCCATTGCGTCGTGTCTTTTTAGTCTGGTAGACACGACTCCCCAGTAGCATCTCTTCTCTTCGGACGTGTACGAACATCGTACGAAAACTGAAGGCAATCAGTCGGACATTGTCCTGTTGATGGGCGACATCGCGCCCGAAACCGGTCGACGAAAGGTAATTTTTAATATCTTGACGATTGTAAGAACTATAAGTGTTATGTTTCGTCTCACGTCGCGCGTATTGTGAATGTCGTTACTGTTCTTACGTTGGCACAAATCACGAAAATTTGATAGTGCTTCTAATTCTTTATAGAATTTTTTTCAAGCAAAACGTTCTTAATGTTATCGAATGAGATTTTGATACGCTATATTATAGACATAACATTGTGATTTAAAAACTTTTGTCTAAAACCAGTTATAATGTAGCTAATTGAAAGTATATTGCAAAACATTAACACTTTTTTCAATCTGAAGTCCCTAAAATATTTTAGAAGCATTTGAAAATGCAGCTCCTATCCTTTCCCATGTTAAAAAAAATGATTTCACGCACAGCGCAATTCTCTCAGAGAGCCTCCGTCAAGGCGAATTATCTCTTCTTTCGTTCGGTTCTTCAGCGGTATCCAGTATGTTGTGTGGTGCTGGCGCTGGAAGAGAGATAATGTGGGTACGTTATAACAGATCAAGTCAAGAGAATGAGTGTTGCTTGCTGTGTTTGAGAGAATAAACTGGAAGCAAGCAATCCCATTTCAGGCCAAACATTTGAATAGGTCCTATCTGCATTTGAGAGGCTCTCTTTGTTCACTTTCTCTTTCAATTATTGCAATGTAATGGTACACTTTTCAACTATTTTTGTAGTACAAATCAAAAGACGATTGTTTTGACCATCGTTCAATGCAAGGAGACAATCATAATACAAATAAACAGCTGGGATATTAACGAAAGAGAGGGAAACCAAAGAGAGCCTCTCTTCTGCAGATAGGACCTTTAGACATGTTTGACCTGATTTGGTTCGGTGAAGCTTGGTCATTCCATAACAGAGCCGCTGATCTGCTCAAAAGATCCGGTTCACTAATGTGATGGATCCGGTTCGGATCGAATCACTGAAGTGAGCTGTTTTGCCCACCTCTAGTCAAAAGTAGTTTTAAGAAGTCCTCCAGACGCCTACTTGACCAGATGGAATCTTAGAACTTCCATATTAAAAGAATACCTGTAATCGATCCTGTAATGCACTTTCAGTGTTTTGTGAATCACTCCCAAGATCAATGGAATACGACGAATCAATGTGCTGGATCATGTTCTAATCTAACGTCCGTCCTGTCTCCTATGCTTTCGGTTGTACTGACCTATCGCTGTATATCTGTCTCTAACATTCAGAATTCGATACTTCTTCAAAAACTGACACAAGAAACCGTGGATTAAAACTTTCCCCTTTCTCCATTGTTCCTCTTTGCAGATCTCCGAGTGCGCCAAATGGGGCGGAACAAACATGGGCGCCACCATAATCTACTTCGCCATGCAATCGCAGAAGCAGAAGGCCAACTCCCGATGAGCTGGCCGGAAGTTGTATCCCATTACTACTGCTGATGCTGCTTTGAATGAGAAGTGTGGAGAGAGCGCGCGCGAGAGAGAGTACTAGTCCTCGATTTTCTCGAGGCCAAGCCTCGGGATGTCGAGCCCTTAAAAAAGACGTGATTGTATTATATTTTTGTGTGTATAAATAGTCTTTATTCTAATGAGATTAAGTGATTCTGTTAATTGTACCGATGATGGTACATTAGGGTGTAAACTGTTGTAAAATTTACCACTAGAGATAAGAATAGCACAATCTACGTCGTTAGATTTACTACGCTGATGTTAGATACTAAGAGACCGTTTCTTGCAGTAAACATTGTAAATATTTTTGTAAAATATTGGATCCTAAATTTTAAGGGCTGCAATCAACACCTGTCATCGGAAAATTATCGTTTTCGTCCGGTACGTGATCGGATGTGACAGTTTTTGAAAGGTGGATGTGATGCAGCACCCTATGAAGATCGTGTAAGGCAGTTAAATGTGAAATATTTTCGCTAATTTTAGACGACAGCTTTCTGTGCCAAATTGTTATACCATACGTTAGAAAAGATCTAGCCAGTAAGACATGAAATCAACACTAATAAAGAATACATGAGTTATTACCAAACAAACATACACCCCCCTCTCATGCGGGACCCGAGTTCTTTCTAGTGATCACACCATGTAATTATTCTCC
Organism: Aedes albopictus; assembly: GCF_035046485.1. NCBI lineage: Eukaryota > Metazoa > Arthropoda > Insecta > Diptera > Culicidae > Aedes > Aedes albopictus. The sequence continues at coordinate 299,337,751 of NC_085136.1, read as the reverse complement.
TTTTTATTGTATATTTGTATAAGAAAAAAGATTTATTTCACATCGTCCCTTCGCAAAGCGACTGTATGTGTGTGGTGTGTGGATGTGTTCTTGGTTGTTGCAAGTAGAATAATGTCCGTCTGCGTTTTTTTTGCGAATCTCTAACTGTTTTGTGTATAATTCAATTCACGTTAGTTTACCATCCCCCAGTTTGAAAAATTGGATATCACCGAACGACTTTTAATAACTTTATTTTCTCTAACTGCGCGTTTGATTGAATATGTGTTTAAAATTCCACCAACTCAATTCTTTCTGTCCCTTATACAGTATAGAACGTTACAATAAACTTGCCAGATTGTATGATATCATCTTGCCTTATGATCATGTTTTCAGTTCGATTAAAACCGATGTGTGAATATTTTGTTTAACTAATTTTAACTGTAAGCTTAAACCTAACTGTTCTTAATTTAGAACTTACTCGAATTTGAATGCATTGTAATCATAATTTAAGGATCGAGTCAATCAAGTGTACCTATACATTTGCACTCGTTCTACTTAGACGTGGCACAAGCGTGTTTCCTGCTTAACATTCAATTCAATAACCCTCCGGAACTATTCGCATTGATTCAGCTTTCACGTTTCTCCTTCATCTAAAACTATTCGAGAACTCAACGAACATACAATGCGATACCAACGTGGCCCACTGATGCAGCGGGTTTATTTCTGGAGTATTATTCCTCGGTTTGGTCTCTCTATACCATTTTTTTTTTTGAACGACATCCCAATTCGGCTAATGATCTTGTTCACCCACATCACCTTGTTCAGATTATTCCTAGCCTTAGTTAGAAGAAGTTTAGAAAGTATTGATTGGTTGTATGTACATTGGAACGTAGGCGTACTTTCTGGTTATGCACATTTAGAACTGGGTTAAAACAAGTATCCGGGTGTCTTTCTTGCTTCTTTTGCAATAATTTGGCAGTTGTGTTTTGTTCGAGTGTGTATGGATGAGTTTGTGATTATGGATTTCAAAATTACAGAGGTTTAGACAGAGTATTTGAGATGTTCTTTTCAGTAACAGTAATTCCCATGATAAGTTTACGAAGTAAAATTGGCCTCCTCTTTAGTTTTAGTCTTCAGGTAGGGCGAAATCGGGACTGGCTTCATTCGGGGATTTGTCAATTGAGCTCATTTTACGAACTTAGTCAGGTGTGGCGTATTGGTGATTATAAATCAAATGCTCACTGTTCAGTAGCCCATTTTCTTTACGCTGACATTCAGATACGGTTGTCCTTCTGACTATTAAGGCTAATCATACTGAATATAATGACTAAACCCACTTAGCGAGTTCTCAATGTAGTTGAGAATCAACTGTTCAGTGGGTTTGGTCATTATATTGAGTATGGTCAACTATAACAATGACTTCAGCTAGGTTGAGGAGCGTCCCGAGCGTCTGTTCACCACGGAGATGCGGCTCAAACAGCGTCTAAACAGGCATCCAGCGGCTGAATATGAAAGCACCATCCAATAGAAGCTATACCTAAAATGGCAAGCCCATTACAGTGGTTAGGAGACGTTAGGTCAACAACCTACTGTCCCCGAATACACTAGTTTACAAAATAACACGAAAGTCGTGAACTTCTATTAACGACCAAAGTTTTTGAAGCATAATTTAGCGCTGATTTCGGAACCGTGCTTCAAAAAATTTAAAGTAGAACAGTTTTTGAGTTTTAGCTCAATATCGAGTTTTACAACTTTTTAAAATATGGAATTTAATAAAAATCAAATATCTTGCGTTTTGTTCAACCAATTTTAAATCTGTTTGCATGAATTGAAAGCTGAATATAATACCATTCGATCATCTGAATGCAGGTTTTGCGTCGGATTGATGAAATTCAAAATATTGGCGAGTATTGGAGACGATCTCCTTAAACTTTAGCAAATTTTCCAAAAATATATGAAGAAATGTATTTTTTTCAATGAGAAAAAAACAATTTAAAAAAAACATTCTCAACGTTTATTTGACTTTGTATCGTATCAACATTGTAGATTCAAACTTATGCGAATGTGGCTTATCGTATGAAGACATTGATCACATTATAATTAATTGTTCTCGGTTTATTGCACCGAGGAAGATATTATTTGATAGCCTAATTGCAGCAGGTTTTTCAATTCCTGTATCTATACGGGATGTTTTGGGCTTAAAAAATGAACATATATTGAAACTTTTGTTCAAATTTCTAAATGAGATTGCCTATTTTGTTTGATACTGTTCCCCTTTTTTGGTATTCTTTATTTTCAGCCTTGAAGATGCGTTTCTGATGACCCCCTGACCCCTCCCCCTCCCCCATTAGGATTTCTGGATTTCCGGAGACTCGTTTTACGATTTGGCATGCTGTCCTCTTTCAAGATAGCGGCTCCGTTATGGTTCATTGCCGTGTGAGCCTTTAGTTTAAAGTTATTTTTGTAATGTTATTTGAAAAGAAAAAGAGGTTTTGTGCCTCTTTGAGAAAGATTTCGTTTTTGAAATGTCGAAATCACTCAAAGGGGTTTTTCCCTCTTTCTAAATTTCAAGTTAAAATAAACAATAACAATAACAATAACGTTTATTTGACATATCATATGTAGGCGAGTTACAGTGAAAAATTCAGCTTAATCGGAGCATTGATTACGGAGAATGAGATGTGTGAAGTAAGCGACTTTGCTTAAAAATGGAACAAAAATCGATTTCAAATCATCAACCTTGTATGGAAAGTCGAAAAAAAATCCGCTCTACTGTAATTTTTTTCCTTCGCGTTTTCGAACTCAGGGCATGATTCTACACCAAAAACGATCATCAGCTTACCGAGTTCAAAAATGCTGTAAACTAGTGATATCAACAAACCAGCAGAGAAAAATATACATAGAACTAATTTAATGGCATCGACTTTTAGCACGAAACAACAACGGACAAGAATTGTAACATAGAATATTTCAACGTTAGCTCAGTAAGCAAACTGGCGCAACTCACCAGCGAGGCGCGGCGTATAAAGCTCGAAATCCAGGGACTAACTGCAGTTCGTTGGCCTAACTTGAAAAAAAAAAACATAAGCTACCGTCGGGACAGGCATTGCTATCCCGGGAGCGGTCGCGTCGTGTACTGAGTGATTCTTGTGAAAAAAACATGCTGACATGTCGATGACACTACTGCGCGAGGGTTATAGACCGGCATTCGAGGCGACAACGCTCCCCGACACTGAGGACGGTGTCTATGGTAGAAGAATACTACATATTCGAAAAAAAACATCAGTATCGCTAAGTCACCCAGCTAATGGAAGCTAAGGAAAGGTCTCCTTTTTCATTTTGTGCTAAGAGCGAAATGTTCTATCGGGGGTTGTTTTTCCATATAAATTTTGGGTGAACAGCGCCCAAAAAATGGGTAGTTCTCGGAAATTTGTTCTAGAAATCACAAAAAAAAAATAAAAAATTGTTCAAGACCCCCGGATAGAACATTTCCCTCTTAGCATCAAAAAAAAAAAGAAAGACCTTTAGCTTTCATTTTAAGGGTGACTTAGCGATACCAATTTTTTGTCGATAATGTTTTTTGTCCCGGACACCGCGGTAGGTGTTGGTTTCCTATTCACCGGCAACTCTTATCAAGTGGGAGTTGCTGGGGTTACTACCATATTCAGAACACGGGTTTGTAACCTCACGATAACCTAAAGTTACGCACCGATTGATGCTATCGAGCTACATGAAAAGGAGAACTTCCTCCAGTGAATTGAATGCTGTCGCGGATAAAGTGACTTCAGGATCTGTATAGGTGACTTATGCCGTTTTCCTTTATTATCCAGTTCCTCTTCTGCCTTCGTAGTGGTTCCGGAGAGACGTAGGGTATGGCGACCATGGAAATATGTTTAGTGGGTCTAGGAGAGAGTAGTCCTGACTTTTACTTTTTTGTAGAAGACGACCTTTAACCCCACACAACCTGGACATTCCTGTTCGGGTGTCTCTCGAGCAGATTTTTCCTCCATGGTGTAGAAGGGAAAAAAGACGAGACAAGCCTCCCCTACGATATCTTAAGACGCCTGAGAGGTGCAATGATGAATTCGAGGGTATCAGTTAAAGACGCTACCGGAGCAAGTCTCGCAGTGGTTGGCGACAAACTCATCACACGGGATGACTGGCGGGAACACTTTTGGTGATCCAAGCGCTATTCGAAGGAACCAGTTTCCTCCGGCACCTATGGAAGTTCTGTCACTTACCATCGAAGGACCAATCGGCAGCACAAGCGTCTTGAGGCTACCCACACTGAAGCTATAAGCTCAACCTGCGAGTCGGTCACCATCGTTTCGTCCCTCATTCTGGATTGGTCGGAACTCCTAAATCGAATCTTTCGCTAACGAGTCATGTCCCCTGTTTCCGGGAAGCTCGTTCGTCTACCATTCGAGAACCTTCCCAGAAATATGTATCTTCTTCGAGGCCCTTTAGGACGCTTCCCGCGATGGAATATTCCTGAACACCCCCAGAAGACGCTTCTCGTCTATTTCATCATCAAGGGCCATCTTGGAGTACCCAAAAGCAGTATCACTTCAAAATGAATCTTCAACCGGAACCACTTAGCTTGTCGAGGTCACACCCTGCTTAATTTCTGGAGTCCGTTCATCGATCGAATGATTCGAACAGGGAACCGACGCTAATTCATCCAGAGATATGCTTAGTAGAAATCCATGTAATGCAGAACGAGACCCCGGGGGTTCTCAGTTCTCAACAGATAACAGCGAAACACGTGATCGGGAAAGATCTTCCGCCATTTAGTGAGAATCCGACCGATTGGTCGCTATTTATAAGCAGTTGTCCAACTGTCGTGCGAGTATACTACACGATAAAATCCGACGAACTCCAGGACCGAGGTACGACCGGCCGGAGTCCATCTTGGGATTTGGCCTATGCAAAATAGGAACGTCCAGATGTTTTTATTCCGCCACAATCCCGAAGATCCTGTACAATTCTACGCAGTTGAGGTCACGATGTTCGGTTCCACTTGCTCACCATCATTGGCTCAGTTTGTTAAGAACGCGAATGCCGAGCAATACGAGTCCCACTACCCGAGTGCAGCCACCACTATTAGGGACCTCAATATGTAGACGACTACCTGGATAGTTTCAGAGCTGTCGAAGAGGCGATCCAGGTGGTGCACTAAAAAAATCGTTAAACTCGTTCAATCTAAGGGTAGTATCGAGATTCGGAACTTCCTCTCGAACAAAGCCAAAGTTCTGCGACAAACTGGACAGGACTTCCAGGAATCTAGGAATTTCTCCAGAAAACCCGTCAGGGATTCCTCAAGAAATTCGTCCAGGATTTTCGGGATTTTTTCAGGGATCCCTCCAGGTGTCCTTCCAGATTTTCCACCAGGAATAGCTGCAAGCATTCCTCCGAAAATTCCCCTAAGAATACCTCTATAAACTGCTTCAGGGATTTCTCCAAGGATTCCTCCAGGAATTATTTCGAGGATTTCTACAGCAATTCTTCCAAGAATTTCTTTTGAGATTTTTTCAAAAATTTCTTCAGTGATTTCTCCCAAAATTCCTCTAAAGATTCCTCCAGAAATTCCTGCAGGGATTCCTCCAACAATTTCTACAGGAATACCTACTGGACTTTCAAGAACTCCTCCAGGAATTCCTCCAGAAATAACCCTAGGATTTTTTTAGGAATTCCTCCAAGAATTGATACAGGACATCCTTCCGAAGTTATATCAACAATTCCTCTGCGAATTACTCCTAGAAATCCTCTAGGGATTCATTCAAAAATTCTTTCAGGAATTTCTTCAGGAATGCCTTCAGGAATATTTCAAAGATTCCTCCAGAGATTTCTTCAGAAATTCCTTCAGGAACTGCTTCAAAAATTCGTCCAAGAATTTCTCCAGGGATTTCCTCAGGGCTTTCCTCAGGGATTCCTCCAGGAAATCCTTACTGGATTCTTCCAGGAACTCCTCAAAGGATTCTTCCAGGAAATCCTCCTGATATTTATCAAGGGATTTTTTTTTTTCAGAATTTTCTCCAGGGATTCCTCCCAGATTTCTCCAGAAATTCCTCCAAGAATTACATCAGGAATTCCTCCAGGAATTGCTCCACGAATTTCTCAAGGGATTGCACTAGAAGCAATCCTCCAGGAATTCCTCCAAGGATTCTTCCAGGAAATCCACCTGGTATTAATTAAGTGATTTTTTTCAGAATTTTCTCCAGGGATTCCTCCCAGAATTCCACTGGAGATTTCACCAGCAATTCCTCCAGGGATTCCATCGGGAATCGTTCTTGGAATTGCTCCAATAATTCAACCAGGAAATATCTAGGCATTCCTCCATGATTTTCTTAGAGATTTTGCCAGGAATTACTTCAGGAATTCATTCAAAAATTTATCTAGGATCTGCTCTAGGAATTACTCAAAAGTTTTCTTCAGAAATTTCCCTAGGGATTCCTCCCAGAATTCATCCAGGAGTTCCTCCAAGTATACTTCCAGAAATTTATCCAGGGATTTCTTCGGGGATTGCTTCCGAGAATTCCTCCAGAAATTCTGCATACTTTCCTCCAGGCATTCCTTGGAGCATTTTTTTTTAATAATTTCCTCCAGGCATTCCTGTAGGAATTTCTTCAGAGGTTTAACCAGGAATTCTTGCTGGGATTGCTTCACGGAATTCGTCCAACGATTGCTTCAGGAGGCAGGGTTCCTGATGTCAACTTTTCATCTTCTTCCACATTCAAAGACAGTCAGTAGCGAAGGGTTGTCGCTTTAGTGTGTGTTTTCTTGTCAGTGATGACAGCAAACCCCGGCGAACGGTGGGAAATTACTCATTTGTCCACATCCGCATCGCAAGCGATCGAGCGGTGATGCGGTTCGTGAGTGATACGATTGATATTGTGCATACGATTTTTTCGAATTATTTTCTAGCATTTCACCAATAATACACTAAAAATGTATCCATTACATGCAGAAATTCTGTTCAAGTTATGAAAATAGCCGCTTCGATCGCTCACCAGCATTCTTCACCATTCGCCATTCATTCATTCGCTTGCGATCTAAACTGCGACGAATGGCAACGAATATTCATGTCAAGCAGCTTGCGCATCACTTCCCTCTGGTCATGGGGTTGCGTGTTTGATCACGACTATCCGTCTGTTGCATCTTTCTTGATTCGCTTCAGGAAAGAGGAGTGAATATGAATGGAGTGAGGCGAATATATCGATCCTTGACTTCAGAGATTCCTCAATTGATTTCTTCAGAAATTCCTCGCAGATTCTCAACAAAAAATCATTCAGTAGTTCCTTCTGAAATCCTTCAATCATCTTTATCAGGGATGTACCCAAGAATTTCTCCAGGATTACCTGAAGATTTTTATTAAATACCGTAAAATGGGGTGTTAAGAACTCATGGGGTGTTAAGGGATTCATCTTTACATACTACTTTGAAAAATCGCCAAGCCGTATAAAAATTGATTTACTAATTCCAAATTTGCTTCAAATGTGTGTTGGAAATAAAGGCATACTATAAGGATTATCACTCATGAAAATACGTTTTTAACTAGACACTAGACATCAAAAATAAAACGGCATTGCTTTTCCTGAATTTCGCTACCATTGAAACATTCATATGTAAGATCAGAAATATTATTAGGAAAATATGTGAGTAATCGTAAAGTGTTCTACAACTCATTTCAAACGAAACTAGGGTAAAATATTTGATGTTACTAAGGTGGTTTTCGAACACCAACAATTTTTGTGAAAAAAGGCTAGTTTCATAAACTGATGGGGTGTTAGGGGATGAAATTTCTCTATAACTTTTTTTATTTGTATCATGAAGTTTTGAGGCGATTGATTCATTGTAGAACAGTAACCATTCTGAATGGCGTATTACGGATTTCATTTTGGGTCATAAGCATCCCGACAGTTGCTAGGGTGATAAATTCAACTAATACAATATTGATCTTTAGAAACAAGTGTTAGATTGATACATATAATTAGAAAATTAGTAAAATGTTTATTCTCAATGCCGCAGTAGTCCCCTCTTTATAGAAGTTTGTGTTCTTTGGGTGTTTTGTTAAGTTTCAACGAAAGCGTATTCTTCAAAAATAGATTTTCCATCTGTTTTCTTATTTAAATGATATCAATGATTGGCGCTAAAACGTGACAGCTTTTTTTTAATGTTGAATATGCTCACTTGTTCCAGACTGTGACTAACTCTTGCAATAGCAAGTATTTATGAAGAAGACTCATGGCTGCCAAAATATCTCAGAATACGACCTATCAGCGATGCTTCAGAGTAGAAATATCAGCATTGAATATACAGTTTACACCCTAGGTCATTAGATGACATGCATGCTTGTTTCAAAACATTTAAATATAAATGAGTTTTTAAGTGAACAAAAAACTGTAAATACACATCCTTACTTTACAACCTGTTGGTCAGTCTGAACTGTTCAATTTGGGTGCTCTAAAAAGTGACTGTGAATAATGTGTTGGTTAAAAATTTTAGCCACTCATGTACAATTGACGATATTTTTCCAGGTATCGATGCTTTACAAAAAAAAACTCATATACAAAGGTAGATGACAATGAAACTGTCCTCGCACCTTCAGTACTATGATAATCTTTTTCGGCGATGTTCAAGAAATATTACAGTCACTGTTTACAATTAATCAATTTTTATCTTTCTTTGAAATATAAGAACTTTTACATTCATGACATTAAGTTCCTTAACACCCCATTTTCATATTTTATCTTCAATTTCTTCAAAAAATCGTCAAATTTTGTAATCTATATGCGTAGCAGGCAGCAAGACAAAGATCGCACTACTTTTCCTGAAAGTTTTAATAAGTAGACCCCATGAATTAATGGGGACGAAATTTTTTTCCGTCCCTTAACACCCCATTTTACGGTACTTCAAGAATTTCTAGAGGAATTCCTCCAGCGAATTGTATTGGCAGATAAATTTAAAAGGATGCATACAGGAACCTGGAAATTATCCAGAGATTCTTCAGGAATCCTCCAGCAGTTAACTCAGGGATTCCATCAAGTATTCTCACAATAAGCGAGATAATAAGTCCTCCAGGAATTCTTCCAAGCAACACGCATGTTACAAAAAAGGCACGGAAGCCCAGGTTTTGGTTGCCCAGAAGTCAGTGAGACTTGCTTTAACCCTCACTGTCTGGATAATATTGACCCCAACATCCTACTAGGGTTTAACATATAAGTACTTACATGCTAAAAGTGCTTTCAAACATTTCTTCAGGAATTCGTCCAGGGATGACTCATTCGGAATTCTATCAGGGATTCCTCCCGGAATTTCTCTGGGAAATGCACCAGGAATCCCTCTAGGCATTCCTTCTTAAATTCCTCCAGATATTTTTTTTGAATAATTTCCAGTATTTTTTCAAAAATTCCATTATTCGAGAGCTTTTTGGAAATACCTGCAAGAAATTCATCAAAATTTTCACCAGGCATTCCCTCCAGAAATTCTTACAGGGTATCTCGAGGTTTTCCTCTAGTGATACTTTCAGGCCTCTTACGAGAATACCTTCAAAAATTCTTCCAAGGATCCTCCCGGGAATACGTAAATTGACAGTTCTATATGATTATGCTCTGAGATGAGTATATGCAATATATGAGAACATAAAACAATCCTCAGGTAGATTCCGACAAGGATGTATTTGGAACAATAGAACTGAAGGTGTATTTTCAGAGGAATAGACATCCAGGACATCCCAACCTTGATACCAAGTTTGCTAATAAGCATAAACAAATGGTTGAACTACAGTCAGTCATGGAAGACATTATGTAGACATTTTCAAAATAATCTTCAAACGGGTTTCCCTTTATGTGCTACTGGAAAAAATGTCGAAGGAAATCATTATGCAAATTCTGGGTTAATCCTCAAAAGAGCTATTATTTTTTTACGAATGTTAGATAATAATAAAAAAAAACCGGAGATGAAGTAATGCAAGAGTAAAATGGTAAAATCATAAATCTCTCAGAATTCGTCCATCGCTACCAGCATCACGTTGATTTATGTAGAAAAGGCGAGCTTTTTCAACATATTGTATGTATAACATACAACAGCGTGATTGCTGATGGGTAAATAATGCTTTTAGAATGTAATGTTAATATATTCAATTTCATAGTTTTGTGTTTAGTTATAAGATCTACCTAGTAGGTATAAATTTGCTAAGGGTGCTTGCCTCCTTTGACCGAAAATCTGGCTACGCCCTTGCTCGTGAGTTTGTCAGGCCAAACATTTCAATAGGTCCTATCTGCATTTGAGAGGCTCTCTTTGTTTACTTTCTCTTTCAATTATTGCAATGTAATGGTACACTTTTCAACTATTTTTGCTGTACCAATCAAAAGACAATTCTGGAGCTCGATTTGAATAGGTCGTATGTACATTTGTCGATATAAAATTCGATCAGTTTATTTTAGTTATTGTAGCAATATGGAAGATATTTTGGAGACTTTACATGATGGAACGGAAAGCCTGTTTTGTGATGATTCTGCTGTATGTATCAACTTGTTTCAATTCCAACGGTTTTTGCTATAATAAGCGAATCCAACTGATCGAATTTTTAATCGACAAAAGCACATACGACCTTTTCAAATCGAGCTCCAGAATTGTTTTGACCATCGTTCAATGCAAGGAGGCAATCAATAAACAGCTGAGATATTAACGAAAGAGAGAGAAACCGAAGAGAGCCTCTCTTCTGCAGATTGGACCTTTAGACATGTTTGGCCTGATGTTTCCTCATCAGCGCATCGAAAAGCATTGTTTCTCCCTGCCGCAGATCAGGTTTTAGAGCCACATCGTAGACATGGTTGGTATGGTTTAGGCTAAGATCCAACTAAAACCAGAACTGTCTTTCCGATACTGTCAATGCGATTAACTACTACGAACCGTTAGATCTGATGAAGTAACAACAAGCACTACTCGATCGAAAGATGCTCCTTAGGAGTGGTCTGTTGAGTGTCAAAACACGTTCGACCGTTCCAAATTCATCCTGGTACCCAATCTATTAAATTATAGTTGAAGCTTCAACTGCCCATAATCGCATAGTTGACGTAACCACCATTAACAATGTCAGCACTCACGAGCTAATATCTATCAAATATGCTTTATTGTGACTAGTTTTATTCAATAGAGTACAAGATCTAATCACTGGTTAGATATCAACGTGAAAAAAAATCATAAATATTTCATTAATCATTGTTAAAACTTTAAAAGTGTGGTGAAAACTACAGTGGCGCTTACGTCAACTATGCGATTATGGGCAGTCAAGGTGGCCACATTTACGGAGTAAAACTATGGTCACATTGAGTAGAAAGCGTCCGCACTGGTGCTTGCAGTTATTCGCTGAATTCGAAATCGTAGGAACAAAAGGTTCACTGAAACGTGCAGAGTAATTTGAGAGAAATAATTAGCACACGCTGTTATCATTTGATATAACGGGAAGCACCATATAGAATATATCTGTGGGGTGTGAATAAAGATTAGTGTCATTCCCCTTGCATGTCAAGCTTCCATCTCCTAGCATGCATCAGTGACTCGACTAGATTGTCAGTGTAATGCAGTCTCATTGAACAGTGGAATGGTGGCTCTTTAGCGGAGTAAATCCCCTATGTGGCAACCCTAATCCCACCGAATGGATCTGACAGGAGCCAACATCTATTGTGTATCCACAATCACAAGGCATATTGGATGCACAAATGTTCACATTATATGATGGATTCCTAAAAATGACGGCCTTACACCCTGGCGGAGTGAATCACTTTCATCGTAAGGTCCCGTATTATGCCAAGTGTTTCTACTCTATAGTTTGCCAAGATAACTGGGAACAGATAGTTCCAGTTAGTTACGTAATATTTACAGTATCCAAAGGAAGTAAGAAGCCCAACAAACATATTTCCTGTACCTAATTCCAATTGCTTTTTTCGATTCCTAATTCCGTTCATTCCATTTGTTTTGCATGGTGTGAACGGAATAAGTAATCGAAAAAGTGACTATAATTAGGTGATTTCACGGCATAAGAAATTAAAAAGGCTGAGAACGTTTGCTTCATATGCTGTTATGTGGGTACTTTAGTTAGTAAGAGAACCAATTCCGCATAAGCGAAAGGAAGAAGTAAGTTCGGGGTAGCTTGAGGAACAGGTGTAGAATTGTTGAAAGTTGGAAGCTGTATTTTAACGAACATTTGAGCAATATGAAGTGTATGGGCGTTAAGTATCAAGATAGTCCTGTTGCTCCCAATCCTACATTGGTGTAGTGAGTTTCAGTCAGTAAGGTAGAGACATATCTATTCGAAAATTTAACAAATTCGCCTTCTCCGATAGCTGAAATTTTCTGATAATGGTCAACAAATAGTTTCACGCTAAATCCCGAAGCATGATTGAGTCCTTCATTTCTGATTCGTTTCGTGCTGTATATTGATACATATTCGTCATTTACATTTCAATGGAACCTAACACTAAGAACTATACAAAATGATTTTGGCAATATGTATTCATTTACTTAATGCACCACTTCCGCGTAGTTAAAGGACTGCTTAAGCACACCGCATTACAGAAGTTCAGGAGGCCATCGTTCACTTCCTCTGGTCCTACAGCCCCATAAGCCATTTTATCCCTACACGATTCCTTTCAGATTTGAGTTCCTTCCTATATACGTTAAGCCTTACGCGTGCTGCTGATGATGAATATTCTAACACCCAATACAATCATGATATCGAAGAAGGAACAAAAACTCTTCACTTTGTTTGCTGCCTAACAAGTAAGTAGATCGTCTTTTCTTTGTACAATTTTGACTAGCTAACACTTACCACCGAATGATTTAGGACCGGCGCCACCTTCTTAGCAGCGCGTCTCCAGTATCGGATCGTTGATCTTCGAGTGCGACGAGGCCCGTTTCTTCGATTCGACTCCGTTGATGGTGCTGCTGACATTGGGCCCACTGGAGGTCAACCCTCCGCTGCCGCCGGCTTTCTTCTTCTCCAGCGGCTGAATCGTGTCGGTCATGAAGCTGGGCGGCGCCGTCTGCTGGGCAAAGTAGCCCGAGCCGGAGCTGTACTTGTTCATCATTTGTTCGCTCAGCCGCCGGATGTTCAGCTGCAGTTCGTCGTCCTTGGCGGAGGGAGTGGTGGAGAAACTGTGTCGCGGTTGCAGTAGGTTCGGATTCAGTACGGTTAGAGAGGCCTTCACCAGTTCCGGTTGGGGTGGTTGCTTTGGCTTGGGAGATTGAGGGAAGCTTAGCTTCGGTGACGGTTGCTTTTTGCTGGTGGGAGAGGTAATGCTAGTGGTGGATTTATGGACTACGGAGGATTGGTGGTCACAGTTATGGCTGAAATGCTGCCGACTGAGGGAGCTCGCCTCGTAGCAAGTACATTTGGCACCGTTGATGTTGCAATTGCTGGCATTCTTCTCAATCTTCAACGAGGATATCGATTTGTTCTTGTTGAGAGGTTTTTCTTTCTCGACTTGGAAGAACTCTTCGTAGAATGCTGGAGACTTGGAGCGTTGTAGTTTTGGGCGGGTGATTTTCTTTCGAGCGTCAAAATGCAAATCTATTCCCGGAATGGTCAAAGTCTTATCGAATTTGGTCAGTGATCGTTGCTGGCAGAGGCGTGACTGCCGCGAATCCAATTCGTCTCGGCTGAGAGCGCTACTAAGTGATTTGGTCTGGTGCGGTAGCGAACCCTTTTTCTTTATGTTTCGTTCGTTCAACGTGATATTGGAACGCCATACCCATGGGTCCGTGTCTTCCAAATATTCTAAATTTGGTTTGCTGAACGATTTGCTTTCCAGTTTCTTTGCCTTAAGTTCTTTCTTGTTGGGAGGAACTGGTGAGTTCCTTGACGACATTCGAGTCCACGGGTCTGATGGCACATATATCAAGCAGCTGGTGCTTCGATTGTTGGGGTTTTTGACATTACTATCTTCCAACTTTAAACTACCGTAGTCAGACAAGTTTGGAGATGTCGTTTCGCTGTAAGCCTTCTGCTGAAGCGGAACATCTTCTTCGCAATTTTCCTCCTTGCACTTTTCCCTGCTTTCATCGAACTCCTCGTTCGGTGAAAGTTTTACCGAAATTATATCATTCTCATCCGATACCATTATCGAGTGCTGATGCTTGATTGGTGGCCGCGGCGATAAGCTCCGAGTAGTTCGCAGCATTTTCTGCGGCTTGCTATCACCAAGGGAGTTGGACTTCTCAAGGACTCGATCGCTTTTCACCGGAGTCAATTTATTAGGGCTTCTGGGAGGGGGTTGTTTCATCGGACTAGTGGCCATATTTTTGTTGCCATTGTTGTTGATACTCAGCGTAGATAGGCGCTTGTAATGGTTCTCTGTTCTAGGCGAACCGGGAAAATCGAATTTCGTGTCCGTGGAAGCTTCCGCTGTGGGGCTTTTCGGACTTTTGGGGCTGCGGGGACTTCTTGGTTCCAGCGTTCGTAACGGACTGTTGGATTTAGGCGAAGTTGACGCGTCCTTATACTTGGAAGAATTACACTTCTTCTGTGCACGTTGCTGACCTCGAGGTCCAGCGCGGCACTTTTTGCACTTGTTTCCATCGGCTGAATTCGGGCTGTAAATCGCACAGGTGCACTCGTTATTCAACAGGTCCAAACTTTCCGTACTGGCGTTTCTCTTGGTCGGTTTTATCGTTACGGGTGGCGGTGGCGGTGGCGGTTGATGAGGATTTTCGTAGGAAGCCAGCTCCTTGCGAATCGTGCTACTGATGGTGGTGTGCCCATGATGAGATCTACTGTTCCTTGCCTTACCGCAGTTACAGCCGTAAGCGGTACTAGGCCCCGGTAACGAATGCTATAACAACTTTTCATTCGTCGATGCAACTGCACCGCCTTCAACTCCAGATTTTGACGATTGTACATCGTGGCTGGCCTTTTTCGATTCGGCAGTACTAGCTTTGGCCCCAATTGGTCGTTTCGGACTTTTGGTGCCAGTATTTGATGACGATGATGGTGTCGCTGCTGCTGCGGCTGCGGCCGCTGTAGATGAAGGCGGTGGTTGACCAGGGGCGTTCTTTAATTGTCAGTTATTGAGCTCGACCGAGATGAATTTCTTCAGACGGTCCAGATACTGGTTGTACAGCTCGACGTCATTGTGACCAGCTCCCTGAGAGAAACAGAAAAAACAATTAAAAGAACTCCAAAAATACTATCTTGTACCAGTTTATGGAAGTTATGATGCCCAAATAGTGGACTATCAGTAAATAAGGAAAAATACTAACACGTGTTTGGGTCTGAATCTCAATTATTTGGTGTATTTGAATCTTAAATTACGGAGGCAGTCCCTGCTTTGAAGAAAATACTACATGGGAAACAATTCATCCTCTTTTTTGATGGCTCAGGTCTTTTGGTCCATAAAGAAACGAATTATTGGAATAACTGAAACCTTCTTTTCCATGTTTAGTTTTTTGTTTACAATCACCGAAAAACTTGTAAGGAATCCATAAAAACATTTCGGTTGAAGTACTTTAAAAATCTACATTATAAACTCATGTTCGAAAACCTTTCAAAGTATTAGGACTAGGACTAGGTATACCAGTCATACGGACGTTATACTCTATTTCCTTGTCGTTGTTCATTTGTTTAACGATTGGATGATTCAAATGCTCGCATCATTTTTGCACTTGTGTGACGTTTACTACCGCAACCTAGTCAGCGTATAATATTTTCATGATGATGAATTTAATCGCAATTTGCACTGAGTGATACATCTGTTTGACTGTGGATATACTCTAACATTCTTCATAATCTTGCGCCATATTTTCACGTTCCACAGATCATCGATAAGAACTTACCTCTACCCAAAGGGGTTCAACTGCCTTCGGACACTTCTCGTAAATGCTCAGCCCGTGGGAAAAGTCTATCACTTCGTCCTCAGTGCCATGAATAACTAGTACCGGCGATCCAATTTTCGATACCTTATCGATGCTGAAAATAAACAGATACCGATATATCATTAATCCCTCGTTAATCCCAACCTAACATCGCAGCCTTACCTTGGAAACACATCGAAGAACCACGTTCGTTTCGTGTTGGGAAACGCTACCCTCATACCGGACATCAACGGAGAATGCAAAATGACCGCTCCCACTTCGTACCGTGCTGCCAGATCCACCGTCGGCACCGTTCCGATGCTCTGTCCATACAATATAATATTCTCCGGGCTCACCCCGAAGCGGGTGCGCAGCGAATGCCACGCTGCGTCAATGTCCGCGTAAAGATTCTTCTCCGAAGGCTTTCCGGTACTCATACCGTATCCGGAGTAATCGTAGCTAAATATATTGCAGTTGATTCGCAGTCCCAGCCCCAGGTAGAAGCTGCTCATCTGGCCCAGATCGACGGCATTGCCGTGCGAGAACAGCACCGTGTACTTGGCATTCGAAGAACACCGCACGTAGATGCAGGACAGCTTATTTCCTCGGGATGTCCGTGTGAAAAATCCTTCGACATTTTCTTTTTCCCGTTCCGAGTAGGGCCACTCGGCTCGTTCGTTGAAACTAAGCAGATACTTGGCCTTACTCTCGTCGATCGGCGTCAAATTGTACGTGGGGTCCGGCGGGAGGAATGCCAGCTTTGCCGCTATCCTGCCCGGGAACGGTGGGCAGCAAAACAGGCAGCACAGCTCGCCGAAACTGTTTGGAAAATGTGGGAGAAAATGCTTTGTTTAATTTCATTTTTCATTTTCATTTTGCAGCATTTGGTGGGGCAATGAGAGCGCAAGTCAGTCCAAAGCCGATGATAAGGAGGGGTAATGGCTGAATAGTCTTTGCTGACCACATAAACGCCATGGGATAGGAAAAGGGTATTTTGGTGTGGGATTAGGGTGTTGGTACAGACTTGACAATATCAATGCTATTCAGATGCAAAATAATTTTAAGGCTCAATAGTGAATCGCATACCTTTCAAAACCAAAAAACAATAATCCACAAAATGCCAAGCAAGTCATAGAAAGAAAAACGCCCGATTGTTTATTTTGTCAATTATAACAAACGGAAACTTCTACCCTCTCCGACTCGTCAGTCACCCCGGAAAAATGTCCCTTCAGTTCTGGAAAATATATTATCCTCAATTAAGCCTTTAATCGAATTGTCCGCGTGGTCTTGTAGTACCCCTGCTAGATAAGAACCAGTCATTGCCATACATATTAAATGCTAGACATGACCCCATGGATAGCATTTGCATATGTAAAAGCTTTGCTGATGTGACTTTCCTATTAGGCAATTCTCTCATCACATGTTTGTCTTCAAAACCTTGTCAAGCTTAGAAAATTGAAGTTGATAAGCGCTGCAATACATTATAAGGTTCGAATTCCCATAGAATGAGATCATTTATTCGCACTACAACACCATAGAAGATAATATCACATTGGCTGATTACAGTACAAATGCGAAAAATCTCCCTTTTCCCCCTATCCGCAACCCGGGGACGCGCCCTGTTGGATTTCGAAAGCCTCGGAGAATATTACAAACCTTCAATGGCATTCCCATACACTAACCCACATTGCCCATTCAGGGGTCTGACTGGGCCTATTATCCTCCCTCAGTTTGTAATATTCTCACCAACTTGGAATTATATTTTCCCGGCACATAAATGACTTCGACAAATGTTCGATGTACTATGCAGCAGCATGATCAGTATAACTATACCAGATGAATTGAAGATCTGATTTTTACAGAATTGTTTGCCATTGATTATACATTCAGCTATTCCAATCATTACTGCAAAGCACATCGGCCACATGCCTGAATTCAAAGCTTCCTGGAAGATATAATCCAAGCCCAGGGAAAATGCTTTGTTTAAATTGCAGAAAAAAAAATCTTTGAAATATTGAAAGGTAGTCTTTTCAAATAACATACTAACACTCAAAAGTGTTTAGCTTTTATGCCTGGTGTTTAGTAGCCGCCGAAGTTCAACTGGCGAGAATACCTGGATGGAATACATAACAAATAATGAACTGCATCGGAAAATATCCATGAGATTTTGATTTTTTGTTTCAAGATTCTCTTGCAGGTGTCCTCTCAAGATTTGCTTTAGAATGTCAGTTTGAAATTCTTTCAGAAGACACAACTTCTGACTCCTGGGATTTCTCCAGCAGTTCCTTCTAACCCAGATGTCTCTTTTCAAATTCTTTCTGATGTTTCGACGGGGATTGCTCCAGGAATTTCACTAAGATTCGAAATTCATTAAGGAACTCATTGTGAATTTTATTCAAGAAATCCACTTGAAATTTCTCCAAGAGTTGCTTTTGAGATTCATCAAAGTTATTCCCCCAGAAGTTGTTTCAAGATTATTTTTTTTTAAATCGCTCCGTGAATTCCTTTCGATATTCCTCCAAAAAATCCTTCTGAGTGTAGAGTCTAGCTACAGGTAGAAGCTTCCGGAGGATTGTAATGTCTGCTATCTGGTAGCAGCGTTCTAATTGCACCTAGGTACCTAACGTATACCTAATAGACATTCAAACACTGGTGGTCATTGGACCACACGGCAGATACTGCACAAGCCATGAACTTGTTAACTTCTGTATTATTCTTCATTTGAAGGATATAAAACAAAAACTCTGCCTGAGTTTTTTTTTGGTGAATTCTTCAGATTTCTTTTTTCCAGGAAATCCATCTGGAACTTATCGTAGAATTTCTCCAGAAGTTCCTTCCTCTTGGTATACGTGCAGAAGTACCTTGTGGAACTTCGATCTTGAATTATTTTAAGAGCTTTACGCTGGATTCTCTCCAAAATCGTCTATTGGATTTTTGGACGATTTCTTACTACGTTTCCTCCAATAGATCCTTCTCGTAATCCACCAGGAATTGTGTCTGAGAGTCCTTCAGGAGCTCTTCCTGGGAATCCTGCAGGAGCTGCATCTGAAAATCGCTAGGAGTTCAATTTGAGGATTTAGAACTTTGGGAATTGGTAACTTCTTTCTGGGAATGCTCGTTTTCCTCATGAGACTCATCCAGCAGTTTTGTTGGAGCAGTTGACACTAACAAATAAATGCATTTTAATTTCAACCACCAAACTATCAAGTTGAGTTTACCTCTAACTACACAATAGTTTATGGCGACGAGAACTCAATGGGCACACTGTCAGAATGCTGTTGGATAGCTGGATGCCATGCTGAATCACCTTGAATGACGTGTCCAATTAAGGAAGGTGTTTCGTGTCTAAGGCAGATGATCTGAATTTGTTCAAACTTCGGTATATAGGGTTCATTCAAATATTACGTAAAAGGATGGCAGAAAATCACTTCAAGCGATAAATGATACAGGATACGAATAATCCAAGATAGCCTTGTTCTTGCAGTAGCATGATACCGACGCCTCACACCGTGCTCGTATCACAGAACAATTAAAGCATCTGATGCACGCTTTATCGCGTGATGACCCGTTATCGGATCATGTTACAAGTCATGATAAATTTTATTCATCACATTTTTTGCCACTTATGCACCCGTAAGCCGCATTCATGATTCGAAATAATACATTCATAAGCATATCTGGAAGTTAAACACCAAGAATGCTCAAAAAGTAAATGAAATCACTAATTTATCATTTCGACTTCATGATAACGATCGCATCGCGTTACAGCTTATACCTAAGGCTTTCATATGCAGCTTCGTTTGAGGTTTTATATTCACTACAAAAAATATGAAAAATCTGTATATGTTCAAAAATTCATTTGGAAATTTATCATATTTTGATCAATAAAAGTGCCAAGTGTTTTAAACTTTTTTAAACTGTCTTAATGAAATATTTTCATACAGGACCTACTAAACTACATATGAAGAGTAGGTCCTATCCATCTTTCGTTCAGTTCATGCACTTTTATTGGTGGAAAACGTTTGGCAGAAAATATGTGCAAAATAAGGTAAATTTTTAAACATTGTCAAATACATCAGCACATTTTTCATATTTTTTGTAGTGAATACAAAACCTCAAACGAATCTGCATATGAAAGCTTTAGGTATTAATTGTCACACAAAAAAAATATAAAAAGTTTCAACGAGTACATATTAAGATATAATGTTTTGAAAATGTGTTCAAAAATCTTATAAGTTTTGCTAAAAGTTCTATAACTTTCAAAAAAAAACTTATTCGATCTTGCTCAAAATTTTACCAATTAAGCTTCAATACATGGTTTATCATCTGAAGGAAATCCTGAAAATATTTTACAGTGTTTCTCGAAGTTTGAGGAAATACAATTATGGTTGTAAAACTCAAAATAACAAAAATTGTGTTGTCACGGCTGTTTTTAGATCCCATGTTCTAAAATAAAAAAAGGTAGACTATATGATGTTTACTAAAAGAAAGTTTGGCAGGGTTTTCTGTTTGATTTTTCATTGGTGTCCGAAATTGTCCAATAAAATTGATACAGCTTCATAATCAAACATCATAAAAGGATTCTTCGCCAGCAATAGTTCAGAAAGTTGTCACCCCTTTTATGAATAGTATGATAGGCATTCCCATCGCATCCAATCATCAATTTGAGCGTCTATTATCTTGCAATAAATGTTCAAAATTTATAACTGTAAATAGAGACACATCATCATCATCTCCAAGAAAATATCCTAAATAATCTCAGTTTCTCCTCGGATTGTTGAGACTTAAAACTTGATAGCTACAATATCTCTTGTCCGTGTAGCTGCCGGCTTAGAATAGCACTACGGACCACCTGTTCCGGTGGTAAAAGTCCACCAAACAGGTAACCCCAATCCAAGGTGTCAGGCGACCCGTGCTGAGGGATGAATGGTTGAGGGGGTTTAAAATATGCTCGATCTTTAACGGAGCCCGTAGCGTGGGTAGATCGCCTTTTTGGGTTGCGTTGCGGTGAAAGATCTACTAAACCGAACCCTAGTCCTAACTGCTTCCAACTAGGGGAACAGCATAACTTAGTAATCAAAGGAAAACACTTTGGTCCTTATTACATTTTACACCTTGTTAAAAGTGATAGGTCTCGGTTTTAGGTGTGGCCGAGATAGAGCTTGAAACAGGGACAAATGGATTAGTATTCCTAATCTTTTATTCGGTGTTCACTAGTTTGAAACAGTAAGGACTAGGGTTCCGATGCATGGTCAATATCGGTATCATTTCTTGACTTTATCGTTAGGGGATCCGATTTTGACTGAAAAAGGAGCGTGTTCAAAGCGGAACCTATCAATCAGAATCCTCCCTTGCGATCAAGTTGAAAATGACTACTGTAATAAAACCGAATACTTTATAACTTCTCAATGGTGATAAAGTAATACGACATGCACTATACAAATGACACGGGATATACCACAATAGATCAAATATTGGTCGCAGTGGTTTATGTTCCGAACAGAGAAAAAAAAATATCTCTTGAAAATAGCATTGTATTTAATTGAAAAAAAATCCTTGTCTGGTTTTCTAAGAAAACGACTTCACTAAAGTACAAATAAAATAATCTAGTGTGCATGTGTTGTATTCTTGGAACAAATTACTACAAATTCCCATTTCGCAGAATACAATATCAGTCAAGCAGCCGTTCTATCTGGTTTTCTTCACATATCCACCTGACCTCCTGCCAGCTCAACAAAGCATGTCAAAATCGAAACAGTGGATCGATAACAAAAACCACCTCCGCACGCTCTACGTGAACTAAATGAGTAGGCACTGACAGACGTTTATGATATTCTTAAAACAAATTCCACCTTGGACTTTATCCATTTGCGAGAGTGCACTCACCTTAATCCGTTCATGGTTGCACTAGCCTAATTTCTTTCTAGCACTTTGTCGCCACTAGATCGGACCCCGATAGTTATTGCGTTTCCCCTTGCCGACGACCTAAACCCAGTTTTCAACCCCAGCCGTCTACAGGTTGCGGGCGATGCACAAACTTATCAGAAGTGGTTGTAGTATTCTTCTTGTTGCTGTTTCTTTTCTTTCGCTTCTTGTCAGTCGTTTCCGTCTGCTTCTTCGTCTACTGACGGGTACGTGATCTGGACGCTAACATCCTTCGTCAAACACCACCGCCTACTACCTACACTGCACTCTCAATCTAGGCGCACTATTCCCGAACGCATTACCGGATCACAACCTATCACAACGAGTTCTAATGCCACATCAAGAAAGCGCAACCTTTGTCCACTTCTGCTGTTGCTGCTGCTGCTGCTGCATCGGATTAGTCACGGGAAAGCAATGTCCATTTTTGTCCCGTTGCTTCCTCCTATTTACACACACGTCTGGCCAAACAGAACAGTACAGTGTGATACGATAGCAGACTCAGCAGACAACAGAACCCCGCACACACTACTGCTGAATGAACATAATATAGAAGACTGCTGCGCGAGCACTGCACCTTCGATCGGTTGTCGTCTCCAAGAAAAGTGCTAAACTACTTTTCATCAACCGCTCAGACTCCGTTTCATTTCGCACTCACATTGATCGCGGAGCACATTCTACACTATTTGCGAATGTTTGGAAGGATTCAGTGAACGTTTTACAATCTACAGAAAGATAGAAAAACCAAAAAATCTTGTTCCGATTGCGGGGCGAACTGACTGCGAAGAAAATGAACCCCTTGCTGGCTTTGACGTTTTGACGGAATGCGGCGAGGGTTACCAGTAAGAGCCATGCACGCTGTTTGTAAGCGAACAATGATATAAAACAAAATAATATAAAACATTTAATTTTAACAATTTTATTGTAAAATAAATGAAGTTGAAAATGACTTTCATCATACAAGTATTTTTCAAACCAAAATTTTAAATTAGGACTCGAAAATTCATAATCCTTGCACTTCTTGCGTTAAATAGCTGAACGATACGTCTACCAAGACTCAAAAGACTTATCGACCCTATGCTAAACCGATTAACAAAGTAAGTTCGCGGGTTCGAATGCTCCTGGGGTTATGCGAGGTTTTTAGCACAGACAAACAGACGTCCCACTCTACTCACTTCCCATCGTTTCCCTTTTTAACGGATCATTCAAATATTCTGTAGTTCGCAAATCGCTCGCTCATGGCGCTCGCATCGTGTTCGCTCCTGTTTGACGTTTGCTCACTACCGCCATCTACTCAGTAGGTTTGCGAACCATAGCGTAATTAACATTGGGCGATTATGTTTTCGTGACGATGATTTTCAGCACATTTGGTGCCAAGTGATACGTCTGTTTCTCTGTGGTTTTAGTTTCAAGTGAATTAGTGAGTTCTGAGCAGATTTATGTAGGAATGAAAAAAAAACCTCATGAAAGACAGTGGAAGCGGCTCCAGCAATCTGATGTTTGAATTCTTCTGTCTTCCGCCGAATCAAGACCTAGTCTTCAGAAATATGGTGAGATCGTTCCTTTCTATATTTCCAAATGGATAATTCAAAATTGCCAGTCAAGCTTGTATGCGTAGAGGGAGAGTATTCACATATTCACATTTAAAAAAACTACAGATATCATTGTTTATTTTATTTTTGTATTTTAGGCTGTTAAAGGCTGTTCTGTGGAATCGAGGAGACCGATTCAGAGAGCGAATAATGGCGTGACAAGGTATTTGGAGTACATAGCTCAAAGTTTCTAGAGCACCGTTTTTTAGAACCGTTCAGCAGATTTGGATGAAAATGCATCACGCTAATTGTTCAGTGGTTGTCAACAGCGAAATGCATTTTCATCCAAATCCGCTCAACGGTTCTAAAAAACGGTGCTCTAGAAATTTTGAGCAATGTACTCCAAATACCTTGTCCTTATGCCTATGGTTACTTACTTACCTTACCGATCAGGCTAAGGCCTAGGTGGCCTCTGCTGTACATAGTAGCCGTCTTCATTCCACTCGGTTCATGGCTGTTTGTCTCCAGTTCCGCACTCTGCGTAGGGTCCGCAGATCGTCCTCCACTTGGTCGACCCACCTAGCTCGCTGCGCACCACGTCTTCTTGTACCGGTCGGATGACTCTCGGGAACCATTTTAGTCGAAGTGCTACCCGACATCCTGATGACGTGACCCGCCCACCGTAGCCTCCCGGTTTTCGCGGTATGGACGATGGTTGGTTTTCTCAGCAGCTGATGCAGCTCGTGGTTCATTCGCCTTCTCCAAGTCCCGTCTTCCATCTGCACTCCGCCGTAGGTGGTACGCAACACCTTTCGTTCGAACTCCAAGGGCGCGTTGGTCCTCTGTACCTAGAGTCCATGTTTCGTGCCCATAGAGGACAACCGGTCTAAACAGCGTTTTGTAGATAGCTAACTTCGTGTTACAGCGAACTTTATTCGATCGTAGAGTTCTGCGGAGTCCAAAGTAAACTCGATTTCCTGCCACAATGCGCCTCTGAATTTTTCTGCTGGTGTCGTTGTCGGCGGTCACCAGTGAGCCCAAGTACACAAATTCTTCAACCACCTCGGTTCCATCACCGTCGATATAAGTTCGGGGTGGCGGGCGCGGTGATTCCTCCCTGGAGCCCTTTGCCATCATGTACTTTGTCTTCGACACATTAATGACTAATCCGATTCGCCTGGCTTCACTCTTTAGTCGGATGTACGTTTCCGCCATCGTCTCCAAATTTATGAGCTATAATATGAATATCATCAGCGAAACCAAGCAACTGAACGGACTTCGTGAAAATCGTTCCACTCGTCTCAACATGCACATCCTTGCGTTGATCGGCTGCCACCCGATCACACGTTGTCGCATCTTGCCCAACACTATAAATCCTGTTCCCAGTTCATTGGTGGTGCCACAGCTTTGGTAGAAGGTAGCCACTCGATGCCCGCTTTTCCAAACTTTCTGTCCAGTCCAACAATTTTCCTGCAACGCCACGATGTCGAAGTTGCGGGGATGTAGTTCATCGTAAATTATCCTGTCACATCCTGCGAAACCTAGTGACTTGCAATTCCATGTTCCAAGTTTCCAATCGTAGTCCTTATTTCGTCGCATGGGTCTTTGCCGATTGTATCGAGTCGTATCTTCTCCTATGTTATTCTCAGTGGGGATTTTTACGGGTGGCTTATTGGGCCCACGTCAACAGTGTTGACTCAACACTCCTGTCTCGCCGGAGGGCCATCGTGCCAATTCTGTTTAACGTTCCCAACCAACACTGGGACGACCACGCTGATGGGGCTACCACCTTGGATCTAGCTATGGGTTATGCAGAATTTCTTACTCAGCCGCTGGATGCCAGAACAGACGTTGTTTGAGCCGCACCTCTTTGGTGAACAGACGCTCGGATCGTACCTTCTCAATCTAGCTGAAGTCAGAAGGACAACAGTTCCCAGGCTGCACTACCAGCTAAGCACACACCTCTTAACTGGCGGTCTTTGTCATCGCTTGACCCGTGGAAGCATGAGGTAGGAACTTGTGAGGACCAGAGCTATGTTGGACGCTCTCCTTATCGACTCACCGTTTTGCAGCCTGAAAATAGTAGTCTGAAAATAGGAGAAAATTATTATGGTTCATCCCAGGAGAGCTTCAATGGAGTGACATTAATTTACTTAGCGAAGTCACTCCCAACGCCACAATAGGAAAAAATTGGCATAAATTCAATATCTTTGCTCAGAGTGAATGGATTCGAATGTTTTTTTTTTTTTACACTAGAATAATCTCCATAGTTTCAGATAAGGAAGGTATCGTTAGCCATACGATGCTGGAAATCAGTGTATTGAAGGGCCAGTTTTACCCCGCACTCTCTCACACACCTTTTTGGGAAAATCCTTATCAATCCTCGACTGGAGTGCAAAATAAATAAGTAGTTGAACGCGTGTTTGTGTAAAAACTTCCATAGTATCAAATGGAGCTGGTTTCGCTCACCCTACGGCTATGGAAATGGAAATATATTTAAACAATCCCAATATGTATCCCCCATTTATCTTGCACGCCAGACAAGAATAGATGAGAATTTTCTCAAAAACCAAAAACGTGAGAGAGAGCGGAGTAAAACGATTATACGTACATCCACAATTCCCATGAGAATGGAACGGTTGGTACCAGGGGCCAACATCGTCGAAACATAAACATGAAGCGGAAAGTGAGCTCCCATCAGCACCGAAGGAACGACGACGACGGAAACATTCACCACAACATCCAAGCGTATCACTTTGACGCATCAACGGGTTACGGTACATTTTCACATCAACTGGGTGTCAATTGAAATTTTGCATTTTTGCATGTTTTGTACTTGTTTATAACACAACTTATTAAAATATGCATAGCATATATTATCATAACACAAATTCGTCAGCGGTTACACTTATTAATCGTGTTATATCAGAGGAATTCATTCGATGTTGAACGTCATGTGTGAGTGTGTTCAAATTTATTGAGAAGGGTTTCTTTTAGAATTCCTCCAAAAGTTTTATCAAGATCTCCTCCATGAATTATTTTGAAGTTTCTTCACGATTTCTTTTCCGCAAAAATTTTTCTGGGAGTTCATTTGGAAGTAATTCGATATTCTCAAAAACTCCATCGAGAATTACTTTAAGAGCTTCTTCTGGAATTCCAGCAGGAGTTGCTTTGGAAATTCCTCCATAAGTTCATTCAGAAATTCTTCCGACAGTTCTAACGGTTATTCCTTGAAGTTTTCCATAATAGCTCCAGGAATTCCTTTAGAAGTAGTTCTTCAACTGATTCTTCGGATAGTTTAGAAAGATTTTCATCGAAAAATTCTTCACGAATTTCTTCTGCTACTTCTAAAGAAATCCATCAATAATTTCTCCAAAAAATGCCTGAGAGTTCCTCCAAATTCAGAAATGTGGATTTTATTTCTCCAGGATTCCTACACAGCAAAAAAATTCTTGTGATATCACATCATTTTCGCTGCACATCAGTCGCGTCACAAAAGTGATGTAAAGATTACATCCTTCCCACGCAGCAAATTAGCCGCCGCAGCTTGAAAGTGGGTCTAGCAATCGCTAGAACCGGATCGATAGATGAATCATATATAAATAAAATATTGGCATGGATTCGTACACTGATCCGTCGATTGTGAGGCATATCTCTTACCTCTCGGCTATTTCACCGAGTTAGAAGATTGATGATAAATATGATATTGCTTCTAGATATCTGCTGAAATGGGTTTGTTGACACTTTCTTTCCGTTGCAAACTGCGGTGTACATTGTGAGTGTGATAAATGTTGGAAAACGATGCAACAGAGTTAAATTACGTTAGAAATTAGATACGTCGCCAGAAATTACGCGCCTGGATATTACAAAATTATTTGCTGTGTATTGTCACCAAACATTTAGTCGTATCGTTCTGAGGAGCGCTGGTTCGATTCCCGCCGTAGCTAACCAGAAAAGCTTTCGGCTGTGGTACTGGGTAGTATGCTAGTCCGTTATCTAGTGTCGTACATTCTTAAAACAAAGCGAACAGCATTAAACGTTTCCGCGTTTTTTTTTTTTGAGTTCCTTCAGCAGTTCCTTCAGAAACTACTTCGGGAATCTGTCCAAGTGTACATAAGCAAAATTCAACAATTCTTCCAGAAATCTCTTTTAGAATTAATTTGGAAAATTGTTTAGAACTTCCTTCGACATTTACTCCAGAAGCCCTCACGCGATTTTTTTTTCGAAAATTCCTCCATCATGATTCGGGAACTTCTTCAGATTAATTCTTGTATATTTTTTCAGAACCTTTGTACAAAACACCTTCAGAAATCCTTCCATGAGTTAATCTAATTCTTCCATAAGTGATTACACATATTCCTCTAAAATTCTGGAATTCCTATATATAAAAACTCAACAACACTAATTCCACCAGAAATTCTAATGGGAAATCCTCCAAGAGTTCTTTAGGTAGTTTTTTCAGATGTTATTTTGAAAATTCCTTCTATAGCTGCTCATGAAATTCTCGGAAATTACTCTAGAATTTTCTCAAACTCAAGTGTTGAGTTACTCAGAGCATTTCTCTAGCAATTATTGCGAAAACTCTCCCAAGAAATCATTCGGAAATCATCCAGCTGAATCTTTTCGCGGATCGATTGATAAATTTTTTTAATTGGGGAATTAAAACAACGTGGGGTACCGAATAGGGTGGCCCACACCTATACAAAAAACATTTTTTTTAAATGCCAAGTATTACCTCTTGAATGTTTTGATCTCCTAGAAGCGACGTTCAAAATTTGAGCAAAATCGATTAAGCCTGAGGGGGTGCTCAACAAGCTTGAAGTATGTTGAAGTATGTAAATGTATGCAGAAATATCAAGTGTTCGACTTTTGCCGCTAGGTTGCGCTGTATGCGTTTGATTATATTATTGTAGGTTACTATATACCAAACAACTTTGTTGAAGACCGCAAAATGATACAACGCCTGTTAAAAAAGTTATACCCTAGGTAAGGTGAAGCGAGACATTATGGTTGTTTTCCAGTACATGTAAAGGAATAATATAAATATTGAAATTTCAATACTTCAGCTCATTTGCCTAGGGTATAACCGAAGACCACATTATCACCAAGACTTGCAGCTCTGCTGAAAATTGGGAGTCACTGCTAGCAGCGCCACCCCAGATGAAGGTGCCACTGTTCATGATAATGTGTGTAAATTTTCATACTCGCACCAATACACTATTACACTTTTACACAAATGTACCACCTTAGCTCCCCAGGCGGCGGTGCCGTCGGTGACGCTTGCCGTTAGTATGAGAAAATAACAGAGTTGCTTGCCATCTTGATAAAGTAGTCTTCGGTATAACTTTTCGCACAGATGTCGGATCACTTTGCGGTCTTTAGCAAAATTGTTTGGTAGTCACCTACAATAATACGAAAGGGTTTTATCATTAAACGCTTACAGCGCCATCTAGCGGCAAAAATCGAAAACTTACTATTTCTGCATACATTTGACCATGTTTCCCCATACAACTTCAAGCTTATTGAGCGCCCCCTCAGTCTTAATCGATTTTGCTCAAATTTTGTATGTAGCTTCTGGGAGTTCAAAACAACCGTTTCAGGAGGTAAGACTTGGCATTTTTCAGAAAAATTGTTTTTCATATAAGTGTGGGCCACACTAGTGCTGAGCCACTTGGGCAGTGGCCGACATTTTGGGCGGTTTCCTCTATAACTCAGTCATTTTGAACCAATTAACTTATTTTTTTGAACCCGGCTAGACACTATACATACAGTGTATCAAACAATTGTCCGTACAGCAACTTTTTGGTCAAAATAATTTTCCATTCAACTGTTCATAACTTTTTTATACGTCAATCGAAAACGCTGAAATTTTGACCAAACATAAACCATGTATTAAATCTTTATTGGTAAAATTTTGAGCGAGATCGAACAAGTTTTTTGAAAGTAATAGAACTTTTAGTAAAAGTTATAAGATTTTTGAACACATTTTCAAAACATTATATTTCAATATGTACTCGATGAGACTTTTTAATTTTTTTCTGTGTTACAGCTTATACCTAAAGCTTTCATATGCAGCCATGTTTGAAGTTTTGTATTCACTACAAAAAATATGAAAAATGTGCTGATGTAGTTGACAATTTTTAAAAATTTACCTTATTTTGCACATATTTTCTGCCAAACATTTTCCACCAATAAAAGTGCATTAACTGAGCGAAAAATGCACAGGACTTACTCTTCATATGTAGTTTAGTAGGTCCTGTATGAAAATATTTCATTAAGATAGTTTGAAAAAGTTGAAAACACTTGGCACTTTGATTGATCAAAATATGATAAATTTCCAGATGACACTCTGAACATATACAGATTTTTCATAATTTTTGTAGTGACTATAAAACCTCAAACGAAGCTGCATATGAAAGCCTTTGGTATAAGCTGTAACACGAAAAAAAATGAAAATGTTTCATCGAGTACATATTGAGATATAATATTTTGAGAATGTGGTCAAAAATCTTATAAGTTTTACTAAAAGTTCTATAACTTTCAAAAAACTTATTCGATCTCGCTCAAAATTTTACCAATGGATCTCTAATATATGGTTTATGGTTGGTCAAAATTTCAGCGTTTTTGCTTGACGTAAAAAAAGTTATGAACATTTGAATGAAAAATTATATTGACCAAAAAATTGCTGTACGGACAATTGTTTGATACACTGTATCTCATCACGAACAACAAAAAATATATCAACTGGTTCAAAATTTACTGAATTATAGCGAAAAAGTGCCCAAAATGGACGCCCTGCCGAAATGGTTCAATGATTCCTCGGCAATTCCTGCAAAAGATCATTCGGGATTCACTTTAGGAACTCATTGGAAAATACATAGTTCCTACAAAAATACTTAAGGTATTTTTTCGGCTGTTCTAAAGCAGCGCTTCCGGAGATTTCTCAAAGAGACATTTCAGAATATCTTTCGACATTTTTTTTATGGAATTTCTCAACGAATCGCTTCTCCAGAAATTTGAAAAAAAGTTGATTCGGAAATTTCTGGAGATCCTTTAAAAATGTCTGTTACTTTGGACATTTTTTTAAAGGTTTTATTTGGAAGGAACTGCAGTGGAATTCCCGGGATATCTTTTGGATGAAGTGTAGAAAGAACTCCTTGAGTAGTTTTGGTAGGAGCTCCGGAAGGAATTCAAGAAAAAATCTTAGAGGAATCCCAAAAAAATGCTGTAGCTATTTTAGAATCACCCCTTGGATGATTTCTAAATAAACTTCTGGAAAAATGAAAAGAAATAAATATTTCAACTAGAGAAGAAAGTTTAAGCTCCGCGCCGGAATTTGAACGGATTCTGATTTTCTGTTCCAACTATAGAATCAAATTTTGAAATTTCTACCATAAATATACGTAAAATTCAAGATGGAAAAAATGCACAAATTTCTGCAAGGAAAGCTGAATACGTTTAGCTAAAAGCTCGTTCATCAAAACATCTGTAGATGCATTTTTCTGCATAGAAACAGCTGAAGAGGCGATACTTGCAGTGAACAAAGTTTATATAATATGTATTAGGGAACGGGCACCGATTTTGCTCAATCTAAGGGGAAATATCAAAACAACCGGTAATGTAAAATGAAATCTTTCAATCTGTATTTCGAAGACAAATGCAGAAACTAAACAAATGCTTGTTTGTTTGTATTAAGGGAAGCACTGACCAAAATAAAAGCCTTACGTTAGTTTTGGCAATATTTATAATTTTGATTTCTATTTTAGCCAAACTAGATAATATGAGATCTAATTGAAGAAAAAATCTATAATTTATTCACAAAACAATTCATATCAAATGCCATTGCAAAATGTAATTATACATACTATCGTCAAAATAGACGACTGGTCACAACTCATGCTCCTACCATACAGAATTCGAGGGTATATCAGTATACCCAGCAGAAAACATCGGACATCTTTAAAACTGGATTACTAAGAGAAAATGCTTTTCGGATTATAGACAAAATTGTACTCCATTTGCTTTACTGTTCTGATGTTTATTTTCTAGTTTTTATTTGTTTTAACGTTACAAGCACATTTAAAATGGTCATTATAAACACAAACGTTAATTAATATTTTACTATTATAATCTTAAAAGTTCTACACGAGAAGTAGTCATCATATTTCCGAAAGCCAGCGGTACCATCACCCTACGGGGGTTTCGTGGCTACCGCTGGCATTTCGGACTCTTTGGCGACGAATGAAAACTGATCCGCTTGCCTGTAAAACGAAGAATTTCGTTAGTTTTTTCGATGAAATTGTAAATTAGTTGTGTTTTACTTACATTCCGGCCGGATGCGGTGAAATCGAAGCGTCTATGGTGCCAAATTGATGATTTTTTGTGTGCTCACAGAAAACAGAATGGCTGTTTGAAACACAGAAGTAGAGGATGCCTACGCACGACCAGTGTCGACGACAGATGAGAAATAAATGAGACTGACGCTTGTCTGCCTGCCTGAACGGAGGCGAGATAAACTGACAAAGAAAATAAAAAAGACCTTTTCATCAGGGCTGGAATGCACGGAGATTCTTACAAAAGGGAAAATATGTCATCTGCAATATGTGAATAATATCAAATTCACAAACTAGTTTAAATTTACCAATCACTGCTGAAAGCACGTTTTTTTTTCATTATTTATTAACAAAAACTAAAGTTTAACATTTAGAACCCATAATTCTGTTTAAGATTAGGGAATCGCGCCACTTGGGCGGTGGCTTCTATATTCGTCTGTTTTTCACTATAACTCAGTCAAATTTGAACCAATTGACACAACTTTTGGAATGTGGATAGATAGGTATAGTATCTACCCGTGTATAACATTTCAAGTCAATTGGTTCAAACTGAACTGAGTTATAGTGGAAAACAGACGAATATAGAAGCTATCGCCCAAGGTTCTATAACATTTACCCGAAAACCATTTACCCGAAAGACATTTACCCGAAAACCATTTACCCGAATGTAACATATACCCGAATGCCAAATACCCGAATGCGACATTTACCCGAACGCGACATTTACCCGAATGCGACACTTACCCGAATGCGACACTTACCCGAATGCGACATTTACCCGAATAGTTTATAACTATGCACAAATTATGATTTTGTGAATAAAGTTGACTTATTTTGTTCAGTTTAAAAAATGCATGTATTATTTTGTATTGTGGATCAGAAAAGCATTTTGAATATCAAGTTCCTCATGAGCCCATTTTATCAAATTTTCCCTGAAATTATCCGCGATAGGAATTCACAGGTCATATGCTTGAATAAAACTCATAACTGCAGCTTACATTTGTTATGTAAACGCTGTTAGCGTTCACTCTAGATATTTACCCTTCTTTGATTCATATGCTGTTCTTTTGATAAGCAAAGAACAGTTTATGATTTAAAGAAGGGGAAATCTCTGTTTGTAGGCCAAATGGTCATTAGTTCAAAACGATTAGAAAACAGCCCTCGGAAAATCAACATATCATTAGAAAACAATATTTGACAGAAAAGTTTGCAGATTGTTCACCAAACAGAACATCCCATTATTTAAAAAAAAAGGAAAAAATCTTAGATGTAGACTTGGAATCCATCACTCAATCATGTAAGAGTGTAATTTAAAAGAACATCATATAATCGAAACAAGGACACAACTTATATGCA